>NW_023270268.1:64127777-64198434 GCF_011800145.1 Mirounga leonina
TCTATCTATCTATCTATCTATCTATCTATCTATCTATCTATCTATCTGACAGAGCATGTGAGAGAGCACAGGCAGGGGGAGTGGCAGAGGGAGAAGGAGAAGCAGACTCCCCAGTGAGCAGGGAGCCCGTCGTGGGGCTCGATCCCAGAACCCTGAGATCACCACCCGAGTCGAAGACAGACGCTTAACCAACTGAGCCACCCAGGCGCCCCTTCACTTGATTTTTTTTATGGTACTGTGAAGGGCCAGAAAGGAGTGAGGTTGGAGCAGATAAAGGAAAGTAGAAGTACTCTCTCTCTCATAGCTATTGTCTTGCTACGTAATCTATTTTGAATGTCAGAATCCGAATATAAATTCTTTTGTTCTTTGCAAACCTTCTGAAACAAATTATACTCTCCCTCCTCATCTTCACCCCCACCCCACCCTTACTCCCACCCCTATCCCTCTTCACAATTACCTTGTGTATGCACACACACACACATACACACACACACTTGGGTCAGTCCAGGGAAGTAGGGAGCATTAACATACTCAGGCAAAGAAGAAAAGCACGTTGATGTTTCTCCAAAATATTAACCCCATCACGTTCAGTGTGCATTCCAGTCATTCTCGTGCCATTTTCTAGCTGTACACCATGACCAAGTCACTCACATTTTGGTGCTTTAGTTTCCTTATCAATCAAGCAATGAGATTTACTAAGGGGTCTTTAAGATTTTTAACAACCCTATCGTTTATGATTCATCATCATCACAATCATACAGAGATTACAGAGGTTCATTTCTTCCTCTGAAGGTAGTGTGTCCAAGACCTTTTCTGACAAGTCTTCAACACTTACCCAACAGAAACTATGACACCATTGCCAGGTGTCACCTAACACTTTGGTTTTTGGCAGGGATAGGAATGGGCTGTAGGTTGATATAGTAGATTTCATTATTGTTTGAATTCTTTACCCCTTGCTCTATACATGCTCTTGGCCATGTGCTGTGCAGCTCATGTCACTAGAGGATATATTTCCTACGTCACTGATGTTGGACTTAGCCATGGGACTTGGCCATTGGAATACTAGTATACCTCACATGAGAGGGCTTGAATTATAATTGCCCAGTTGGTCTTGCCCTCTTGACTACTGTCATTTCCATAAAAAGACAAGCCTTGGGAGGTCCAAGGAGAATGAGAGACACAAGGTGCTGGCTAGACCCTGTCCACATTTTGGAGCCAAAGTCAGATAAACTCAGCCTACAGGCAACCCACAGACAAGTGAACAAGAATAAATAATTGTTGGTTTTGTTTTTGTTTTTTAATTTTATTATGTTATGTTACAATACATCATTAGTTTTTGATGTGGTGATCCACGATCCATTGTTTTCGTATAACACCCAGTGCTCCATGCAGTACATGCCCTCCTTAATACCCATCACCGGGCTAACCAATCCTCCCTCCCCCCTCCCCTCTAAAACCCTGTTTGTTTCTCAGAGTCCATAGTCTCTCATGGTTCATCTCTCCCTCCGGTTTCCCTCCCTTCATTTTTCCCTTCCTTCTCCTAATGTCCTCCATGCTATTCCTTATGTTCCACAAATAAGTGAAACCATATGATAATTGACTTTCTCTGTTTGACTTATTTCACTTAGCATAATCTCCTCCAGTCCCATCCATGTTGATGTAAAAGTTGGATATTCATCCTTTCTGATGGCTGACTAATATTCCATTGTATATACGGACCACATCTTCTTTATCCATTCATCTGTTGAAGGGCATCTCGGCTCTTTCCACAGTTTGGCTATTGCGGACATTGCTGCTATGAACATTGGGGTGCATATGGCCCTTCTTTTCACTACATCTGTGTCTTTGGGGTAAATACCCAGGAGTGCAATTGCTGGGTCATAGGGTAGCTCTATTTTTAAATTTTTGAGGAACCTCCACACTGTTTTCCAAAGTGGCTGTACCAACTTGCATTCCCACCAACAGTGTAAGAGGGTTCCCCTTTCTCCACAACCTCTCCAACATTTGTTGTTTCTTTCTCTGTCCATTTTGGCCATTCTAACTGGTGTAAGGTGGTATCTCAATGTGGTTTTGATTTGAATTTCCCTGATGGCTAATGATGATGAACACTTTTTCATGTGTCTGTTAGCCATTTGTATGTCTTCTTCAGAGAAGTGTCTTTTCATATCTTCTGCCCATTTTTTGACTTGATTATTTGTTTTTTGGGTGTTGAGTTTGATAAGTTCTTTATAGATCTTGGATACCAGCCCTTTATCTGTAGTGTCATTTGCAAATATCTTCTCCCATTCTGTGGGTTGCCTCTTTGTTTTGTTGACTGTTTCCTTTGCTGTGCAGAAGCTTTTTATCTTGATGAAGTCCCAAAAGTTCATTTTTACTCATGAAAGAAATTGAAGAAGACACAAAAAGATGGAAAAATATTCCATGCTCATGGATCGGAAGAATAAACATTGTTAAAATGTCTATGCTACCCAGAGCAATCTATACCTTCAATGCCATCCCGATCAAAATTCCAATGACATTTTTCAAAGTGCTGGAACAAACAATCCTAAAATTTGTATGGAATCAGAAAAGACCCCAAATCCCCAAGGAAATGTTGAAAAAGAAAAACAAAGCTGGGGGCATCACGTTGCCCAATTTCAAGCTATATTACAAAGCTGTGATCACCAAGACAGTATGGTACTGGCAGAAAAACAGACGTATAGACCAATGGAACAGAATGGAGAACCAAGATATGGACCCTCAACTCTATGGTCAAATAATCTTTGACAAAGCAGGAAAAAACATGCAATGGAAAAAAGACAGTCTATTCAATAAATGGTGCTGGGAAAATTGGACAGCCACATGCAGAAGAAGGAAACTCGACCATTCTCTAACACCATTCACAAAGATAAACTCAAAATGGATGAAAGACCTCAATGTGAGACAGGAATCCATCAAAATCCTAGAGCAGAACATAGGCAGTAACCTCTTTGACATCGCCCATGGCAACTTCTTTCAAGATACATCTCCAAAAGCTAGTGAAACAAAATAATTGCTGTTTTAATCTACTGTGCCATTTACTGCAGAACGTTATGTGGTAATAGATAACTGACAGAGCCCAGGACTAGGATTACTTAGGATACTTTCAGCTGTAATTAACAGAGAACGCTACTTATGAGAACTTCAAGAAAATTTCAATTGGGTTTTTAGTGTCAAGCAACTGAAGCAAATTCAGACTAATTGAATAAGAAAAAAGCAATTTGTTAAAAGGATTTTGGGTAGTTAGAATTGTGATGGGGGCCTGGAAACCTAGACTTGGAGCTTTCAAATTCAGGAACTTCAAAATCTAACTGCACATTCTGGTGGCAATATAACACTGCCCCCACAGGTGCCCCCTACCCTAGAAATCCGATTCTACTACTAGAACCAGGGACACTGCTCTTTCTGGAAACCACACAGAAACGTTCAGCCTCTGCTTCTGCTTCATGAAACTTCATGAATTACCATTAGATTCTGATTCAAGTGTGGGTTTATGCATCTGTTTGGTGGAACCTTACTCATATTACACCCTAACCTCAAGGATGAAGTGAGTATCTGACATTTTTAGCTTCTGTGGTGAGAAGTGGGCTGTTCGTCAAGTGGGGAACTCCTAATATATAGAAGAGGTTGCATGCTGGCCAGCCAAAGTGAAAGATAAATGCCCATTTCTAACAATCGGGGAAGTGATCAGCTCACATTATCAGTATGTTTAGACAGGGCAGGCTTCCTTTGTGCTTGCCTCTGGCACATGTATATGGCATATATGTCTCTGCCCTTGGTTCCTGGAACGGAGCTCCTAAAACTCTTTTAATTATCTAAATGATAAAAACACCAGGAGTACTTTTTGTTCTATTGAGATAATTCTAGGTAGATTCCTGGATGGTTCCTGAATGGGGGCTGGCCTCCAAATGAACAAACCATGATTAGACGCTTAGGATTTTTAGCCCCACACCCCATCCTCTAGAGAGGGGAGAGGGCTGGAAATGGAATTAATATTTGATCATGTCTACGTTCTATTTTGATCCCAATAAAACAGGGTTCAGTGAATCTTCAGGCTGGTAAACACATTCACACTGGTGCACCCCAACTCTATGGGGGACAGAAGCTCCTAAGCTCGGGACCCTCCCAGACTTTGCCCTATGTGTATCTTCATCTAGCTGTTCATATGTATCCTTTATCACATCCCTTAATAAACTGGTAAATGTAAGTAATTGTTTCTCAGAGTTCTGTGAGCTGCTCTAGCAAATTAATCAAAGCTGAGGCGGTCTTAGGAACCTCTGATCAACAGAAGTTGTGGGTAACCTGGGAACCTACTACTTGTGATTGGCATCTAAAGTGGGGTGGGAGCAATCTTAAACTGTGGGATCTGATGCTATCCCTGGGTAGGTAGTATCAGAATTGACTTGACTTGCAGGGCACTCAGCTGATGTCATGGAGAACTGGTTGGGATGGTTCCCCCCACATTTGGTGACTAGAAGTGTCAGAAGTGAAGTGTTGTGAGTGTTCTGTGTAAAAGAAAGCAAGACACCCACTAGGGAAGAATTGGGTTTTTATCCGCAAAGAAGGGAGAATCATGGGTTTTTCAAATTTGGTAATGTCCTCTGACTTTCTCTTGTAATTTCTTTTTTGAGAATCATTTAGAGGATGTAGTGAATTTCTAAATATTTATGGAATTTTCTAGACATGTCATTGATATTGGCTTTCTAATTACGTTCTATTGTGGGCAGAGAATGTACTCCAAATGATTTTAATCCTTTTAAATGAATTAATATTTGTTTTATGAATCAACATATAATCTGTCTTGGAAATTCCATGTGCACTTGCAAAGAATTCAGTAATTGGTGTTGCGTTCTATAATATCAACTAGAGCAAGTTGGTGTAGCTCAAAATTTCTATAACTACTTGAATTAATTCCTGAGAGAAGCACATTAAAATCTCAATTATAATTGTGGATTTGCCTCTTTTTTCATTTGATTTCTGTTACTTTTTTTTCTTGTATTCTGAATCTCTTTTATTAGATGTTATGTATTCTTTATGAATTATTGAATTAAAATTATACTATTTCATACATAAGAATTTGTAGCAGTATACTATTTTTCCTTTTTCCTGTTTTTTTGTGTTATTGTTGACATGTTTTCTTTCTACTTGTTATATACCCCACAATACATTATTATTATTATTTGGCTTTAACAAGCCTATGGTCTTTATAAAAATCTAAGGGAAAATATTGTTTACATTTACCCACATATTTACTATTTCTGGCCCTCTACATTATTTCCTATGGGTCTGAATTCCATCAGGTCCCTTTCCTTTACAGCCTGAAGAATTTCCTTTAGTAATTCTTTTTTTTTTTAAGACTTTATTTATTTGAGAGAGACAGTGAGAGAGGGAACACAAGCAGGAGGAGTGGAAGAGGGAGAAGCAGGCTTCCCATGAGCAGGGAGCCCAATGTGGGGCTCGATTCCAGGACCCCAGGATCATGACCTGAGCTGAAGGCAGATGATTAATGACTGAGCCACCCAGGCACCCCTCCTTTAGTAATTCTTATAGTGGGATTCTGCTGGTAATGAGTTCTCTAGACTTTAGTTTTTCTGTAAGTTTCTTAATTTTGCATTCATCTTTGAAGGATAGCTTTGCAGTATATGGAATCCTAAGTTGGAGATTGTCTTTCATTCATCACTTGAACTACATCTTTTCATTATTCTGAGACCTCTATTATTTCTGGTAAGAAGTTGGCAGTCATTCTTATCATCATTCCTCTATGTAATGTCTTTGTCTCTTTAAAAATGGTCTCTTCCATTTTCAGAAGTTTTATTATGATGTGCCTTGGTATAGTTTTCTTTGCATCCAACCTTTTTGGAGTTTTTTGAGTTTCTTAGATCTCTGGAATGTTGTTGTAAAGCAAAGTAAAATTTCAATCAATCTATCTTCATTTTTTAAAGGATTTTATTTATTTATTTATTTATTTATTTATTTATTTATTTATTTATTTATTTATTTATGTAGGGGGGAGAGAGAGAGAGAGAGAGAGCTAGCACACACACCCTAGCAGGGGGTAGGAGAGAGGGGCAGAGGGAGAGGGAAAAGGAGAGAGAGAATTTCAAGTAGACTCCCAGCTGAGTGCAGGGCCCAACATGGGGCTCAATCTCATGACCCTGAGATCATGACCTGAGGCAAAACCAAGAGTCAGACACTCAACTGACTGAGCCACCCAGGCAACCCCAATCTATCTTTAAATATATTTTCTCCTCCATCGTGTCTCTTCTTATTCTGGGACTTTAAATATAACTATTTCAAATCATTTGATACTGTCCCACAACCCTTGAGGCTCTGTTCTCCCCTCCTCCTTCTTCGGTTTTCCTTCCTTCTGTGGTTCAGTTTGCATAAATTTTTCATTGATTTGTCATTAACTTTGTCATCAAACTTTATCAAGTTTCTTCTGCCATATTTTTCTATATATCCCACTCGATAAATGTTTGATTCCAACATTTTTTTAACATTTATTTATTTATTTGACACAGAGAGAGCACAAGCAGGTGGAGCAGCAGGCAAAGAGAGAGGGAGAAGCAGGCTCCCTGCTGAGCAGAGAACCCAACGTGGAGCTCAATCCCAAGACCCTGGGATCATGACCTGAGCCAAAGGCAGCCACTTAACCGACTGAGCCACCCAGGCGCCCCTGATTTCAACATTTTTATTTAACTTCTAGGATTTACATCTGTTTTTTTTTTCAGAATTTCATGTCTCTCTTGAAATTTCCTACCCCTTCACCTATTGTATCAATATTTTCTATTGATTTTTTAAAATATATTTTTAATAGTTTTAAACTTCTCATCTACTAACTCGAACATCTGGGTGATCCAGGGCTCTTTATCAATTTTTTTTAATTTAATATGATCATATGTTCCTGTTTCTTCACACTTATAGTAATTTTTGATTATGTACCAGACATTGTTGATGATACATTGTAAAAACTGTGGATTCTTTAATCTTCCTCTAAGGTGTCTTGAGGTTTTTTTTTTGTAGCAGACAGTTAAATTACAGATGGAATACTTTGATCCTACAGAGGCTTGGCTTTAGGCTTTTTACAGCAGTCTATTTTATGTTTTCTGTTAGTTTTAGGGTATAGCTGTTAGTCCTGGATTTTGGTTCTTATTCTCAAGACCTGACCCTTGGGATTTCAGTGGAAAGACCAAGGTATTTACTAAACCTTCCAATTTAGCAGGATTTGAGCTCCAAACTCAGGTTTTATAACACTACATAATTGCTAAAATCCTTGCTCATCTCTTTCAGGTTTCCAGAGTTGCTTTCTAGGTGGGCTTCCTGGGGTCTTGGCATATACATGCATTGTTTAGGAATTAACCAAGCATGTGAGGGAAGTTTGTATTCAGATTTTAGGACTCACTTCTCTGTGGCCCCCTCCCTTCTGGAATTTTCTCCTCAATTTCTCTTCAATAACCCTAAAAACTATCCTCTGACTCCTCAACCCAGTGAGACTGCTATTTTCTGCCTGACCTCTGCTACTTTACATTGTGCAGATGAGGAAGTTCTCTCAAGGGAAGTGCCAGTTAGGTGTGATATCTTACCCAGCGTGCTTCCCTTTTTTCAAAACTATGTCCCTTTCAGTTCTTGCCTGCTTTTGGTTGCTTTCCAGCGCCTTGAAACAACTGTTACTTTTTCTTATATTTTGTTCAAAACTTATGACTGTTACCAGCAGAAAAGTAGTCCAATACGAGCTACTCTGCTATGAAGTTAGAAGTCCAATACTGACTTACTCTTAAGAATGAGGAAGAATTTTTCCAGATATCTTTGGCAAGTTCTCCTAATGATGGTCCATTGGCTCGAATTGGGTCCCCTACTTTTTCCTAAAGCTTTTGAGACTGCTCTTGAGCAATGAGCATTAATTAATAATGAAAACTTATACCTGCAGCCAAGAGTGGAGTTGGCTTCCTCAGAGGCAAGGAACTGCATGGAGCATGGAGGATAAATACAGATACGTGAACAAACCCAGAATTTGCTTAGGAAGAGAAAGAGGATATTTCATAGAGAGGAGAGAGAATAGAAGAAAGGAGGGCCAAACCACTGGTTCTCAACCCAAGCTGCACATTAAACCACCCTTTTAAAACACTAATTAAAATCCAGTATCTTCTGGATGCATTGGGGCAGAGGTTTGGTCTCCAAGGCTCTTGGTGGCCCTGCCTGCTTGGCTTTGGTTGGTCCTATCCCTGCAGAGGCTCAGTGCCTGTGTTGTGTGCCTGAAGCCCATTGCAGTACTGGCAGCTCAGCCTGTTTGGGGCTGCAGGGATGGCCCCACCCCAGGGACTCTACTGGGCACTGCCCTAATAGGGGGCTCTCTGCAGTGGCCCCCCACTTGGGGAAAGCCCTCTTGAGCCCCTTTTATAAGAACACTAATCCCATTCATGAGGGCTCCGCCTTCATGACCTAATCACCTCCCAGAGGCCCCACCTCCTAACACTATCACATTGAATATTAGGCTTCAACATACGAATTTGGGAGAGACAAAGGGATTCAGACCATAGCACCATGGAACTTGTTTAAAGCAAAAACTCCTGGACTCAATCCTAGTCATTTAGATTCAGTAGGTCTAGAATGAAGCCTAGGAATCTGCTTTTTACACAACTCTACCAAGTGGCTCTGAGGTAGAATCTCTTTAAATAAGAGGAGCTTTTTTCAAACATTCATGAAATTTGCTCTGCACACATTTGCACCCAAGGAGCCTGCATTATTGAAGGGGTACAGAGGTCCACATGCAACACTAGGAGGATGCACAGGAATGTCCACATGGGAAAATGGATGGGTACAAAGTAACAACCACAGGAGACAAAGGGAAAGCATTGATCCATTAGACACTGAAGAGGCACATGAAAGTGTTCATAGGGGATATTAAATGGAGCACCTAAGGATAACCACATGGGTAAAGGAGGGGCACACAGGTCTGGACCTGGAAAGGCCACATAGAAATGTCCCCATGAGACACTGACAGGTAACATGTATCCACAAGGGGCTCTGAAGGGGCACATGGGTTCTTATGCGACACTGAGGGAAAAGGCTTGGCAGCCAAGGTTTGAGGGTCAGTTCTGCAGGGAGCCCTTTCTATCTGTGCTGGCAGGCTAGGACTTCTGTCTCCTGGGCGAAGAGTGAGGTTAAGATGAGCTCAGGAAGGAGGGGGGCTAAGGAACAGGAAGCGCTATGACTTCCTGAGGACAGCTTCCAGAAGTGGCACCTTAGTACTGTTTTAAAGAAACATGAAGTTCGTCAAACAGTAATATATCATTAAAAATACACAAGCAGAAGCCTTCGGAGGAGGGCGCTCTGTGCTTGACCTTCCCCACCCCTGCAGTGGGCTAGACCCCATGCTGTCACTCCTGTCAGAAGGCTACTGGCCATGCCCCATCCCCGCGGGGCCGCAGCCCTTGTGCCGCCTGTAAGAGTTGGTCTTCTGTGGTAGAGCGGAAGAGCCCTAGACTCCGGGAGCAGGAAAAGATCAAGTGGCCCTGTGAGACTGTTTGAGTGTGTGGTGACGCACCTCAGAAGGAGATCTTATGAGCTGTGTGCTCTTGGGCAGGCCAATTAACTTCGATCAGAATTTCTCTTCTGTAAAGTTGGGATTCTAAGAGCTGCATGGCAGTCGGAGTAGGCAGAGGATGGAAGTGAGATCAGAGCCCTTTCCTCCCCCTCCTCCAGGCCTTCTGCCATTAGCCCTGCAGCCCAGAAAACTGCTCAGCTCAGTGGGTTTAACCCCGAGTGGATGATAAACAAGGACCAGGAAGTTTGCTTGGATGGGAGGAGGGAGAGAACAATTCAAGTGTAACCGCCTAGGGAAATATTTTTCTATTATTCCTCCCACACCTGTAGAGTGTATACTGCCCTGCTTTCCACCCCTTTTGGACCTTGCCCCTTTGTTTTCAAGGAACCTGTGATTTTTTATTGCATTTACATTTTATTATACATTGGGCTCCCCCACAGGACTGGCCCTGAATAGGCAGAGACCCATACTATAAGTCCTTGATTTTCAGTGCTGTGAGTTCCTGGCACCTCATAAGGGAGCAGTAAGTGTTTGGGAAGGAAGGGATGGAGAGAGAGAGAGAGAGAGAGAGAGAGAGAGAAGGGGGCTGGTAGAAGTGCCATGCAGTGGTAGTAGTACAGGAAGGGAGGGGGCATGAGTGTGTGCTCAGGGGAGGAGTGGGAAGGGTGGCCTCATTGCCAGACTCCACTACTGGAGGGCAGGCCTGAAATGTTTCAGTTAGGAAATGAGAGTGGTGCTGGAGAAGGTGAGGAGTTTCCACAACTCATCCCGTGTGGCAATTCAGCCTACACCAGGTCCAGCCAACACAGCAACTGGCCAGTGTTCTTGGCAAATCTGGGTATAGGTGTATGGCCAAGAAGTTTGTTTTAACCTGGTGATATGCATACCAGTGTGGGACAGGTCGGGGGGCTAGTCTGGCTTCTCAATAAGTTAGTCGCTGTCCCTGTCCTGGGCTGTCCTGAGAAGGGCAGAGCCAAGCCTTGAGTACCTGCCAGGCAGGGTGTGAGATGCTGAGGGCAGACACCCTGTGCATTTGTCTCAGTAACTCAGCATCTCAGTATTAAACTGGTGCTTTGTCAATGTTGTAAGATTTGTCAAATTCACATATACTACTCCTGTTTCTGTGGGTTTGCAGCTTTTCCTCTGTCTTCAAGAAAGAACATTCTGGGCTTCCTGTGTGGAACTGCCCTGCCACAGTTCCCTCTTGTCTTCGTGGGACAGTCATAGGTAGAATTTTAGCTAAAAAAAAAAAATTTTAACTCAACAAGTAGCCAAATTACAAGTTTGGTTTGACTTTCAAACTCACAAAACTATGGAAACTTAATTACAGAATCCATTGTAAACAGAGTCCCACCCACAATGAGTTCAGCCTCCTTTTCAAAGGACCAAATTAATTGTTGTCTGAAAGAGGAAATCCAGCTTCAAATGTCCAACAGGCAGATCTGCCTTTCTTTTCTATTCCAGAGCGCAGCTAAACAGTCTCTGCCGGTCTACAAAACAACACCCTTTGGCTGCAGGATGTTTTCCCCCACAAAGAAATGTGAGAACAAAATAATTTTTGAAGGGTTGTTGTATCTAGATCGGTGCCTCAGAAGCTTTTAGGTCACTTCGATTGAGCACAGAGGAAAACAGGGCTGTGTAATTGGCCAGGAGATAAAGGCATATGATCTGTTTGCACCTCCATTATCTAACTAATGGGGGTCACTATGTCTGACTGTGACCAAGGTTAGTCATTCTGACAGATACACTTGGGCTAAGAGGTTTTGCTTGTCCCTTGACTGAATTCGATGGCATCCTTTTTTGGGGGTGGGGGGTTTGAGTAACCAATTTATTACTTCCCAGTAGGTTTCTTGCTTTTCAATTCCTGTTAAACAAGCAATGGGAACACACATTTGTCTTCTTTGGAAAGTGCATTTACAACCAAGCTAATTACCTTGTTTCTCCACTGGCCAAAGACAAAGGTTATTGGTGGTGTTAGGATCCTTTCTAAACATACCGAATGTAATCTTATAGGCTGACTAACTGAAAAAAGGAAGAAGATAAAGAAAAGAAATGAAGACCACACCACAGCTTTAACCTTGGTGATTAGGGAGGGACAGCAGTGTTGTGTTAAGATGTTGGGGAAGAGAGGAATTTTGATACTAATACTGTTTGTCGCTTGCATTTCTCCCCCAAATACCTTTAGTCAATGATTCCACTTAATGTAACATTTTAACTACAAATGGTTTCTATTAAAAAAGTGTTTGTCAGTCTGGCTTTGATCAGCAGTTTTAAACAACTGGATGGATTCCCAGCCTTAGCTGTTTTCCCAGAAAAGCTGCCTTCTCCCACATCCCACAGATGTAGATTATTCTCCACATGAGGACGTCTTCTGGGGATTAAGTATTTTTCTATAAAGTCAAATGAAATAGCAAGATTGGACAAGACATATGAGGAGAGTATAAGGAGTCAGAATGGCAGAGTTTCTTGCGGGGACTCTATTGGCAATTTTTCCTAATGTTTGTGCTGAGGGCTCTCTGGTAGAATTTATTAGCTCCTTTAGTAACAGTCAAATTTTCATTAGAAACATAATTGTATGTTACTGACTACAAATAGCTAATATTTTCAAATGCTTTCTAAGTGCCAGCCACTGTTTGAAACCCTGCACGAATATTATAACTTTAAACATCACAACGAACCTGATGAGCGCAGTCTTACTACTCTCGTTTTACAGATGAGAAAAAGGAATGTAACTGTTCCCTGACAAAAAACTACAAAATGGTAGCATCAGAGTTCCAGGCAGTGTGGCTCCCCCATGATATTCAGAGTGGGGTCTGTGGGCCAGTTATAAATGCAGATTCTTAGGTCCCCAGACCTCTGGAGTCAGAATCTGCATTTTAATAAGATCTCAGGAGATTCATCTGCACAGTAAAGTTTAAGAAGCTCTGGTGTACTATCTCCTTTTTGACTGGATTAATTTGGGCAAGACATTTAACTTCTCTGACCCTCAGATTTCTTATCTGTAAAACAGATATAATAGGACAGTCTTTGTAGATGCGTTGTGATAACACAAAACAATGTTGTGAAGAGTCTGGTGCTCGGAGAGTGCTTGATGCCCAGGCAGTGGGATGGTGCTTGAGCATTCCCAGACTTCACAAAAATAGTCAATGATATTATCCAAAGAACTTAAAAAGCCTATCCACTACTCTACTTCCCCTTGCTCCAAATATTCTTTCCACTACCGAACAGTTGAGTGACTAAAAGTTTACAGAAACTTTTTTTTTTAAACATTTGAATTTATGGTAGTACCTCCTGGCTCCAAGTATAGTACCCTTTTTTCTAGGTTGATTTGATTGTCTTTTCTTCCTTTTAAAATTATTTCTGTGATGCAAAGTATATCATACACGGGGCACCTGACTGGCTCAGTCGGAAGGGCATGTGACTCTTGGTCTTGGGGTTGTGAGTTCAAACCCCACACTGGGTGTAGAGATTGCTTAAGAAATAAATAAATAAACTAAAAAAAACCATACATGTAGAAGATACTATAAAACATGTATGTATAATATAAGACATATATGTATAATATAAACAATAATCATAGTCATAAAACAATATTGCCTATTATAAGACCTTGATCTAGAACAAGATCGATTACCTTGTCGAGGAACTTGGATGCTCCCTGTGTGCTCCGTTTGCTCCCAGAGAAAACAGCTATCTTGACTTTTGCCTTAGTTTCTTGCCTTTTAAAAAATAGTTTTACCACTTGAATTCTATGTACAAGGAATTATATGGTAAATATTCTTTTGTGACTTGCTTCTTTCACTCAATCTTATTATTTTTACACTTCTTTCATGTTGATATATGAAGCTGTAATTTATTAAAATTTTCATGGCTTTTAAGTATTTAATCATATAAATATTCCAAAGTTATCCACTAAGAAGACTTTTGGGTGGTTTCTCATTTTTTGGATAGTTAGGTCTGCCATGAGCATATTCATCTATGTCCCCTGAAGCATATGCCCATTTACATGGGTTGTAGGTTACACTCATGTCACTTGACTAGGGAAACATTCCCAGCACCAGCACCAGCACCAATTTATAATCCCACCTACAGTAAAAGAATTCTTACTGCAATGCACACTCATCAACACTTAGTATTGTAGGAGTTTTGGGCTAGTCTAGTTGAGGTATAATGGGAAGTCATGTGGCTTTAATTTGTATTTTCTAATAGTGAGATTGAGTATCTCTTGGTATGTTATTGTTCATTTAGGGTTCCACTTTCTGTGCAGGAACTGTTCACATCTTTTTTAACCTTCTTTTTCTATTAGATTGTTTTATTCTTATGAGTTCATGGAAAATCTCCACATATCCTGGATACATGTCCTTTGTTGTTTACATGCATTGCCAATATCTGCTGGTATTTTTGTGGATTTTCTTTGCATTCTCTTAATGGTGTGCCTTGATAAACAGATATTCTTAACTTTGATGTAGTTGCCTTAATTAATCTATTCCTTTATGGTTTGTGCTTTTTATGTCTTAAGAAATCTTTTCTTACTGCAAGTCATAAACGTGGTATAAAACTCCATTTATTTAGGTCTTAACATTTTTTTTTGGTATGGAGTGAGGTAGGATGCCCCATGTTATTTTTCTTCCATTTGGATAACCAACTGTCCCAGAACCTCTTATTGATAAATCCACTTTTTTCCTGTCCATCTGTACAACTTGGCCAAATATCCAGTATCTATATATGCATAGGTCTTTTCTGTGAGTTCCCAATTTTGTCCTTTGATCTATTTGCCTGTTCTTTCATCAATACTACACTGTCTTCTATAAATAAGCCATCTCACCTTCTCCTTCAAGAGAGAAGGAATCAGGCACCTGGGTGGCTCAGTCGTTAAGCGACTGCCTTCGGCTCAGGTTATGATCCCAGGGTCCTGGGATCGAGTCCCACATCGGGCTCCCTGCTCGGCGGGAAGCCTGCTTCTCCCTCTCCCACTCCCCTTGCTTGTGTTCCTGCTCTCGCTATCTCTCTCTCTGTGTCAAGTAGATAAATAAAATCTTAAAAAAAAAAAGAGAGAAAGAGAGAGAAGGAATCTTGGTTATTCTTGTCATTTCTTTGGTTTTCTTGGCTTCAATATTAGAAGCTGGTGCTAGATAATCTCTGTGGCTCCCTCTAACTCTAAAAGATTTATTTGATTCTATATCACAGCATGTTGTGTAATTACATGGTGGTTTTCTTTGACGATACCATCGGATTTAGCAATTATTTTACCAAACTATATTAATCTTTTAAAATATTTTTACATGGTTCTCTTATTAAATTAATACCTGTCCTTTTGTTTGTTTGTTATTGAGAATTTTAATGCTCTTAGACTCTACCATCATTTTATGACAATGGCGTTGTTGATATACAAGTATTTATAGAGTATTAACATGGGCCTGGCAGTTGCCTGGGATTTACAGGAAATGTAACAAAGCCTAAGTCACTGTCTCTGGTGCAGAAGAATACATATTTTAGCTGGGGAGACATAGCAATGACCCAATGCTATCTCTGACTACATCTGGATTTGGTTTGTTACTTTTCAGAAACTCAAGTTTTTGTGGGTTATTTTCTCCCTATGAAAAATGAAGTGCTTATACTGTATTATTGTAATGCCATTTTCTTAGCTCTAACATTTGATGAATTTCCATATGACAGCTCTTTTTATTCCCTGCCCATGTGAAGGTCTTCAAAACACAGATAATCTGCAAATGACTCATCCAAGAAAACAACTTGGAAGAGACACTTTTTCTACTTTAAAGAAACTTTTTTTTTTTTAATTAGGAAGAGGAGAGAAAAACCCATATCTGTGCCAATAAAAAAATAAATCTTGGTGGGTTTTTTTTTTTTTTCCTCTGTTGAAATCAGAGTCTGTATCATAAAGTTCACTTGACATCTTGTTTAGCTGGCAAGCCTGGACTCATACCATGGTAATGTGCTAGCTACTTTGTATGCTATCCCAGTACTAGCTATGGTAACAAAGGAGCTGAATGAAAACAGTGAGCTCCAACGATCTTTGACACACTTGAATCTAAGTGAAAAAAGCTGAAAGGGAACCTGTTTCCCATGTGAATGCTGCAGGGTGAATTTGCTTTGCCCTAAGGAGGCAAAAGGAACTTTCCAACTACATAGTGGTAAAACCATGACTAGAATTCTGATTTCCAACTCCACTTGGCTCTTTCTCCACATAGAAATGTATGAATCTGACACAGACAGCCTCTTGGGGAAGGCTCTGTGAGAGAGGAGATCCACTCTCTTCTAAATGTTGAAATGATTTTAAAATGATTACTCTAAATGCAAATAGCATTTTCCTAAGAGTCCAGAGAGGGAAGTCATGCCTTGCAGTGCACTACAGAGGTAAATATTCATAGATATAACTCTTTCACTGAGTTCAAGGCTGATAAATATTTCTTCAGGAGATAGAATGTATGGCAGTCAAAAAACATGTCTGATCTATATTAATACCTTTTATGGACTGAATAACGTTCCTCCCCAAATCGTATGTTGTAACCCAACCTTAGAATGTGACCAGTATTAAAGATGGAACCTTTAAGGAAGGAAGGAAGGTTAGGAGGTCTTAACTATGGCGTCCTAATCCAACAGGACCGGTGTCCTCATATGAGAAAGAAGAGCCATCAGGGATGGGCACACACAGAGGAAGGGCCATAAAAAGACATAATGAGAGGGTAGTCATCAGCAAGCCCAGGAGAGAGGCCTCAGGAGAAGCCAACCCTTCCAGTACCTGGATCTTGGACTTCTAGCCTCCAGACCATGACAAAATGAATACCTGTTGTTTAAGCCACCCAGTCTGTGATGGTTTGTTATATGGCAGCCCTAACAAACAGATATAATATCTACTGAATCTCCTTTTCTGAAATTTTCTCATGATTATTTTGGGAACAAGAATTTTTTTTTTTAAAGATTTATTTATTTATTTATTTGAGAGAGAGAGAATGAGAGAGAACACATGAGAGGGGGGAGGGTCAGAGGGAGAAGCAGACTCCCTGCTGAGCAGGGAGCCCGATGCGGGACTCGATCCAGGGACTCCAGGATCATGACCTGAGCCAAAGGCAGTCACTTAACCAACTGAGCCACCCAGGCGCCCCAAGAAGAATTGTTTTATTGACTTAATTTATAAAAATACTCTGGCTGAAGCCTCCTGCCCCTACCAAACAAAGCACACACACCTTGGCTCTAGCTACTGGTCTGGTACTGCAAAGCCTCTTTTTTTTTTTTCTTTAATTGATTATTTGATTTTTTCTTTTTAAAGATCTTATTTATTTGTTTGAGAGAGAGACCACAAGTTGGGCGGGGGGTGGGGGGCGGCATGGAGAGAGAAGGAGAAGCAGACTCCCCGCTGAGCAGGGAGCCGGACTCCAGACTCAGGCTCCATCCCAGGACCCCGAGATCATGACCTGAGCCGAAGGTAGATGCTTAACGACTGAGCCACCCAGGCGCCCCATGCAGAGCCTCCTACTCTCCAACACCATCATGCCCTCTGGAATCTTGCTCAGGGATGGGTGAGGGGGATGCTGTAAATTAGGGTCACCCAGACTCAAGATGCAGGGGGATTGTGATTTTCAAGTCAACATATAATATATAATTAGGTAAACAAATATCAAGAATATTTGGGTGAAAATATGTAGCCATGGTGGAAAATTAATGTTGATTTGGAAAATACAAGCAAGGCAGATGCTAATTTTCTTAGAATTAAGATAATGACTCTTTATTTTTTTAGCTTGTTTTGTTTTATTTTTAATGCAGAGATCTCTGAATTGTCATTAGAGGTATTTGCCTGAAGTTATCTTGCTGTTTCTCTTGTTCATATTCTTTAGATAATGCTCTCTAATTTGTGCTGAGTGTGATTCAATTTCACCAAATTTGCATTTTGTAAAATGCATCTCACGTTTTTTCTCTGACCTTTATTTTTTTTTTTTAAGGATTCTGTGGTCAAAAAAATTTAACAGTCCTCTTCTCCCCTGCAGCTCAAGGTACTTATTTTTATTTACTTGTTAGAATTTATTGCCGATTACTATGTGTCTGGCGCTGTGTTAAGTGCTTTTTATGCATTCTATCATTTAATTCTTGCACTGTAATTGTGAGACGTGTGCCCATCAACTTTATGTGTAAGAACCTGGGATCAGAAAAGTTCACTTAAGGGATGATCCTAAGCATGAGTAGTGGCTGAGTTAGGATTTGGAAACAGATCTGTTGGGTCCTTTAACCACTGGGTACTGCTGCCTCACAGCCTTCCATGGCTCACATGCACGATGAGTCTCCCAGACTAGCATACATACTGCAGGGTGTCTCAAACCACTTAACACAAAATCTTTTACAGGTGTGTGTGTGTGTGTGTGTGTGTCTAAGTGGTGGACTCTCTTGAGAAACTTGTTTCCCCCAAAACACATCCTGGAAAAACATAAAAACTGGAGAAAAGTGACCCAAATATATCAGTTTTAATTGGTGAAAAGGATATTTTTTTACAGAGTACAACTAAAATACCATCTAAGACATCAAATTCTTTGTAATTAATAAGAAAGCCTCTTTAAAACCTATTTAGTGGTGACTGTTTGGGTTCACCCTAGAAGCAGAGCCTGAGATGGGCATGCTTGTGCGGGAGGGGGAACCATGAACTGGGAAAGGGCAAGGGGAGAAGGCTAGGCAAGGATGAGGCCTCACTGGGAGCCTCCCTTCAAGATGATCCCATAGGGAGCTCTGGAGCATGAATTGCACCACATTGTTTATCCCATATTGAGACAAGGGGACTGGTTTTTTGTAGTCCTGTGTCATTCAGTCATTGGCTTCATACTGATCCTGTGTGTGATGAGGTGGGAGGGCAAAACTTTTTTTTAAGGTTTTATTTATTTATTTGAGAGATAATGACAGAGATAGTGAGAGAGAGCACAAGCAGGGAGGAGAGGGAGAAGCAGGCTTCCCGCTGAGCAGGGAGCCTGATGTGGGGCCTGATCCCAGGACCCCGGGATCATGACCTGAGCCAAAGGCAGATGCTTAACCGACTGAGTCACCCAGGCGCCCCAAAACTTCTTGAGGCAGCACCTGTTGGCCGGGGACAATTCTCTGGAGGAGCACAGCAGCTGGGTGGGGACTGAGGCCCTAGCTGGGCAAAGCAGATCTGGGTGACACATCAACAGCACCCACCATATCCTCCTCATGTATTTGTCAGATCCATTTGCTTCTTATATTAAGTTCACTCTATCAACGTATAGATTTTTCAGGATCCTTTTTGATCACAGTTTCTAAGGAAAACTTGCAAGGACAGATCTGTTGGGATGCACTGTAGTCCCCGCTGCTGCAGTTGGTCCTGGGGTGGCAACTGACACTCCATCATTTTCCTCCTCCTCTTGTCTTAGGTTCCCATCCCTTTCTGTCAGTACTTACGCTAGTCCGCATGGCTGGCCTGGTTAAGTGACCCAACCTTCCTCCCTGGGGTGGTCTGAGCCACTGATGACCATGGCTTAAACAGGCTGTGGTTGTTGCTCTGGTCCGTGTGCAGCCAAAATTGGGCATGGAAGTGCTAATATAAGCCCCAGCCAAATCTATTCCTCCCTAGCCCATTATGGAGTCCAAGATCTACCTTCTCATCATCATCAGAGTCAGTTACTCCTGCCAGTATGCCAACTTTTGGTGTGTCCCCTGCTCTATTGGCACTAGAGGCCTAAAATGACGAGGGGGCAGCCGTAGCTTTCTCTTACTCTGTGCTTGGTGTAATTGACCTCCTTGTGGGAACCAGGACATTCAGACCCAGGGAGACGACAGTTGCAGGAATGGGAAATATAAATTTCCCAAGTGTGTCTGAAAGTGATGGTAAGTACTTCTACCTCTTGTTTTCTAGACTCGTGTACTACTTATTGGATTTAGCATCACCTCCTGGCCATTGGTTTAAGGTATATATTGCACCTTGAAGTTTAGTACCCCCATCATTGTGGGTTGTTACCTCCAAGCTGTTGGCTCAGCTGCACCTTCAATAAGCCATTTACCGCGCTGTTAGTGGTCAGCATCTTCTGGAAGGTAGGGTATGTGGTAGGGGCAGTGGATCCCTTTGTCATTTTCCTACAAATTCACCCCCCTCCATGAACTCAGCTGTAAAGGGTGTCCTTTGGTCTGAGGTGATATTACATGGGATCCCATGTTGGTAGATTAGCCTTTACAGGGCGGTCCTGACTGAAATATTATAGGCAAGAAAGGCAAATCCTTACTCAGTCAGGAAGAAACATCCTAGGGAGGGAGGGATATGGTGTAATCAGCTTGCCACCAAGTGGTTGGTGAGCCCTTTCATGGCATGGCGCCATGTCAGGGGCTCAACATTTGTCTCTGTGCTGATAGGGTAGATACTGAGCAATGGTCAGTTTGATGAAAGAAAGTCCATGCAGTTGCGTGCATGCATACCTCCCTCTCTGCCATCATGGTTACTCTATTCATCAGCCAGTGATTGCACAGTCACTTGGGTGGCTGAGACAGTTGCTCTCTGAGTCATCCTGTCCCTTGTTTGTTAAGTGCCTCTTCTGTGATGGTGTTCGCTGGTGGGCATATGGTGCAAAAAATCCCCATCCTCCCATAGATCCACTCGTGTGTTTCTTTTCTGGACCTCTTTACTCTCAACTTTACAATCTTGCTTCTTCCAGTTTCCTAAGCCGTTTGCTTTCCCAGTTAGTCTGCATATATCCTTAATTCATGTCACCTTTCTCTTCACTCCAAGTTCACAACCAGATGCAATAGTACCGGACCAGGTACTGAAGCTCTCCCACCAAGAGGATGTTCTCTCTGCACTGTCTTTCTGATACTCTGATCATCCAGCCACACAACCTTGTGTGTCTTTTCAATACTGTGTTAAATCAGACAATATTATTTTACAAAAGCAAAAGCTATAGTCTGTGTTTCATCATCAACACTCTTCATAATGGATAGTTGACATTTTGGCTGCCCGCCATCCAAACGTGCTTCTTATTTGAGGAGACTCTCAACAATAGTGAGGGGTCAAGCCTCAACTCCTGCTACAGAAGCCAGAGGAGATGGGCATTACACTCCCCGTGCCCCTGGCAGATCAAGGGGCCAGGCAGATGCCTCTACCAGTGGTTGACTCTAAGTGGGATCAGACGGCCAACAGTTACCCCAACTGCAAGCATGTCTCCACAGCAACAACAGCAGAGGCGAAGTCCTAAGAGCTAGTTTCTGTGAAAAGTTCTTGGCTCTGCTTTCCTCCCTTGTTTTGGCAGGGATCTGGATCTCTGGCCTTTTCTCCATTCTGCTGCAACCCAAGACTGTTCCAGTGATTTCCTTTTCTTACTAAATTATTCGGAATCAGTTTCTGCTTCTGCCACCAAGAACCAGGACTAATATACACTCCTTTGTTAGCAACAATCAAGCGTCTGACAAGGTAGGTAGTGCTAGGTAACAGACACAGAAAGACATCAACTGTGGCCCCAACCATGGCATAAAAGAGAAATGCCAGGCCAAGATAAAGGAAGTAGATGAATCTGTGTGGCAAACATTCAAGGTGGGGAAGGGTCTCGTTAAAGGGGAGAGACTTGAATTAATGTCCAAGGTAGCTGATACCTAGGTTTTTTTTTTTTTTAATGATTTTATTTATTTATTTGACAGAGAAAGACAGCGAGAGAGGGAACACAAGCAGGGGGGGTGGGGGAGGGAGAAGCAGGCTCTCCATAGAGCAGGGAGCCTGATGCGGGGCTCGATCCTAGGACCCTGGGACCATGGCCTGAGCCGAAGGCAGACGCTTAACGATTGAGCCACCCAGGCGCCCCTGATACCTAGTTTTTGAAGTTACCAAAATACGCTGGCACCATATTTACCCCGATTATCTTGTTTGTAAACTCCAGGGGTCAAAGTCTACCTAATGTGAACTATTAGCTCTCATTATCTTTCAGTTCATGTGCCTTTCTTCCCCAGACCATGAAACGGTTTGAAAAGGAGAAATAATCATATCCGTACTACCACATTCAGCAGGCCAACAAGAATTTTCTTGTTTTCTTTTTCAGAATAATATTTTCCTTAAATTCACTTCCAAACCACTCTGAAATCAATATTTCCTCCCTCCCTCCCTCCCTCCCTCCTTCCTTCCCTTCCTTCCATTGTTTTTTCTTCTTTCAAAATTTTCATTTTATGAACGTTATTATTCAAAATATTATTTCACTTTAATATATATCATTTTAGAGGAATTAGAAGAGGAAAAAAATGTAAAACAGAAAGCAGTAATCATCAGTAGTCATTCTTGCCATAGGCTTTTTGTTTTTGGTTCTTTGATATATTTCCTTCAGGATTTTTTTCTTGTTCACTCAAATCTATATTAACAAAATTGTGACAAGGAATTAGTAATGCGAAAAGATTTATGCATGTATAATTTATGTATATGTAATAAATGTATTATATATTCTGCTTTACCCATTTAATATTTTCATTTTCCATTTTATAAAACCACTTGAAGGTGTCATTTTTATTACATAATATTCTAGCATATGATATAACATTTTATCTGTTCCTCTAACATCATTTGGATTGTTTCTAAATACTACAATCAAAATAATATTATGGAGGCACCTGGCTGGCTCAGTCGGAGAAGCATGCGACTCTTGATCTTATGAGTTTGAGATCCACGTTAGGTATTGAGATTACTTAAATAAATAAATGAACTTTTTAAAAAAAGCTAAAAAGCAGAGGCATCTGGGTGGCTCAGTCAGTTAAGCGTTTGACTCTTGGCTTCTGCTCAGGTCGTGATCTCAAGGGTTGTGAGATGGAGCCCCATGGCTGGCTCTGAGTTCAGTGGGGAGTCTGCTTGAGATTCTCTCCCTCTGCCCCTCCCCCCACTTGTGCACACTTTCTCTCTCTCTCTCTCTAAAATAAATAAATAAATCTTTTTAAAAAACCCCAAAATTTAAAAAAATAGTACTATAAATGTTTCATTTGTTCATGAATTGTCCCCCACATATCAAATTGCCCTTTTACTTTAGCAGAACTACAACGTGAAGGGATATAAAAATGTTGGGGCACCTGGGTGGTACAGTCTGTTGAGCTTCTGACTCTTGGTTTCAGCTCAGGTCATGATCTCAGGGTCATGGGATTCAGCCCCACATCAGGCTCTATGCTTGGCATGGAGTCTGCTTGGGATTCTCTCCCTCCCTCTCCCTCTGCCCCTCCCTGCCACACTCCACCCCCACAAATAAATATTTTTTTTAAAAAAAGATATAGAATGTTATGTTTATTAAAGCCTCGTGTCACATTGTTTTCAGAAAGCTTGCACTATTTTACACTCTCAGTAGCACTTACATGAGTACCAATCTCAGTACTGTAGTTTTTAAAAATTTTTACTATAATCATTATAATTTCAGTGTTGTTTTAACAGCCTTTAAGTTATGACTTCTGTTCCTGCTTTGATCATCAGATTTGTCACTCATCTGTCATTCCAGATTTACAAATGTACAGCTTGTTAGGGGAGAGGTGTAGATGATTTTTAAAACATATTTTTTATCAGAAAAATGTCTAGTCTGAGTTAACGTTTTCTAGGAAAGGAGAAAGACTACATTGACTGTATTTTCTTTTTTTTTTTTTAAAGATTTTATTTATTTTTTAGAGAGCGAGCGAGAGAGAGAAACAGCATGAGAGGGGAGAGGGTCAGAGGGAGAAGCAGGCTCCCCACCGAGCCGGGAGCCCGATGCGGGACTCGATCCCAGGACCCTGGGATCATGACCTGAGCCGAAGGCAGACACTTAACCATCTGAGCCACCCAGGCGCCCGACTGTATTTTCTTTATATGACTCACTAACCCCATGTGTATATTGTCTGTTTTCTGTATAAGCAAATTATGTGGATATATTTTCTATATCAGGTTGTAAATTGTCTGTTGCCAGATCCTCTTTCAAACTTAGGTAGTTTAATCTGAATCTAAAGATCATAAAAGTATTTTCTTGTCTCGAAAAAGCAATTTTCCCCAAAGCAGTTTGAAAGCTATAAAACTTGCAATTACTAGATAAGTTCACTGGCAAAATAAGACTTTTGGGGCTGATAAGTTATATGATTTGTATAGAAAAGGATTTCAGAAGACTACAAAGTAGCACTTGAAATACCACTAACCCAGACAACATGCGGAAGAGAAATTGCTTTGGTTTCCTTTCTCTACAAAGATGTTGATTCTAAATTGCCTGGATGTCCACATAGTAAGAATATTCTGGATAACATTTTTCAAGTTAAGTGCAACCATGTCCTTAAAGTCTCTTACTATAATATCTAAAATGTGACAAGATTTTAAAGCAAGAACTTTCAGAGACAGATATTGTCACCTAAGCTTTTGACCCATTATGGCTGGTTCACATTGAAAAAAAAAATTTTTCTTTTAGAACCTACTGACTAACATCTTTCCTTTAAACTGAAATCAACTGTTATCTGTAGAAGGGTGAACTCCAGGATTCCCGAATATGCACTCATACACACAAATATGTGCACTCATGGAACTGCACCACATCCTCCCTCAGCTTTCCTTCACTGTATCACCAGACTCCAACTAGAACAACCTAGAAACAGGGGCGCCTGGGAGGCTCAGTGAATTAAGCGACTGACTCTTGGTTTCAGCTCAGGTCCTGATCTCAGGGTTCTGGGGTGGAACCCCCAGCCAGCCTCGTGCTCAGTGAGGTCTGCTTCTCTCCCTCTCCCTCTGCCCCTCCCTGTGCACTCTCTCTCTCTCTCAGATAAATAAATAAATCTTAAAAAAAAAAACAAAACCAAGAAACAAACAAAATAGTGGCTTCTGCATCTTCTAGTGCAGTTCAACTTGATAACCATAAATGAAGCACCGACCCTTGCTTAGCATTATAACCTGGTACTTCAGTGTCGGGGAATTGACTTGAGTGGAGGGTAGAGCAGTCCTTCTAGTCCTTTACACTTTCGTGAACTAAACAGCTAGGTGCTGGATTCAAGCAAGCTTTATCTTAACATCTACATTAACTACGGATTTATAAAGGTTCCAGGCACTTGAAAGTATCTTTTGATGACATTTAAACTAGAAGATGATGCTGGGAAGGTAACCAACAGTCGCATGATTTCATGATAGTAGTATGAACAGAATAATTCAGTTGTTTTTTTTTTAAAGCAGTAAAACTGCCAAAGAGATTATAAATCAGCATTATTTGGAGGGAAAGTTGGCAACATGTATCAAAGGCCATAAAAATGTCTATCCTTCTTGACTCAGCAATTTCACTACTAGGAATTTATCCTAAGAAAATAATCATAGTCTTGCAAAAAGATTTATGTGCAAAATGTTCATCACATCATTATTTATAAAATAAAAAATTGGAAATAAACTAAGAATCCAGCAATAGGAAAATATTTGGCTGAAACATATAAAATTGATGATATTCAACTATTTTGACCTACAAAAATGGCAATTTTATGTAGTTCAAACTAAGTATATACCCAATATATATTTTTAGATCCAATTTATAGACCAGATACATTGATAAAGAATCATGTAGTAGAAGATATACTTAGTGATGTGAAAAACATCACAACATATTGATTAGAGGGGAAAAAATATCATATAACAAAAGAGTGAATAAGACATGTTCTTCTTTTAATGATAGATACATGCCTATGAATTAACATGATTAACATATATTATCTCTGGCTGTGGCACTATGGATTATTTTATATTTATCTTTGTGTCTTTGTTTTACAAATGGCCATGGTAATTATGTATTATTTTTTCAATCACAAAAATACACTAAATCCTACACACATACACTCAGTAAAAAGAAATGGCAGAATATTTCCATGCCATTTTAGTTTGATAGACAAAGCACTTTGCTCCCCTTCACAGCTTTTCACAATTCTTGTCATGGATCCGCTTCCATTTTCAAATGGGCAGATCATCAGGGATGTAAAACAATTTAGTGTCCACCCTTAAATCAAGGTTAGCTTTAGGTTTAGACAGTTAATTTGGAGAGGGGAGATGTGCCCTCAGAAAAAAAGCATTCCCTGTGTTTTCCAGATGGTTGAAGAATCTTTAACAGAGGAAAAGCTCTCAAAAAGATGTTCTTCTTCTCTATAATTAAAAAAAAAAAGATGCCTTTCTTCTCTGAGAGGTCAAATTCTCCTTAGTTTGGGGGAAGGACATGGAGCTCATGCACAAAGGCTGAGCATCCAAGGCCCATGTGGGAATAGTACATGGGGCAGGGCAGTAAAGGCTGAAGTAAGAAGAGCTTGATACCCCTGCGGACCTACTCTAGTTTATAGTAGAGGACTAGAAACATAAGATAAAAAGAACAAAAGCAATGGGTTTCTAATACCTTTGCACCTTGGGACATGAGTGGTGAATTAAGGGAGTTCTTGGTATTCCCTCTAGTACCTAGGTTCACATTCAGTTGAGAAATCTATTTGAACTGGATTCCAAAATCCACTGGAGAGAGGAAAAACATGTTGAAATGTTAAGGTAAATGATTACAAATATAACTTGTTTCAAAACATGTAACATCTTAAAGTATGAATTTGCATACTCTGCAGGACTCTGTCTTCTACTTGAAAATTTTGCAGTCATAATTTAGCAAGTTACTTCATTTGGGAAGCTTGAAACAAGATACTTCTTCCCTTCTCTCCCTCTCCCTCTGCCCCTCCCCACCTCTAAAAATAAAAAAATAAATCTTTAAAAAAACCGGGGGTTGGGGGGGCACACCTGGGTGGCTCAGTCGTTAAGCATCCGACTCTTGATTTTGGCTTAGGTCGTGATCTCAGGATCATGATACCAGCCCTGCTTGGGGCTCCTCACTCAGTGGAGAGTCTGCTTGAGATGCTCTCCCTGTCCCTCAGCCCCTCCCTCCTCTCAAAATAAATAAATAAATCTTAAAAAAACAAAAAGAAAAAGAAGATAGTTCTTTGCTAAGGCCCTCCAGATGAACTTCTTGGATCCACCCAGGAATTCAGAATTCCTATTTCAGTGATAATGAAGGGAGTTCTTTCCTAGGGTTTTATAAAACAAAGAATTGAGAAAAACACAGTGACATTATTGGTAAAATCTATAGACTTCTAAATAGTTCATGTGGACAGGTATTGTGACATATATAAGTGTCATGTTAACTACTGATTCCTGTACTCAGTGACTAGTAATAGCACCAGCTGCAGAGCTAAGCTGCCTGGGCTTGAACACCAACCAGCACAGCCACTTCTGGGCTGTGTGACCTTAGTCAAGCTACCTAACCTCTCTGTGTCTGTTTCTCTATAAAATGAGTATAGTAAAAGTGTAGTATAGTATACGATAGTATACTATAATATAGTGTAGTATAGTAATAATAACCCCCTTGATGGATTATTGTGAAGACTTGAAATGAGTTAAAATATGTAAAGTACTATAATAACTGGACCTAGGAAATGAGAGGGAAGGGTTAGCTCCCAGTATCTTAGTACTTCTTTGTCTTCAACATCAGGTAGTTATTAGGTTTTTTATTTTTTTTTTCTGATCCATCACAGTGAGAAACACCGTTACCTTCTCATCAGTAATGGCAGCTTAGTATGGCAGTGATTTTTAAAGGGAGGGTAAGGAAACTTCCCTTTTGTGTGTGTGTGTGGGGGGGGGATATTAGACTGTTTAGTGGGGTCCCTCACTTTGTAAAAGCTCTATGGATTATTTTCACATCTACCTCATTTCAGCGAGATGATAGGGTAGCAGAGCTCATTTGGAGACACTGTCCTGCATCATACCTTTCTCATCTGTACCAATCTAACTATCTCCTCGGTGACTTGCTGGTCTTGACAAAACAGTTCCCAGACACACACACACACACCCCAATTTCAAATGATTATTGTCATAATTTTGCTTCTTTTTGCTACAGTTTGCTGATGTTACTAATGCCACACCTACCTTGGGGGTTCTTTTTGCATCTACGTGCTCCAAGCACTAGCCAATCCACTGTGAGCCCTCAGGGAGTCTCGCTACCTCCCTGAGCAGGAAACAGCTACTCATAGTCTATACTATGGACATATTATGTTATGGAACAGTCCTGTGATTTGGGGTAGGAAGAATCAATAAATGGGGATGTTTTTAAGGCACTGTCTCTTCCCTTGTCATGGGAAAACCCAAAGAGGCCATTTCTCTGCAGTACCCTGTCTTCTACTTGAAAATTTTGCAGTCGGAAGAGAGAACTGCCTTTCCCTCGGGCCGTGAGCAGGACTACACGAGGACTCTCATGGGCTCTGGGCATATTTGTTTTGAGGGCCCCTTTCTCCATAAAAAAAAGATTAAGTCACATTTTATGATTGTGTTGGTATAAAGATGAATATATCAATACTATATATTAAAGCATTTTTTTCAGCCTAAGCATTTAGGGTTTTTTTTTTCTTCTGATTTTAAAAGAAACTAAAATATTTTCATGGGCCCCTAAAAACACTGTGGTCCCAAGCTGTTGTACGCACCATGCCTAATGACGAGTCGGCCCTCGCCACACTTGCCTGGGGCTCAGCACAGAAGAGACTTGTCCTTTTCCCCAGCCCCCTAGTAGTGCTCACATAAACTCCAAGGCAAAACCTAGAAGGAGCAATTCAATGAGTGGAGAACTGGCATCCTACAACTCAGCAGATACTGCTGCATTTTGCCTTGAAGGCTTAATAGTTATCAATGTCTACAGTGTCTAACTACAAACGCCAGGACCTTATACCTAGTAAGTGTGGATTGTTAGTTGAATTGCATGGAATTAAATTTTAAAGGGCAGAACTACTCACATAAGGTGACAAGGTCCTACCCGGTGTCTGGATACTATCATAGGGATACATATGAGGACTCAGGCTTTTTGTCTTACACATACACTTGTCCCTGTCCTTTGATATTTAGAAGCACACTCCATTATATACTAACTGGGGCAGCACGGATTTGTTATACTGCTATTTATCTCAGAAATCAGTTTAAAAAAATGCTTGTACCTCCATGGTGATGTATTGTGTTTATTTATATATTAACATTTCTCTATTTCTGCATTTAGAGTGCTAGGGTGCATTTTTAGGAAATAAAAGCAAGAGTTACAGATGTATTTTTACACTTCCACACTCCCGGCCAAGGAGCTTTAGCTCTAAACACAAAGACTATGAGCTGATGAGTACTGTGGCATGCTATTCTGAACTCTGTGATTCCTGAAATGTGGTGTTTACTCCACTGTAACTTTCTTTTTCTGCAATTTATTTGGTATTTTGTAAAGTACTTTCAATCATTAATGGTTAACCAAAGTTGTGTAAGTAATAGCACTGAAAATCCTGCAACGTGAGGGGAAGAATGAAGGGGGGGAAATCGGAGGGGTAGACGAACCATGAGAGACGATGGACTCTGAAAAACAAACTGAGGGTTCTAGAGGGGAGGGGGGTGAGAGGATGGGTTAGCCTGGTGGTGGGTATTGAGGAGGGCACGTTCTGCATGGAGCAGTGGGTGTTATGCACAAACAATGAATCATGGAACACTACTTCTAAAACTAATGATGTAATGTATGGTGTAATGTATATAACAATAAAAAAATAATAATAAAAAAAAAAAGAAAGAAAATCCTGCAACGTATCAACAGAATAGTGCCACACAAACGTGAAGGGGCCGAGAAGCTCCTAAAAGAGGTTTTCAGAGTGACATAGGTAGAGATCAACCGCTAGATTTGGGATTGCTGTAGATGTTTAAGAGGTAATAAGAGGACACTGTGAAATATTTTAGACACTGTGAAAATTCAGATGAAATAGATGAACTTCAGAAAATGTATGATATATTAAACTGACTCAAAAAGACTGAAAATCACCCAGTCGAATTGGCAATTAGAGACAGTTAGTGACCTTGACAAGACTGGTTTTAATGCAATACTGGATGCTAGAAGAATAAACAGAGACAGTAAAAATAGACAATTCTATTGAGGAGTTTTGTTGTAAAGGGGAGAGGACCTAAATCTGTTGCACACCCTATCCTACACACACACACACACACACACATGCACACACACAGATTGCTTTGCCACTTGATTGAATTCACCTATTCTGTTAATACTGAATTCTATACTGAATTCTTTTTATGTGATTCCTGCCTAGATAGAGCATGCTTACAGATATTAAGGTGACATCCCATTGGATTATGTGTATCTCTGAAGGCTTTGCCTGTCTCTACAGTCAAGGTACTAATGTTATACTAATGTTCCAAGTTATTCCATTTCTCTCTTTTAAATGTCTAATTGGATTTTTTCAAGATTTCTTGCTTTCCCACCCTTAGTTAGGATCTTATTATCTCATATCTATTACAGCACTATTCCCAGTCTTCCAGCCTTCAGGTTTTTCCCTTGAAATATGCGTAATTCAGCTAGACCAGTATTTGCCAAGATGGTTTCTAAGGACCGCTAGTCCCATGAGCTACACTACCAAAAAAGGCTTCCATGGCCACCTGAGGTTAGGAGGTGCAGGACCCTGGAGCCACCACCAGCCTCCCCAACACCTCTTTGGAAACTGATGTGCACACAGTGTATTAATGCTTTAAAGGAACCCAAAACCCATTGAGTTTTATTTAACACTGCCTTCTACAATGGAGGCCCTTGTGATTAAGTCTGAAAATATGTTGAGAAAGCTGCAACTTATTCTACAATAACTTCAGCATGAACTCGGTCTGTGGCCCTAAAAGAAAGATGCACATTTCAGGGGGTCACCCAGCATTCTAAACTTCAGAACTCATTATTTAAAATGCTTCTGTTATATGTACCTCAAAAAAAAAAATCCTGGTTTGTTAATTGGCATAGTAAATATTAAGAATGTTTTTTTATTGGTAAAAATAATGGCTGATTAGCCTGACAAATGATAGGAATGAGTTCTCACTGGGGAAATTAAAGGTATAGAAGATGTGTGGATTGGCTAAAATCTGAGACTCACTTGCATCACAACCTGGTAGCAAGGTCATGTGTACCCTCACCTACCTCAAACTTCTGCAGTGACTATCATCAGCTACTAAAAAAAAAATCATGAGTCAGGCATTCCCAAGGATTGTTTAAAACAGAGTGTTATTTTTAAAAAATAGGCCTTGTGGATTGGAGAGCACAAGATATGTAAGTGAAGGATAATAGTTGAGGCAAGAACTCTAAATAAAGTCAAGATAAAAGTGTGACTTCCCCTGAGTACACAGATGATTTTGCTTTTCTGATTGTATTACCTCAAGCAAGGGAGAATGGCTAGAGGAAATGAACCTAATGAAAACCTGTCCAGTATACTGGCCTGGAAATTAGTCATGGATCTCTGTAACCCCTACATATCCTCTCAGTCTTATCTAGAACAAAATTATAAAAAAGGAAAATAGTGCCGCTGCCATGTCGATGCATCTAGAATTCACAGAGCCCAGGGAATCCAAGCAAAAGGTGAAAACTTCCAACTGTTCAATGCTCTAATGGGTATTGTGAACTGACTTAAACATATTTGATGGTTTTTAGGAATCAGATTCTTTTTGGTCACCTCCAACATTTAGAAGGACTTAAGAGCTAGAATTCTCCTCCTCCCACAGCCTAGCCTTCAGATAACAATGAAGTCAAGGGCTACATAGCATTCTGCTACACAAACACACACTTGTCAGCATGGTCATTACCACCCGTCCCTGTTCGCTCTATGAAATCCAAATTCTGTTCTGCCACATGCCCAACCTGATATCTTTCATGGAAGGCTCACTTCAGGTAAAAGCAATAAATTCTGGCAGTAGAATTCAGCTAACTTCCTAGTTAGAGTCAATTAACAATCCTTGGGGAAATCTGCTGGACATGGGAGCATGTATGTTGCAATCCTCAGCCTCCAGGACCATTACAAAGGTGTGAATTACTAGGCTCAGCTTTACTAGATACTTAGATGTTGCTCAGGCTAGCACAGAAATGCTGACACAAAATCCCCAGAGAGCCTGAACATCTTGACCACCACTTGTTTCACCAAAGAATAAATCATTTCTAGAAGTTAATTAGACTAACTAACCAGGCGTCTTCTGTTGACCTAAAAAAGAGATAGTAGGAAAAAAAAAAGAGAGATAGTAGAAACACTTGGAGCAGGCTTTTTTAAAGTCACTATAAAGCCCAAGAGTGTATTCTTAATTAAGGTGGATTGTAGACTTAAATTAACATAACTTACTATTCCAACCACTATGAGTCATCTGATACTGGACCAGTCTTCCCACCATTAACAACTGGATGTATGTATGCAATGACTGTTTTCAGATGTCGAGCAACAGGCAGTTATGGTGGTCCCTGAAATAGAAATCAAATAAGGTGAGCCCGGCGATCTCCCCCTTTCTGCCTGTAGGAGCTTTTCAGACTGTGGCGCTGAGAGGAGTTACTCAGGCATGGCATGGCCATCTCACTGAGCTGGGGACCAGGAGAAGGTTGCTGCCCAGAGAAATCGACACAGTGGTTCCTGGAGTATCTGCCTAGTAATCTGCTTCTTCCCTGGAGGCAACTTCACGAGGCTAGACTAAAAACTGCTGAGGAAAGAAAAACCACCAGGAAACTATGAGCTGAACAGGTCTTGGCATTTCCTAAGGGCTGGAGTGATCACATTTCTGGGTTTGGTAGGATATTATCTGAGTTTATGTGTCATGGCAAATATCCAGCTAGAGATCTCTTGTTGGTCTTATTTGGGAACTTTGGTTCCTTTCATTTTGGAAAAAGGGTTATCTTGGGAAATATGGGCTGGGGGATGGCAGAGGCAGAGTGGAGTGCAGCAGCAACCTAGGATGCGTGTGGGATCATAACCTCAAATTGACAGCCATTGATCACATGCCTCTCGGGATATAGCATGGGGCCAAGCACTGGCAGCCGTAGAGACATATATAGGCATTGAGATAGAAACCTAAAACCCTATAATTAAAATCTGAGTGAAAAAAAGTGCTTTAGTGCAGGGGCGATGTTGTAGGAGTCCATCAATTGATTTCAGCTGGAGTGGTGGGGTGAGACTAAGAAGGAAGGCATACGAAGGAAGGAATAAAGTGCTCAGAATTTTTCCAACATGGCTGCTATAGAGTCTTGGGGCTTTTTTTTTTTTAATGTATTTATTTAAGAAAGAGAGAGAGCACGTGCAAAAGGGGGTGCAGAGGGAGAGAAAGTCTTAAGCAGACTCTGTGCTGAGCGTGGAGCCCAACAAGGGGCTCCATCTCATGACTGTAGATCAGGACCTGAGCTGAAACCAAGACTCGGGTGCCCAACCAGGGGCTCCATCTCATGACTGTGAGATCAGGACCTGAGCTGAAACCAAGACTCGGGTGCCCAACCAGGGGCTCCATCTCATGACTGTGAGATCAGGACCTGAGCTGAAACCAAGACTCGGGTGCTTAACCACCTGTGCCACCCCAGCACCCTGAGTCTCAGGGCTTTTGCTCTGTGGTCCCCTCTGCTCTTTTTCTACTCTTGGTCTCATGCTGAGAACTCCTAGGATAGCTGCTTCAGGGATCTCTATGTCATTGTCCCCAGAAAGGACTAAAATGGAGTCTGAGCTAAGCAGTCAATGCCTGGGATCAAGAATGGAGTAGTGAGCTCTGAAAGAACTTAGTCCTTTCAAGAATTCTGGAAGCTCAAAAGGAAAGAAGGTTAAATGCATAGATGAAATGAGAGTGAAGAGTGTAAATAGTCCATTGGGAACCACCAAGAACAACAGAGGAACATATCCAGAGATTGCAGAAAGAACGAGGCTCCAGATTGAAGGCTCTGTACAGGAGGAGGAGTTGGAGGCTGAGTGTGCAGAGCTAAGGGTAAGGCCTGGCTTGGAATTTCTATGGGAAGTGTCTGGTAGTCATGGGTTAGAATACACATAGCTAGAGAGAAAGGTCTGAATCAAGAAAGATGCTCCTGGGGCGCCTGGGTGGCTCAGTCAGTGAAACGTCTGCTTTTGGCTTGGGTCATGATCCTGGGGTCCTGGGATGGAACCCTGCATCGGGCTCCCTGCTCAGCAGGAAGCCTGCTTCTCCCTCTCCCACTGCCCCGCCTGTGCTCTCTCTCTCTCTCTTTCTCTCTGTGTCAAATAAATAAATAAAATCCCTTAAGAAAGAAAGGAAGGGAGGAAGGAAGGAAGGAAGGAAGGGAGGGAGGAAGGAAGGAAGGAAGGAAGGGAGGGAGGGAGGGAGGAAGGAAGGAAGGAAGGAAGGAAGGAAGGAAGGAAGGAAGATTGCTCCTGAGTCTTTGCCATTAAAAAACCCCAATCCCTAGAGATACAGGCAGCTGAGAGAAAACTCAGCTTTATCTAGAATGGGGAGAAAATGAGGAAGATGGAGGCTGATTACCAGGCAAAGCCGGTAAGGACAGGAAAGGAGTAGTCAGTGCTTTAAATTTATGACAAGTTTGTGAATCACTATGAACTATGAATTCTTGTGGTTGTAACTCATCTCATTCCTACACACATGTACATAGTTTGTACAACTAAGATTTTCTCTATAGTATAAAATAGTTTTGCTTTTGAACTGATGATAAGTAGTCCCTCCATCTCTTATTCTCACGATACACTTCTACCAGAATTTACCACGTGTTGGTTCCTAAATTATTATCTTCATTTTTTCAAATAGTTTATCTAAGCCTACCTGTTCATGTACATGCTATTAACCACCACATTTCCTGATCTTTGTTCTATCTCATCTACTTATCTCACTTTATTCTGCTTATATATTGAGTTCCAAACCAAGAATTAGCTTTTTGATATCGGGTTGTAGTACAGCATTTTTCAAACCCTTTGTTACAACCCATTACTGGGACCTGAAATCAAGCTAGAGAGTTATGACCAATATTTTAAAAAGTGAAATTGAATACAACAGAATTGAAAATATCAGCATGCAGGGGCGCCTGGGTGGCTCAGTCGGTTAAGCGACTGCCTTCGGCTCAGGTCATGATCCTGGAGTCCCTGGATCGAGTCCCGCATCGGGCTCCCTGCTCGGCGGGGAGTCTGCTTCTCCCTCTGACCCTACCCCCTCCTATATGCTCTCTCTCTCTCTCATTCTGTCTCAAATAAATAAAATCTTAAAAAAAAAAAAAAAAGAAAATATCAGCATGCATCACATGTAGTAATGATAAGTATCATATATATTTACACACATATGGATATTCAAAGGTCTAATGTAAAATGTATTTCTCACCATAGCTTATGGTCAAAAACATCTTGAATGTCAATTGATGCTTCAGAAAGAGTGTTGGACAATGTGAGGAACTGAGAGATCTGGGCTATCATCCCAATTTCATCACTATAATTTCAGTGTGACCTTGGACAGGTAAGTCCTCCTCATTCTCTGGGCTGTGATGATCTTCTCTGTAAAGTGAGAGGGTGAAGTTTGGTCCCTATAGTTTTTCCAGCTTTAAGCTTTTAGGAGTCTTTGATTCTTGGAACTGCAGGGAACCATGTGGGAAAGGGAAACAGCTGAAGTAGAAAGAGGCTGAATTTCAAGGACGCTGTTTTTGGAAGAGAGTTATCAAATACTATGCTCTGGAGGGCCTGATTTATGCTGGGCAGTGAGCAAGGTCCTTAACATAGAGTGTTTCTCGCCCTCACGTAACCCAGAACTTTTGCTGAACCAATCCAACCATGATGGTTTGGATTGTGCAATTTGTGGGTGTAGGATTAAAGAACTGAAGTCGTCAACAAAATGGAGGGGAGGAGAAACAATGGGGATGAGGATTTTAGGAGAAAGACTGGCCCGTGAGCCTGGGCCATGAGTGGAAAAAGGCCACCAAAGAGTAGCCTTTGGTGGCTAAAATAGCCAAAGAAGGAACATTAGAGAATAGAAATACTTAAGAGACATTGTTCTTTTTCATTGAGATGGGGAGAAGGAAGAGTTGTGCAATTCAAACTGATCTTCATTTCCCCTCTAACATCTGCAGAAAGCCTGGAATAGTTTTTTGCATGTGAATTCTCTTCAGTCACTCAAAGAGCTGAGAGGCTTTACACTGTGAGTCCGACTTCGCTCAGCACAAAACAGATAGCACGTAACAGACACAGGGGCTGGGGGAAAAGATCTCTGATGACTGCACATATGAGCAACAACCCTGAAAGAGAGGTGGTGTTATCTCCAGCTCCTCAGGTCATACTGAAAAAACCCCAACCATTCCCTCACTGATGTTTTATACAATGCAAGCTCCCCTCCCTCCCAAATAAGTATGTTTTACGGTTCTCTTTGAAATGGGAGCCATCTGGGGAGTTGGGGAGTCATGGTCTAGGATAGGTTTTATCTTCCATTAAATTCTCCTTTTCAGAAAGAAAAAACATCCCTATGCTAATATTTAGAACCTAACAAACTGCACGTTTCTTATACTTTATTCTTTCTCTAGGTAACTAAAAAAAAAAAAAAATTGTTCTTACCATGGCAACCTCTGTGCTGGCTCCAGAAAATACCATTTCTAATTGTGCTTTCGTATACTGAGCATCAGTGGGACATTTCTGTAGGGATCGATTTTTTTTTTAAGTAATCATCTTTTTTATGTGTTACTTAATTCCTATCCTTCAGTGAACCAACATCCTTAAAGGACAAATGAGAATTTCCCAGTGGAGTGAATTAATTCTTAAACCAGGGCTTCCAAACAGTTGAGAGAATGTGAATTGGTTTTCTTGCCTGGACCTGGCTGATGTTTCTTCTGTGTTTATGAAAGCAAGGACTCCGCCACCCAAGCTCCTAAGAGCATGAAAGCAGCCTGCTAGGAAGGAGAGGGTATAGCAAAATAAATGTTTTTACAGATTTTAGGGGTACTCCCTGGCTTATTGTCTTTTTTCTACTTCTGCTTATTGCTTTAGAGGCCATTTCAAATCTACCACTTCAGGATCTGTGAGGATCTTTTTGTTATCCTCCCCTCTTAGATGAATGGCCAGAGGTGGCCTTGGGTTTTGACATTCTTGGCCTGGATGGGTTTAAAAATGGACACATCCATGGGCTGGAGACTATGGATCCAAGGGAGGCTAGAAGAATAAGTACCTGTACTGTTGTAGTCTCTATTGGAAAGTGAAGTTAGTTACCAAACAGATTCTCCAAATTGTCAACTCTGGAGCAGCCAGAGAGAGAAAACCAGGTACTAGGGAAAGAACAGCAGACAGGAAAATCCAGGATAAGCATGTGGGCGGGAGACAAACCATGACAGAAGACTGACCTGAGGGATTTTCTCTGGTAGGTGGGAGGTAAGCAGTTAAGGATGCTATTGTTTATGGGGTGAGTTATGTCCCCTCAAATTTTTAGAATGGAGTCCTAACCCCCACTACCTCAGAAAGAGTCCTTATTTGAAGACAAGTCTCTGCAGGAGTAATGAACTTAAAGTGAGGTCATTAGGGTGGGCCCTAATCCAATAGGACTAGTTGGGGGAATGTGGTCACAAATATGCACACAGAAGAATACCATAGGAAGATGAAGGCAGAGATCAGGGTGATGCTCCCATATACCAAGGATGCCAAAGATTGCCGGCAAACCACCAGAAGCTAGGGGAGAGGCAGGAACATCTTCCCCTTCACAGCCCTCAGCAGCCAACCCTGCTGACATCTTCATTTCAGGCTTCCTGCCTCCAGAATTATGAGATAATAAATGTCTGGTGTTGAAGCTGCCAGTCTGTGGTGCTCTGTTATGGCCCCCCTAGCAAAGGAATACAGATGCACTGAGGGATTTTAGATGCCTGCACCTCATTATAACCCCCATGCTGCTGGCTTTTAGGGACTAGTTAGGTTAAAAAACAAAAGCCCGTCTGTCCTAGCGATTATCCTCTCACAGTAAAATCTGCCACATAAAAATTAATGACAATTCTGGAACAGTTTACCACAAAAACAGATGGGAGCTTCATATACCATGTAGCCCAACCTGCCCTTTTCAGAGGTGGAAACCGGAGCCCAGAGAGGAGAAGGGTCCTGCTAAGTCACATGCTGAGTCAGGGGTCAGGATAGACTCCTGTAGTAGTTCACAAGGACTACCATAACAAAGTACCATGGATTGGGTGACTCAAGCCACAGAAACTTATGTTCTCTCAGTTCTGGAGCCTAGAACTCGAAGATGAAGGTATCAGCAGGTTTGGTTTCTTCTGAGGTCTCTCTCCTTGGCTCGCAGTTGCCCACCTTCTCCCTGTGTCCTCACATGGTCTTTCCCCTATGGGGACAGGACCTCCTGGACCTCCATGGACACCCTCCTGGTGTCTCAGTATCTTCAAATGTCCTGATCTTGCTGTTTAATATCTTTTCATTTCAACTTGAAGAACTCCCTTCAGCATTTTTTGTAAGGCAGGTCTCATGGTGATGAACTCCCTCAGCCTTTGTTTGCCTGGGAAACTCTTTATCTTTTCTTCATTTTTGAAGAATAGTTTTGCTGTGTATAGTATTCCTGGTTGGCAGGGTTTTTTTCTTTCAGCATGTTGAATATATTGTACCACTCCCTGCTGGTCTGTCATTTCTGCTGAAGAATCTACTGATAGCCTTATGGGTTCCCTGGTACATAACAAGCTGTTTTTCCCTTGCTGCTTTTAAGATTCTCTTATCTTTAACTTTTGGCAATTTAATTATAATGTGTCTCAGTGTGGGTTTCTTAAGATCCATCTTATTCATTTTATTTGGAACTCTCTAGGCTTCCTGGTTCTGGGGTGAGTTTGTCAGAGTGCTTTATTTACACCATTGACTAAAAAAAATCTATACAACCTGAAAACCCAGAATCATCAGGGGCAAATCAAAAACACATTTGTGAGAGGGAGGAAATGAAGCAAAACTTTACCCATTTTACAATTTGGCCACAGGCTTCCCTTGGTGATGAAAACCAAGTCAGTATGAGTTAATCCAGAATCCTGATGATAATGGTCCTGTGTTGCTAAATAAGAAGGAAAAATAACAACCACAATATAATCTGCATTTACATTTAAGAAGAAGGACAAAGAGGGTTTTTCTCAAAAGTTATTTTAAGATTTGTCAGCATTAACCTTTTACTTTTAAAATTCATGTTACATTGTTTCTGCAGAAAATGTAGGAGTCAGGAAACAGAAAGCAGAGAGAGAGCAAGAGAGGGAGGGTGGGAGGAAGGATGCAGTCTAGGGGTAGGAGTAAAGTAGTGATGTCTGGATGGATTTGCTACCCTGATCCTGGATTCCCAGAGACAAGGAAAGTTCTCAGAACAGACACTGCCCTGGAAGCCTCCTATTGGCATTCTTTCCTACTAATTGGGCCTTTTTCAAGGTATTAAATTAAGCAATTTAAGTTGTTTATTTGTCAATGTTCTGATTCCTTTTGATTTCTGGATTATATAACACCAAACCAAAGAAAATGGGCCAACTAAAGAAAGTAATAAATTGTTCTTCACATTTTAGCAAGTGTATTCATAAGTTAAAGATCTAGATCTGAGAAACTGTTTGATTAAAGTGAACTTGCAATTAGAAAATGGAATGCCACAGAGACAGACTTATTGGTCTCTCCAGGGGGGTTTTCAAGATAATGTATTTTCAACAGAATGAATCATACTTTTTTTATGGTCATCGGTCAAGTGGAGGTTGTGCTGGGTAAAATAAATGTTGCTTTGCATTCTGCCAGCATGATTGGTGAGAACGCCCTTGAATTCAAATTAGAGAAATGTTTAGTGCTGGAGCCAATGACAGTGATAGATAACTTTGTTTTGCAGTCACACTCAGGTCACCTTTCATGCTCCTGGGAACTTTCTTTTAAACACAAGAGATAAGAGAAAAAAATGACTTCAGTGATATTAAATAGAGGCTATTATTATCTTTTGCATGTCACATTTTGGTCTGAGCAGAATCTTTAAGAAATGCAAGCAAAACTGTACATGCATTTAAACAAAAAATGAGTTCTCCAAGCAGCAAATGCAAGGTTATGGCCATATGTAGAAGAAAGAGCAATAAATAGTAACCCCAAAGCAGGTACAGCCCCACTTCTGGCTTGGTTTATGTGATCTTGGAGACAGTGACCACATCTAAAATGGAGATAATAACAAATATTTATCCCACCTGCCTCATGGGGGTACACAGGGAATACTGATGCAGACCACTTTCACAATAACTCGTCTTCGTATTTACATTGACTTTGCCAAGCATTATGCATTATGCCAAGTGCATTGCATTTTTTTTAAAGATTTTTATTTATTTATTTGAGAGAGAGAATGAGATAGAGAGAGAGAGCATGAGAGGGGGGAGGGTTGGGGGAGAAGCAGACTCCCTGCTGAGCAGGGAGCCCAATGCAGGACTCGATCCCGGGACTCCAGGATCATGACCTGAGCTGAAGGCAGTCGCTCAACCAACTGAGCCACCCAGGTGCCCATGCATTGCATTTTATATCTGTTCTTCCCAACTATTCTCTGACTGGAGTGGTTTCTCTCCCTTCCCCTCTCCTTTCCTCTCTCTCTCTCTTCCTCCTTCCCCTCTCTCCCCCCTCTTTCTGTCTCTCTCTCTCATGGAAGGAAAAATTTAAAACTCAGAGACTCTAAGTAGTTTATCCAAGGGGTAGTCAAATGAGCTGAGATCGTAAGACTTTGAGGAAAAACAAGTTGTTCTTCATTGGGACTTCGGATTGATGTTACTTTCATGTGATTGTTTTCCCTGACAAGACTCAGATGAAAAAGCTGAGAGGCTTAGCTTTTTTGCATATTAAATCACTTTTCCTGGGAAATGTTATAGTGGAATCATTGCTAAAAAAATAATAACAAACCTTTATATTCATTTAAGTGCTTTTCCAGTTTATATAATACTTTCTCATATGTGATCTCTGCTGGAATGCTTTCTAATTTCTTACCTTTAGTTCCTAACAAATATGACTTAGTTGTCTTCCTTGTAAGCCCCAACAAAGTGAATTGAAAGTAATGAAAAAAATATACAGAAATGAACCTCTACCACACTACTTTAACCAACTGGCCGAAGTTCACCTCATCCATAAGGGACAAATCAACATCACGTGCCTTCTGGTACAATGCATTGAGAAGACACAGCAACACTTGAATGATTCCTGCCAGACAAACAAGTTGAACCAAGTTGAACCTTCAGAAGACAGAACTTTATGAACTGAAAACAGTGCAGGATTAGAGCCCAGTTTAGGCAGCCCTTGAGGGTAAAAAGGAAGCAAAAAAATATAAGCAAGACTTTAGCTTACTGTTTCTCATCCTGCAATCACCTCTGCTGGATTTTGATAGGAATTGCTCCAAATCTCCCAAGACTAAGACATATTGCAAAATACTGTGCAAATGGAGGTTTTCGACTCAAAATTTCAGGCTAGGGAGTGGCTTAACTTCCCAGTCGACTTGGTATCTTCAAGTGATCATTGTTTTTTAAAAACATCCTTCAGCCTAGTCCCTTGAGCAAGCAGGGAAGGAACTCTTTATGAGAACTATCTTTCTTTGTGATGAGGCTTTCTTGCCCCTGCTCCCCTCCCACCTGAGCTGCTTTTCCTTCCTCTCAGGACAGAGCAGCCTCTGCCTGTCAGCACCACACCCTTGTGCAGATAGATTAGAAAAAGGAACTCTTTTCTCAAGACACTTCCATCTGTCAGAAAATTGATGTAAAAAATCTACAAATCTACAATATCTACTATATGAATGGCACCCCTCCTAGGGTTGCATCGTTCACAACCTGAACATATGCTCGCTCTGAGAACTCTGGGCTGGAGATGTCTATCTGGGAGGATGCATAGCATGACGCCCTTAGCAACAACAATGGCGATGAAGAGTAGGGCAGAAGGAAGAAGAGGAACACTTGGGAGAATGTTCCTCGAAAAAAACAGGTATCTGAGAGTTGTAGCTGGATTTGAGGGTGGGGTAGGGATTGAAGCAATTCCTATACTTCTTGGTTACAGCTCCCAAGCCAGGGAATGGGGATGGGGGTGGGGTGGGGGGGACGTTTTGGGAAAGGCAGTATGGTGCATGCAGTCCTTTGGCCCGACTTGGCCATTGACGAATGGACCTCAGGCCTGGAATACTTTCTTACCAAGAGATTGGGAACCCCTGCACCTGCACTGGGCTTATTGCCCTGCGTGGGAGTAGCTTTCAGACTCAGTGTATCCTCCTCTGTTCTGCCTACATGCCTGCATCCGTGCATCAGGCACACCTCCCACTTTCTGCGTGCCAGACCTCACAGGGGTGGGGTTGGAGGCAGGTCTTTGGCAGCATGAAATAGCTGGGCCCTGGGGGACGGGCACATTGCAAGGGGCTGGATCCTCTGCACATGTTCTCTCCTCTTGCTATTCAACACTCTCCCACTTGAACTTGGTGTGCATGTTGTCTGCTCTCAGTGACCTCAAATCATGCACTGGTTTCTTCCCTGGGTGACCTGACCTGCTTTTTCGCTTTGACTCCACTCATATTGTATTCTACCCTGAGGCAGAGCCTGATCATCCGGTGAAGGGTGAAACAGAAAGATGGTGTGATAGACTAAAAATGACCCCTCAAAGATGTTCATGTTTTAATTCCCCAAAACTGTGACTATGTTACTCGGCAAAAGGGACTTTGCTGGTGGGATTAAATGAAGGATCTTGAGTTAAAGGGAATATCCTGAATTATTCAAGTGGGTCTGGTGCAATCATAGGGTTTAACAAGAGAGAGGCAGGAGTCCTGATGACCGGCTAAGCAGGGGGAGAATAAGGAGAGGTGATGTGGGGTCACAAGCCAAGGAATGCAGGTGGCTTCTAGAAGCTGGAGAAGGCAACAGATTCTCTCCTTCAGCCTCAAGAAGGAACTGGTCTTGCCACCGTCTTGATTTTAGGCCAGTGAGATATTTTGAACTCCAGAAATGTAAGATGATAACTTTGTGTTGTTTTAAACCATTACATTTGTAGCAGCAATAATATGCTACTGTAGACAGCGGACAATCAGACCCAAGAGTAAAACAAGGCCAGAAGTTCTTTCCAACAGGCAGGTCACAGGCAGGAAGAAGAGAACTAGAATTTATCAAGTGCCCTATTAATAAAAGACTGCACATTTAACATGTGTGTTCTGTTTTGCATAGTTGTGTAAAGAGCAGGGACTTAGGAGTCAAATACCCAGGACCTGGGCGGGATCCAGCTCAGCTATAATTTTTGCTGGGTTGCTTTGCCTTTCTGAACTTCACTGAACCTAGCTCTGAAATGCTGATGCTAACCTTGCAGTGTTGTTTCGAGAATATGAAATAATATATCAAAAACACCTATGATAAAGTATTATTATTATTTTTTTATGATAAAGTATTATTAACATGGCCGTTATTGATATTATCGTAATAGCAAAGCATGGTCGATCCATGTGTCTCCCTCTTGTGACTGACAATAAGGCCACACGTGGGTTTAAACAGTCCCTCTTTGTTTCCTGGTCCCCTGGCTGCTCCTTGTTCCTATGGCCTCTCTGTTGCAGGCTTTGCTCCATTATATCATTTCAGCTGGTCATTGCTCTTTACTTTAGACTTAAAAACAAAAGGCCTCAAATGTCCCCTTCTCTACCTGCAGTTTGTAACATTGAATTTCACAACTTGTTCCTTCGAGGGTGCTTGGGCAAGAAAAAATTATAAATGGATAATGATATTTGCTTGACCCTTCACAGTTTTATGAGCTGGTCCCCACTATCCTTTGCATTATACTTAAGGGTTCCCAGGATGTCTGCCTCTTGGGTTATTGAGCCAGACCTTTCACTCTTCCTGGTCTCAAGAAATAGGTTAACCAAATATTGGCTCTTCTGGCCCCCAATCCATTTTACTTGAGAAATCACCTTCTAACAAGGCAGAATCAATTAGAATGCATAGAATGCACAAAAGATATTCCAAAGACTTTTAAATAAGGTGACCTAATTTTGCCTGCGAGATTGTTCTTCCTGAGGCTGACTAGTAAAGGAACTCCTCTGGAGTCAAACAAAATACCACTTACAAGTTGGATGACCTTGAGAAAGTTATTTAACCTTGAAATTACTTCAAAAAGAAATATATCTAAGGATGTCTGGGTGGCTCAGATGGTTAAGTGTCTGCCTTCGGCTCGGGTCATGATCCCAGGGTCCTGGGATAGAGTTCCGCATCGGGTTCCTGGCTCAGTGGGGAGTCTGCTTCTCCCTCTCACTCTGCCTGCAGCTCCCCCTGCTTGTGCTCTCTCCCTCTGTATCTCTGTGTCTCAAATGAATAAATAAAATCTTAAAAAAAAAAAAAGGCAACCACTTTTTTAAAAAGTTTAAAAAATAAAAAGAAATCTATCTATCTATAGAAAGATATATATAGATATATAGATATCTCCAGAGATAACATCCCCCATGTGATTACTGTGTAATTACTATATAACTACATGTGTGATAAACTACTCAGTAAATATCCATTCCCTTTCTTTCCTTAGTTCACGTATGCTCATTTTTAATTTTCAGTTCTTTTCTGTTCCTGTTTTGACCATTGTTCAGATGTATCCTCAGTTTTACTTTGTCCCAATTGTGAGTCCAAATTCAATGAAGTCTTTCATGTCCAGCTTTCAACAAATGTTAAGAAGAACCAAAAAACATAAAAGACAAAAGAAACAATGGCCATAAGAAGGATACAGATCACAGGGTTTGGTATGTTTATCATCATGTAAAATAATCATATACAGAGAGTGATGAGACTTTATATTTTCATGGTGGATGAATCCTCATAAATTTTTATTATTGCAAATAAATGAAAATTACATTATAACTACATACTCTATTATCTGAAGAACTTCTAAAAAGAATTCACTCAAGAATAGAAACATGAATATAGGGCGTCTGGGTGGCTCAGTTGGTTAAGCATCTGTCTTTGACTCAATTCATGATCCCAGGGTCCTGGGATCGAGTCCCACATCGGGCTCCTTGCTCAACGGGGAGCCTGCTTCTCCCTCTCCCTCTGCCGCTCCCCCTGCTTGTGCTCTCTCTCTCTCTGTCAAATAAATAAATAAAATCTTAAAAAAAAAAAGAAAAGAAACACAAATATAACCAGCCTTCTTCTACCTTGAGTTACTTCTCAGCAAAACCACAAAGCAGCATAAGTGATACTTTAAAAAAAAAAAAATGTGGAAGGAAATGGCTTCTGTTTGTTCCTGGAATAGAATTTGAATTAAACTTAAAAAGGAACTTAAAAAGGAAGCTTGCTTCCTCTTGGTAATCAAACTGTATTAAAACAAATCAGAAGGAACAAAATCAGTTAAATAATTTTAGTTGACAAGGAACTTAACTGTGGATGGCCGGTCATGTAATTAATTTGGTTTATGCTACAATGATGCTGTTTCTTCTCAAGTGGGTCAAAGTGGGATAAAGATTTTAGTTACACTCAAGGGCTATATATCTCATCAATTCAAACTCCCCTAGATGCTACAAGATTGATACTGTGAATGGGTTTCACATTCCACAGGGGTAAATCATTTATCAACTATAATATGGAACGCGAAACCATCAAATACCATTTGGGGCATACTGACCTCATTTCAAAAGCTGCCTTATGAATAATCACATGCAATGGATTTTTCTAGACTCTTTGAAGTACTTCAATCACCCCAAAGTTTCCCCCTCATATAAAATAATGACTAGATTTTTCTGCCTATGTAACACTTTGCCTACATAGAAAAGGTGAAGTCTTGGTGAATGATTCAGATTGCCAAAGGTTTGAAACATTCACATGCCTGAACATCATAAGTGAAACTCATCCTAACCATGAAAAGTGAATTACTACCATTCTTTATCTTTCAGCCTCATCCAAAGCAAAACAGAAACTTTGATAAACTTGTGATTTTTTTGCTGAGAAAGGATCATTCTTTCTTCTAAGTGTTGCTTAACCTGCAATTAACCTGTGTAATATGAGTCTAGAAATGCTGGTATCGATATAGCCCCCACATGGAGAGAGCCAGCCCTCATGAGATTGAGGTCAACGTAGGGTTGGAAGTGGAGAAAGACAGGGACAGAGAGAGGCCTGACTACAATTTTTAAGCACTTGGTTTTAGTTATGCCCAAATCCAGTCTGATTCCTACATTTTCCAGTTATATAGTCAATACAGTCTCAGTTTTGATTAAGCCAGTTTGAACTGGACTTCTGACTGACTTGAAAGGTCTTAACTACTCTAAAAATTAGTCTATGGAAATGAGGTTTTACATGAAACAGACCCTAAATTAGGGACTTGTGCAAGACAACATATATCACAGGGCAGTGAAAACTCTCCTATCCTGGCTGAGAAGGAATGATCCCTGATAGGTGATAGCAAAAACAACTAGCTAAGCTGTTGCCATCTTTTTTTAAGTAGACTTTATTTTTTTAAAGAAGTTTTAGATTCACAGCAAAACTGAGCAGAAAGTAGACAGTTCTTATATATCTCCTGCCCACACACATGCACGAACTCCCCCACTATCAATATCTTACCCCAGGGTCATTCACTTATTAACGTTGATAAACCTATATTGGCACTTCCTTATTACCCAAAGTCCATGTTTTACCTTAGAGTTTATTCTGTCACATAGCAACAGAGTCTATGGATTTTGGCAAATGGATAATGACTGTATTCACTATTCTAGTATCATGGAGAATAGTTTCACTGCCCTAAAAATCCTCTGTGCTCCACCTCTTCACCCCTCCCTCCTTCCAGCACCTGGTAACCTCTTTTTACTGTCTCTACTGTTTTGCCTTTTCCAGAAAAATCATATAATTGGAATCATACAATAAGTATGATTGGCTTTTCCAACTGGCTTCCTTTACTTAGTACTATGCGTTTAAGTTTCCTATGTCTTTTCATGGCTTGATAGCTCATTTCTTTTTAATACTTGAATAATAAATACTCCATTGTGTGGACATACCATTTTATTATCCATCCATTCACCTACTGGAGGTCATCTTGATTACTTCAAAGTCTTCGCAATTATGGATAAAACTGCTACAAACATCAGTGTGCAGGATTTTGTGTGGACATAAGTTTTTAATTCATTTGGGTGGATACTAAGGAGTGTGACTGCTGGATTGTATGGTAAAGTGTGTTTAGTTTTGTAAGGAACTGCCAAGCTGTCTTCCAAAGTGGCCGTACCATTTTGTAGTTCTACCAGCAATGAATGAGAGTTCCTGTTCTTCACATCCTCACCAGCATTCGGTGTTCTCAGTGTTTTGGATTTTGGTAGTGGTATTGTTATTTTAATTGGTAATTCCCTAAAGACATGTGATGTTGACCATCTTCTCATACACTTATTGCTCTCTGAACATCTCCTTTGGTGAGGGGTCAGGTCAGGTCTTTGCCCACTTTCTAACAGGTTGTTTGTTTTCTTGTGTTGATTTAAGAGTTCTTTGTAAACTTTGGATAACAACTCCTTATCAGATAGACCTTTTGCAAATATTTTCCCTCTTTTTTTTTTTTAAATAAAATCAGAGTAGGGCGCCTGGGTGGCTCAGTTGGTTAAGCGACTGCCTTCGGCTCAGGTCATGATCCTGGAGTCCCGGGATCGAGTCCCGCATCGGGCTCCCTGCGCAGCAGGGGGTCTGCTTCTCCCTCTCCAGCTCCCCCCTCTTGTGCTCTTTCTCTCTCTCACTCTCTCTCTCAAATAAATAAATAAAATCTTTAAAAATAAATAAATAAATAAATAAATAAATAAATAAATAAATAAATAAATAAAATCAGAGTATATGCTTGTACCAAGCCTTGATTTTGGGAGGTTTGGTGGAAAGATATCAGGAAATTAGGGTATGTTGACTACTTCCTAAAAAACTTCTGTAAAGTTATGCGGGTGACAAGTTTCTATCAAATGTGGCCTGCCTGAGAGACAGGGAGGAAAGAAAATACAGTTTTTCTAAGAAAGATACATTTTTCCTATAGCCATAAATCCAATATGGTTGAACGGCTGATGGACTTGAGTTTTGCAGAGTTAAAAAGCCGGAATTTCTGCACAAAGCTAAAGTTAGAGGAAGCAGTAAGAGGGAATGTGGTTAGATATAAGACTGAGAAGTCGTCAGCCCCAAACACATGCTTTGGGGTTCTTTTTATTGGCAAGGATGACAATTTCCTCCATTGTAAAAACCACTCTATGACATGTAATTTGGGGCAAGGGGAAGGTGAATTGTTCTATAGTTCTTCTGGCTATAGTTTTTCACAGTCAAAAGGCCTGCTGTCAGGTTGAATGCTGAAAACTTACAGAATGGATGAAGCATTCGAACCTCTTGCTATGTGAGGCACCCGGCTGGCTCAGTTGGTTAAGCGTCCGTCTCTTGGTTTTGGCTCAGGTCATGATCTCAGGGATGTGAGATTGAGCCCCTCGTCAGGAGCCACGCTCAGTGGGGAGTCTGCTTGAGATTCTCTCTCTCCCTCTCCCTCTGCCCCCCCTCTGCTCTAGCGTGTGCTTGTGTGCATGCTCTCTCTTAAACAACAACAAAAAAGAACCTGTTGCTATGTGACAGAATCCCTCAGATTTAGTTCTTGATTCAAGAACCATAACTAGCCAAGATCTGTGGAGTTGAATAAATATAAGTAGACGGAAGCTAATAGACTTTAAAGGAAATAGGCTGTCAGAGAAACCCCAAATCTGTTACCCAAGAAGCCAAAACCCTGAAAAAATACAGCTCCTGGTGAACCCCCAGGCCTCAAAGCCCACACCAACTGGAAATAGACTAATGTAGGACATTCCCCAGACACTGAATTCTCCCCAGTACTGATTCCAGCCAAGCTAGATGCTTACAGCTAGTCTACACATCAGTGAGCCAGGGCCTGCGTTCTGCCAGTTATTAAATAATTTGAACAGCACGTCTAATTGAGAGGGAGACACTGATCTAAATTGTGCTTTGAATGTTATTTTTTGTTCATGGACGATTGTCTTGCCTAATATACTTGAGATGGTTTCTAGCGTAGTTATCAATCTAAACTTTAACCAACTAATAGAATAGTATGGATTTTTACCTAATGTATAAAACCAGAGTAAAGACATTTAAAAAAAGAGTACCATGTGGTGCTGGGAAAGGCTTAAGCAAGCCACTCATTCTAATTTTCTGTCCGTGTAAAAGGAGAAGCTTAAGATCCTTTCAGCTCTAAATGCTTATAATTCTTCCACTTGGGGTAAAGCAAAAGTGAAAGAGCTAAGTAAAAGGAAACTTAACACTACTCTTAAACATGGCTAATTCTAGGAAATCAGGTATCTACTAAAAATTTGGCAAGGAAGCTTGCAATGAATAAACACATACACTGGTACTCACACAGTTAAGAAAGCATCTCATAAAAGCACCTTGTTTTATTGAAACCCAGGGATGGCATTAGTGAATCCAGCATGAGATGGTATCATCAGCATTTTGTTGTTGTTGTTTTTTGTGTTGTTTTGTTTTGTTTTCCCTTCTGGGATCTGAACCTTTAGTACAATAATCCCTCTCAGATTAAACTTAGAATATTTAAGGGAAATTTTGCCAGCTAATCTAGGCATGCTCAGACTTATATCCTTTTACATTTTTACCCCCATCTAAACACATTCCGGAAGTCTGAAAAGTGTCAGCACACACCTAGCCCTTTTCTTTCTTTTCTTTTCCCGAGTCTATCTTCAGAAACAGGAAAATTCGAGAGAGTGAGGATGAGAAGAGGAGAGTAAAGAAAGGAAGAAAGAGAAAAACAGAAAAAGGATATAGGTCTCAGCAAAAGAAAAATATCTCTTGAATGTGTTTACTGTAAGATAAAACAATTGCAAAGATATAGTTAGGTCATTTCCTAAAGTAAAAAACAGAAAAACATATTCTACATTTCTTCTTTACAAATTAAATATATATGCTTATTTTCCCCAGTGCACTTTTTTTTTAAAGATTTTATTTATTTATTTGAGAGAAAGAGGGAGAGAACATGAGCAGGGGGAGCAGCAGAGGGAGAGGGAGAAGCAGACTGCCCGCTGAACAGGGAATCCCACCCCCAGCAGGACTCGATCCTGGAGTCCTAGGAAAAAGACCTGAGCTGAAGGCAGACTTAACCGACTGAGCCACCCAGGTGCCCCTCCCACCAGTGTACTTTTATTTTTTTGAAATAATAATCGTTCTCCAGAAAGAACCTCAGGGTTTAAGGACATCAGCTTTTATTTATTTTTTTATTATTTAATCCTCTTTATTTTTTAAATTTTATTTTATTATGTTATGTTAGTCACCATACATTACATCATTAGTTTTTGCTGTAGTGTTCCATGATTCATTGTTTGCGTATAACACCCAGTGCTCCATTCAATATGTGCCCTCTTTAATACCCATCACCAGGCTAACCCATCCCCCCACCCCCTCCCCTCTAGAACCCTCAGTTTGTTTCTCAGAGTCCATAGTCTCTCATGGTTTGTCTCCCCCTCTGATTCCCGCCCCCCTTTATTTTTCCCTTCCTACTATCTTCTTTTTTTTTTTAAACACATAATGTATTATTTGTTTCAGAGGTACAGGTCTGTGATTCAACAGTCTTACACAATTCACAGCACTCACCATAGCACATACCCTCCCCAATATCTATCACCCAGCCACCCCATCCCTCCTACCCGCCACCACTCCAGCAACTCTCAGTTTGTTTCCTGAGATTAAGAATTCCTCATATCAGTGAGGTCGTATGATACATGTCTTTCTCTGATTGACTTATTTCGCTTAGCATAGTACCCTTTAGTTCTATCCACATTGTTGCAAATGGCAAGATTTCTTTTTTTTTTTTTGATGGCTGCATAATATTCCATTGTATATATATACCACAACTTCTTTATCCATTCATCTGTTGATGGACATCTGTGCTCTTTCCATAGTTTAGTTGTTGTGGACATTGCTGCTATAAACATTGGGGTGCATGTACCCCTTTGGATCACAACATTTGTATCTTTGGGGTAAATACCCAGTAGTGCAATTGCTGGGTCATAGGGTAGCTCTATTTTCAACTTTTTGAGGAACCTCCATTGTGTTTTCCAGAGTGGCTGCACGAGCTTGCATTCCCACCAATAGTGTAGGAGGGTTCCCCTTTCTCCACATCCTCGCCAACATCTGTCATTTCCTGACTTGTTAATTTTAGCCATTCTGACGGGTGTGAGGTGGTATCTCATTGAGGTTTTGATTTGGATTTCCCTGATGCTGAGTGATGTTGAGCACTTTTTCATATGTCTGTTGGCCATTTGGATGTCTTCTTTGGAAAAATGTCTGTTCATGTCTTCTGCCCATTTCTTGATTGGATTATATGTTCTTTGGGTGTTGAGTTTGATAAGTTCTTTATAGATTTTGGATACTAGCCCTTTAACTGATATGTCATTTGCAAATATGTTCTCCCATTCTGTCAGTTGTCTTTGGTTTTGTTGACTGTATCCTTTGCTGTGCAAAAGCTTTTTATCTTGATGAAGTCCCCAAAAAAGTTCATTTTTGCCCTTGCTTCCCTTGCCTTTGGCGATGTTTCTAGGAAGAGTTGTTGTGGCTGAGGTCAAAGAGGTTGCTGCTTGTGTTCTTCTCAAGGATTTTGATGGATTCCTGTCTCACATTTAGGTCTTTCAACCATTTTGAGTCTATTTTTGTGTGTGGTGTAAGGAAATGGTCCAGTTTCATTCTTCTGCATGTGGCTGTCCAATTATCCCAACACCATTTGTTGAAGAGACTGTCTTTTTTCCATTGGACATTCTTTCCTGCTTTGTCGAAGATTAGTTGACCATAGAGTTGAGGGTTCATTTCTGGGCTCTCTATTCTGTTCCATTGATCTATGTGTCTGTTTTTGTGCCAGTACCATACTGTCTTGATGATGACAGCTTTGTAATAGAGCTTGAAGTCTGGAATTGTGATGCCACCAGCTTTGCTTTTCTTTTTCAACATTCCTCTGGCTATTGGGGGTCTTTGCTGGTTCCATACAAGTTTTAGGATTATTTGTTCCATTTCTTTGAAAAAAGTGGATGGTATTTTGATAAGGATTGCATTAAATGTGTAGATTGCTCTAGATAGCATTGATATTTTCACAATATTTGTTCTTCCAATCCATGAGCATGGAACATTTTTCCATTTCTTTGTGTCTTCCTCAATTTCTTTCATGAGTATGCTATAGTTTTCTGAGTACAGATTCTTTGCCTCTTTGGTTAGATTTATTCCTATGTATCTTATGGTTTTGGGTGCAATTGTAAATGGGATCGACTCCTTAATTTCTCTTTCTTCTGTCTCATTGTTGGTGTATGAAAATGCAACTGATTTCTGTGCATTGATTGTATATCCTGCCACTTGACTGAATTTCTGTATGAGTTCTAGCAGTTTTGGGGTGGAGTTGTTTGGGTTTTCCCCATAAAGTATCATATCATCTGCAAAGAGTGAGAGTTTGACTTCTTCTTTGCCGATTCAGATGCCTTTTATTTCCTTTTGTTGTCTGATTGCTGTGGCTAGGACTTCCAGTAGTATGTTGAATAGCAGTGGTGATAGTGGACATCCCTGCCATGTTCCTGACCTTAGGGGAAAAGTTTTCAGTTTTCCCCATTGAGAATGATATTCACTGTGGCTTTTCCATAGATGGCTTTTATGATATTGAGGTATGTACCCTCTATCCCTACACTCTGAAGAGTTTTAATCAAGAAAAGATGCTGTACTTTTTCAAATGCTTTTCTGCATCTATTGAGAGGATCATATGGTTCTTGTTCTTTCTTTTATTAATGTATTGTATCGCATTGATTGATTTACAGATGTTGAATCAACCTCGCAGCCCAGGAATAAATCCCACGTGGTCGTGGTGAATAATCCTTTTAATGTACTGTTGGATCCTATTGGCTAGTATTTTGGTGAGAATTTTTGCATCGATGTTCATCAAAGATATTGGTCTGTAATTCTCCTTTTTGATGGGGTCTTTGTCTGGTATGGGAATCAAGGTAATGCTGACCTCATAAAATAAGTTTGGAAGTTTTCTTTCCATTTCTATTTTTTGGAACAGTTCCAGAAGAATAGGTATTAACTCTTCTTTAAATGTTTGGTAGTATTCCCCTGGGAAGCCATCTGGCCCTGGGCTCTTGTTTGTTGGGAGATTTTTGATTACTGCTTCAATTTCCTTAGTGGTTATGGGTCTGATCAGGTTTTCTATTTCTTTCTAGTTCAGTTTTGGTAGTTTATACATCTTTAGGAATGCATCCATTTCTTCCAGATTATCTAATTTGCTGGCATATAGTTGCTCATAATATGTTCTTATAATTGTTTCTATTTCTTTGGTGTTGGTTGTGATCTCGTCCCTCTTTCATTCATGATTCTATTCCTTTGGGTCATTTCTCTTTTCTTTGTGATAAGTCTGGCCAGGGGTTTATCCATCTTACTAATTCTTTCAAAGAACCAGCTCCTAGTTTCTTTGATCTGTTCTACTGTTCTTTTGGTTTCTATTTCATTGCTTTCTGCTCTGATCTTTATTATGTCTCTTCTCCTGCTGGGTTTAGGCTTTATTTGCTGTTCTTTCTCCAGCTCCTTTAGATGCAGGGTTAGGTTGTGTATTTGAGACCTTTCTTGTTTCTTGAGAAAGGCTTGTATTGCAATATACTTTCCTCTTAGGACCGCCTTTGCTGCATCCCAAAGATTTTGAACAGTTGTGTTTTCATTTTCATTTGTTTCCATGAATTTTTTAAATTCTTCTTTAATTTCCTGGTTGACCCATTCATTCTTTAGTAGGATGCTCTCTTGCCTCCATTATTTGAGTTCTTTCTGACTTTCCTCTTGTGATTGAGTTCTAGTTTTAAAGCATTGTGGTCCAAAAATATGCAGGGAATGATCCCAATCTTTTGGTACTGGTTGAGACCTGATTTGTGACCTAGGATGTGATCTATTTTGGAGAATGTTCCATGGCACTAGAGAAGAATGTGTATTCTGTTGCTTTGGGATGGAATGTTCTGAATATATCTGTGAAGTTCATTTGGTCCAGTGTGTCATTTAAAGCCTTTATTTCCTTGTTGATCTTTTGCTTAGATGATCTGTCCATTTCAGTGAGGGGGGTGTTAAAGTCCCCTACTATTATTATATTGTTGTTGATGTGTTTCTTTGGTTTTATTATTAATTGGCTTATATAATTGGCTGCTCCCATGTTAGGGGCATTGGTATTTACAATTGTTAGATCTTCTTGTTGGATAGACCCTTTAAGTAGGATATAGTGTCCTTCCTCATCTCTTATTATAGTCTTTGGTTTAAAATCTAATTTGCCTGATATAAGGATTGCCACCTCAGCTTTCTTTTGATGTCCATTAGCATGGTAAATCATTTTCCACCCCCTCACTTTCAATCTGGGGCTGTCGTTGGGTCTAAAATGAGTCTCTTGCAGACAGCATATCGATGGGTCTTGTTTTTTAATCCAATCTGATAGCCTGTGTCTTTTGATTGGGGCATTTAGCCCATTTACATTCAGGGTAACTATTGAAAGATAAGAATTTAGTGCCATTGTATTGCCTGTAAGGTGACTGTTACTGTATATTGTCTCTGTTCCTTTCTGGTCTATGTTACTTTTAGGCTCTTCTTTGCTTAGAGGACCCCTTTCAATATTTCTTGTAGGGCAGATTTGGTGTTTGCAAATTCTTTTAGTTTTTGTTTGTCCTGGAAGCTTTTTATCTCTCCTTCTATTTTTAATGACAGCCTAGCTGGATATAGTATTCTTGGCTGCATATTTTTCTTGTTTAGTGCTCTGAATATATCATGCCAATCCTTTCTGGCCTGCCGGGTCTCTGTGGATAGGTCCGCTGCCAGTCTAAGGTTTCTACTATTGTAGGTTACAGATTTCTTCTCCCGAGCTGCTTTCAGGATTTTCTCTTTGTCTCTGAGACTTGTAAATTTTACTATTAGATGTCAGGGTGTTGACCTATTTTTATTGATTTTGATGGGGGGGGCTTCTCTGTGCCTCCTGGATTTTGATGCCAGTTTCCTTCCCCAAATTAGGGAAATTTTCTGCTATAATTTTCTCCAATATACCTTCTGCCAATATACCTTCTGCCCCTCTCTCTTTTTCTTCTTCTTCTGGGATCCCAATTATTCTAATATTGTTTCATCTTATGGTATCACTTACCTCTCGAATTCTCCCTTTTTGATCCAGTAGTTGTTTATCTCTCTTTTTCTCAGCTTCTTTATTCTCCATCATTTGGTCTTCTATTCACTAATTCTCTCTTCTGACTCATTTATCCTAGCAGTTAGTGCCTCCATTTTTTATTGCACCTATTAATAGCCTTTTTGATTTTGACTTGGTTAGATTTTAGTTCTTTTATTTCTCCAGAAAGGGATTCTCTAATATCTTCCATGCTTTTTTCAAGCCCAGCTAGTATCTTTATAATTGTCATTCTGAACTCTAGTTCCGACATCTTACTAATGTCCATTCTGATTAGGTCCCTGGCAGTCGGGACTGCCTCTTGTTCTTTTTTTGAGGTGAGTTTTCCCGTCTTGTCATTTTGAAGGACATCAGCTTTTAGATAGAGCCAAATCCTTGTTAGTGAGACTCCTTCCACCCCTGATGCACACACGCAAAATAAGGTAAGGTGAATCCTAACAGGACAGGCAAAGGGTTGAATTAAAAGAAGACAACTTTCCCCCTGTTTGTTGGAGTAGGATGAGGGAAGAGTTAGTCAATGCTTTTCCTGGTTCCAGCTGTCACTGTTCTTCCTCTCCTCCTAAGGGAGCAGAGCTTTCAGACTCACGGACCTGATGCCATAAGAGATCTAACTAGCTAGCTTTACACTGAGCAGCAGCAGCTACCTGGGGCCTGACAGAAGTTCTGAGGATTGAATCCTGTAATACAAAAGGAAAAAAATAATGTCAGGTCTGTCCACTAAGTATCCCAATAGATTTTCTTTTTTTTTTTTAATTTCTTTTTTTTTTTTTTTAAAGATTTTATTTATTTATTTGACAGAGAGAGACACAGAGAGAGAGGGAACACAAGCAGGGGGAGTGGGAGAGGGAGAAGCAGGCTTCCCCGCAGAGCAGGGAGCCCGATGCGGGACTCGATCCCAGGACCCTGGGATCATGACCTGAGCCGAAGGCAGACGCCCAACCAACTGAGCCACCCAGGCGCCCCTTTTTGTTTGTTTGTTTTTTAAGTGATCTCTCCATCCAGCATGGAACCTGAACTCATGACCCCAAGATCTAGAGTTGCATGCTCTACTGACTGAGCCAGCCAGGCACCACCACCCCTGCCCCCCCAACCCAGTAGATTTTCTTAAACCTTGGGCCTCCACGGCCTCTCCTGGTGAACTTTCCTTAAAGTCTTTTGTCTTTCTTAGTTGGGGTGCCAAATAGATGGGCAGAGGTGTAGAGGCCAGAGAGATGTTCTATTTTCTTTCCTTCCCAGCAACACTGGGCCTCCCAGGGACATGGTGCTGAGGCATAATGTGCGTGTGTGTTGTTGTGTGCTATGATAGGAAGATTCTGGAGCTCAGAGAAAACTTTCTCCACATACCCCTGGGAATATCATTATCATGCTGGCTTTGTTCTAAACACAACAAAGACCAAGGAAGGATTTCTTATTTCTCCTTAAAATTAAGAAGGCTCCAGAACTTTAAGGCGGTCAAGTCCCGTGTGTATGGAGGTTTTGCTACAAGTCAAAGTCTAACAAGCAGGCGTTCCTATTCACTGGGCCAAATTCACTGAGTGACCTCTGAGGGACCTTGGCTTCAGTTTCTCCCTCCTTCCAGCCCTTCCTCATTCCTGCCTCTCCCCTCTCCAAGGTCAATGCAGACAGGAAAGTCACAGCTGTAATTACATTTTGGGTTCTCTGGAGGTAAGGAATGAACCTGAATAGCTAGCTTCAAAGATACACACACACATACACAATATATATTCATGTATATAAAATTAATGTATACTAGCTTGCATGCCTGTATCCTTAAAGTCGCAGAAATGTCTTTTCCAACTTGCTGTTCTCTTCGATGAGAACAGGATCCTCCCTTCACGCTTGATTCCTCAAGTAAAAAAGAAGGGTGTGCCAATCCAGGGGTACACAAATGCATTTAAACCCAACGGAGCTGGTTCAGTCAACTAGAAACTGCTCCCTTAAGTGACCAACTCAGTGCTTAACTAATCAACTAAAACTGGCAAGAAATTAATCTGGAATTTCCCAAGTACTGGGTGGGGTGTTTTAGATAAGTTTTGAATTGAATCCAAAGTAATATAAGAGTGCATGTTCATATCTAACTAAGAAACTGAACAAAAGCTTTATTAATCTAAAAAAAAATTAGGAAATCCTAATAAACACAATAAGGAAAAGGAATAATAATAATAGGTTTTTAAGAACTGTGTTTGGATGTAGATGAGCTCAGAATGCATATTTGAAGTAGTTTATTTTTATTTCAAGTTGTGGCTTCCCTTCATAGGCTGTGTGAGATCAAAGGTTTGCTTTTTTAAAAATTTTATTTATTTATTTGGGGTGGGGGAGTGAGCACAGGGGAGGGGGAGTGGGGGAGAGGGGGGCGGGGTAGGGGGGTGGAGGAGCAGGGGGACAAGCAGACTCCCTGTAGAACTTGGAGCTTAGCAGGACCCTGAGATCATGACCTGGGCTGAAATCAGAAGTCAGATGCTCAGCCGACTGATCTACCCAGATGCCCCCAGACCAAAAGTTTTTGTGCTTTTTCCCCACCCTATTGTTGGGTCCAAAATTCGACCCTGTCACTATTTGTGTAATTACAAATTATGTGCATTGATAAGTCCAATCAATTTCAAGCCTTATTAGAATAAATCTTAAAAATTTAAAGAGGCTAGAGTTCTATGAGAAATGAGTATACAAGTCCTGGATGTGTTGCTCCTGTGGTCTTGACCTTCCCCTGGCATGGACAATGAGCAGTTAATTCAAGAACAGAAAGTAAAACAATGTCATTTGAAAGAAAACAAAACTCAGGGACTGCGAATTTTCACAGGATCTGTGTTGGGAAACCGCCCCCTGTTGGTTTCCCTGAAGAGTGCACTAGATAGGACAGAGACACATGAGGGCTCTTTTTGCTGGTTTTCTCAGCAAAAAGCCAGCCTTCTTCAACCTCCAAAGTGAGGAGAATTGTGATCTTAGAGCTTCCCTCTTGCTACTGTGGGCAGCCGTCTCAGGAAGGAGATGCCAAAGTTGTTCGCCTGGAAAATGTCACAATACCAGGACCATGTATTCGGTGGAGATGTTATATAGACATTAACTTTGTCCATAAATGTCTCTTCTAACTTCCCTCACCCTCCTTTCATGCCAGGAGATGGAGTGAGAAAGGGAAGGGAGCATGAGCTGCAGTCTAAGGGAGTTAGTTCCAGTCAGAGCATTGCTGTTGTCAAGCTGTGGGTCCTTGGACAAGTCATTCAGCTTTCTGAGCCTGAGATTCCAGCTTGCCCACATCTCCATCACCTCCAAGTGGTAATAAAGACCAAATGAGGCATGGGGGTGCTTTGTTTATGCAAACATGAAGTATTGCTGTTAGTACCTGCTTAAGAAGAGTAAGAATGCATGGAAACATCATTTTCTCATTCAAAGGACTGAGGATTGGAGAGTAAAAAGAATCACCCTAGGTTTCCGTCTGTTTCCACTTTTGAGGTCCTGGGAGGCATTCTGATCTAAAAAGAATGCAAATACTGTCACTGTGGTTTTTGCAGGTTACGCATCAGCTCTATGCTTCTATTACATTATCAGCAAAATGAGGAATGGTGTGGATGCAAGAAATGCATTACATCTCTAAAGTTCTTCACAGAGACTAGAGTTGCAAGAAGCACTCATTATTTAAGCATAAGTGGTATCAGCGAAGAGCTGAAGTGAATTAATCCTCTTATTATTATAATAAGGAGCAAATTTCAAGGTAAGTAATGAAAATAATTATCATAAAGGTAACAGAATTTTTACAATTTGTTGCAATTTCTAGTCCAAAGAATGTTGGGGACCTGATTTGATGTGGAGAGGACATATATTTTCTTGGACACTATTGTAGAATGGCACAATGCAACATCCTTTAGCTCATGTTACCCTGGGCAACACCATCAAAGGAGGATCATTTTTCATGAATAAGTAAATAAGTAAGTTTTTAAAAAAATCAATCTTCTAGAGGGATTTGTAAAATTCTTTGATATTTAAGCCTGTACCTTGTGGAAACTTTTATTGTGTTATCATCTTTACCCATTTCCTCTTCTTTAGTTGAATTTACCTGATTCTTTGTGTATTTTTACTTCTTTGGTTTTTACTTAGTCTCTTGACACACGATTATACATGATACTGGAGCAGTTCTCCAACATCGTTTTCATTAATTTCATGAAATTCTACATCTTTTTTTTAAAGATTTTAATTATTTATTTGAGAGAGAGACAGAGAGTGAAAGAGAGCACAGGTGGGGAGGAGAGGGAGAAACAGGCTTCCCGCGGAGCAGGGAGCCTGATACGGGACTCGATCCCAGAACCTTGAGATCATGACCTGAGCCAAAGGCAGACACCCAGGCACCCCGAAATTCTACATCGTTTGCAAGAATTGCAACTTCACTTTGCCACCTAATTCCTTTGTGTTGTCAGATGTTTATAATACTCTACCATCAGTAAGAGACAGACCAAAAAATTTTGACTGGTTGATCAGGAATATTCATTCAAGCCAAGCTGGGAAAGTTGTGTGAAAGGGGAACAATTTTGTAAGTATTCAGTTCATCAAAGAATACTTTCATGTAATGACAAACTTCCTTCCTGTAAAACTGTGTCTTAAAGGAATTTGGGTAATGAAAACCCAGATTGTGCCTGATAATGCTTCTTCCAATAGAGAATTCTTTTCTGTGTTTGTTGATTGAGCCATAATGGATTTAGGCTAACCCATATTTACTGTCATATAAAGGAATAGCATTTGTTTGTCAGTTCCCAGTCTGAGTTTAGGAATGCTAATTTTGGAAAATAATTTTACATTTTATTAAAAACTGTCGATAGCTTAATGTCAAACAAAACTAAAAAGTGATAACTTACTGTGCTTATTGTTTCTACAGTAAAGACTATACTTTTTCTCATATAAAATGCTGGTAATTCAATCAAAAGCACAACTAACAGAATGAAAGATTGGGAGAAGATATTCATAATACATATATTCAACGAAGGACTTATATCCAGGTTTAAAACTTAATTTTAAAAAATGAGCAAGTGTTAAAAAAAAAAAAGAGCAAGTGTTTAATAGGCATTTCACTAAAGAGTGTATCCAAATAACTAAGAGACAGGACACCTGGGTGGCTCAGTCAGTTAAATGTCTGCCTTCAGCTCAGGTCATGATCCCAGGATCCCTGGATCGAACCCCGCATCAGGCTCCCTGCTCCATGGGGAGTCTGCTTCTCCCTCTGCCTGCAGCTCCCCCTGCTTACAGGTGTTGGTGTAGATGTGGAGCAACTGGAACTCTCATAAATTGCTGATAAGAGTATAAATTGTATAGGGGCGCATGGGTGGCTCAGTTGGCTGGGCATCTGCCTTCGGCTGGGGTTTTGATCCCAGGGTCCTGGGATCGAGCCCCGAATTGGGCTCCTTGCTCAGCGGGGAGCCTGCTTCTCCTTCTCCCTCTGCTGCTCCCCCTGCTTATGCTCACTCACTCTCTCTCTCAAATGAGCAAATAAAATCTTAAAAAAAAAAAAAGAGTATAAATTGTATAACCTCTTTAGAGTACAGCTTGACAGTATCTACTGAAGCTGAGCACATGTATACTCTATGACCCAGCAATTGTACTTTTGAGTATATGCCCAACAGAAATAAGTGCTCTGTTCACCAACAAGACAAGTACAAGAATGTTTATACCTTCTTTATTAATAGCCTCAAACTGGAAAGAACTCAATACAGTAGAATGGATAAATAAATCATTGTCACTTCTATTGGAATACTACATAGAAATGAAAATGAACTACTGAGATATGTACCAATGTGGTAAGTCATAATGTATGATTTATACAAAGTTCAAAAACAGATGAAACCAATCAATGGTGATAGAGATGAAGACAATAGTCATCCTGGGTAGGGGCCAGTATTGAGAGGGAGATTACACAAGTGAACCTTCTGGGGTATTGGAAATGTTTTATATTTTTATATGGGTGGTGGTGTACATGGGTATATGTAAAAATTAAATAAGTTATACATGTATACATATATATTATACATATATAATTTATATATTACTATACCTGTAATATTTAACTATATATAATACAGGAAAAAGGCTAGCATTGAGTGAAAATTCTGTTGCTAAGGAACCTGTACCTTTAAATGCAAACATTTTCAAATCTTAACAATGTAGCATATTTCACTAGGGACAGAAAAACCTAAAAATATTATCTTTTTATAAAAAAAGACTGGATGGGGCACCTGGATGGCTCAGTTGGTTAAGCCTTTGACTCTTGGTTTTAGCTCAGGTCATGGTCTTAGGTTGGTGAGATAGAGCCCCAAGTCAGGTTCCACACTAAGCAGGGAGTCTACTTGAGATTCTCTCTCCCTCTCCCTCTGCTTCTCCCCCCATCTCTCTCTCTCAAATAAATAAATAAATCTTAAAAAAAAATACTGGAAAGACATTTAATAAGAGGTTAATTTTTTATGGGATTGTTGGTTGTCTTTATTGTCTCCTTTATACTTTTCAATATTTTTTCAATTTTCTATGATGAGCCTGCCTTAATTTATAATCAGATAAAAATATGCAAATAATTTTTAAAGTATGTGCTAAAATGTCAACTAAAAGTAGTATCTCATTTAATTTCAATTCATTGAGTTATTAACATTAAATAGTTTTCCTCTGTGTATTTTTTTAATAAAAGAGAATTGAAAATTATGTATCTTTGGGCTAATACTCTTCTGGGTAATAGACATTGAAGGTACATATTTTTTTGTTTCTTTTTCTTTTTTTTTTAAGATTTTATTTATTTATTTGAGAGAGAACAGGAGTGGGGGGAGGAGCAGAGGGAGAAAGAAAAGCAGACTCCGCACTGAGTGGGGAGCCAGATGCAGGGCTCAATCCCAGGATTCCAGAATCATGACCTGAGCCAAAGATAGACGCTTAACTGGCTGAGTCACCCAGGTGCCCCTATTTTTTCTTTTATTAAAGCCATATGCAAGGTTGTGTCTTGCTTGTTTTATCTGAAAGCAGTAGAGCCTGGTGTGAAGCATGTGGGTTCACATCTGACCACCTGGTGCATAGACTCAGCTCTACTGTCTTCTGATCCATGACTACAGGCAACTGACTTACCTACTCTAAGTTTGTTTCCTCTGATTTGGAGGTGATAATAGCAGCCATATCAAAAGGGGAGGTGTTGTAAAAAAATATAAGTACTTTTCATTATTGTCACTGCTAGGATATATGATTAAATTGTTTTTGCTCTATATCTCTGGGGGTCTGGTAATAGTGTTAGAAAATTTTGAAGGATATTTTACTTTAAAAATTATTTAGTTGCAGAGTTCTCAAAAGTTGAATAGCATAGCTTTAACCAACTGGTCTACCAATCCACAGTGGAAATCAGCAGTTATCTGTGTTATGTAATCCTCATAACAACTCCGTGAAGTAGGCAGAGTAGTACCACCATTTTATGCAAGTGGACATACACTGAGGCCCAAAGAGGCAAAATGAGCCCCTGGAAGACAAGAGTCCAGGTTACAGCAGGTCTTCCGACTCCTGCTCTATCACATCACACTAGCCACAGCATACACAGGGCAATTTCTTTCTGGTTGACTTTAACCTTTGATTCCTACAGGCTTCTCTGATTTCTCCTTTGATCTGAGCTGGGTCCATCACCCCACTGCACTCTCCCACGCTCTTCCCATCAACCAAACTGTTGACCAGTGAACTTCCCCACTTAAACCCCTGCACTGGCTCACAGTGGCTCTTTGCCAGTGCCTGCCTGCCATCCTTCAAAGCTAAAATCACACTCTATCCTTCATAAAATATTCCCTCATTTTTTTTCATGCAGTACTCTGTTTAATTTTAGCCTCTTTGAATCCTGATCATCTTTTGTTTTTTTCTCTTACTCAGCACTTGTAATGCTGTTCTGAATTTCAATTGTTTGGGTATTTGTTCTCCCCTCCACTTCCATTATTTATCTTAAAAACTCTCATAGTACCCAGCATCATGGCTCAAAAAGGAAAATGCCTTTGAACGGATGGGTAAGTGAGTTGATGGTGTAGCAGGCAAATAGGTACACATTTTAATATGTGCTTTATGAAACAAGCTTGGGGCACAAGTCATAACACACAAAAACACCTCCCTTTGTTGGGATATTTGAATGTAGTGAGGGACTTGCAGATTCTATTTGCATTTCATTCATGAAAATTTTTTTGAGATATTAAAAATAGGATTCTTGCTCAGTTGTCCTTGGATCTGACCTCATTAATATACTGGAAATGAATTTGTTCTCCTTTGCGGGAGAACTCTTACAGGCCACAGAATGGGGCACTCAGAAAATTCCCTGAATGTCAAACAGTTCAGAGGGCTGGGGTCAGAGATCCTTGGCCGCAGATACAAAGCCAAACTTTCCCCAGGTGGGTCAGCATGCTCCTGCCCAGGGCAACATCATATTCAACTGATTTGTTTAACAGACTTTTCAATATGAATGAGATTGATAGAAAAACCCTCTTAGATATGGCACAATTATATTATCTAATGCAAAATGTGGTCCTAGAAATTAGGTGAATTATGCGTTTCAATTTTTACACATTTAAATTTTTTAATGTCTCCCTTTCTGACCTATGAGTTTCATATGGCTCAAGATAGACTTGAAGTACTTTATACAGTATATTTTATCTGTTAATAAATATTGAACCGAATGTGCACAGTAAAAAATATAAAAATAAATTTATTTTGAGCCAAAGAATCTGTGCTTTTAAAAAATAAATTTGATGTTTAGAAGTTTCGAATTAAAAAAAAAACAAAACAGAAGGCTTTAGCTGTTTTTGGATCATGAGCCACCTTTTAGCTCCAGAAATTCTCAGTAACACCAAGGGTAAGCGGGTGTGAATTTTGCCAACAGGGAAGTGTATTGGGAATTTCCAGAACATTATCAGAGATGAGCATGTCAGCGGCTTGGAGAAGAACCAGATGAAACAAATAACAACTGGCTGGTTCATCTCAGATTACTTGCTGGGAAAAGTTGTGTATTAGTCTGAGTTCGCTAGAGAAACAAAGCCAATAGGAGATATATAGATATATAGGTGGATAGATGGATTCATTTTAAGAAATTGGCTCATGGCTCACACAGATACGGAGGCTGAGGACTCCCAACATCTGCAGTCAGCAAGCAGACACCTAGGCGGGTCGCTGGTAGTTTCAGTCCAAGTTCAAAGGCAGAGAAGACAAAACATCCCAGCTTGAAGACAGTTCAAGATGAGGGGAGTTCCTTCTTATTAACAGAAGGGGCTGAATTTCTGTTCTATTTTGGTCTTCAATTGATCGAAGGAATCCCACCCACATTGGAGAAGGTAATCTGCTTTACTCAGGTTGCTAATTCAAATGTTAATTTCATTCAAAACACCCTCACTGCCTGGCTCGGAATAACGTTTGACCGGAATAACGTTTGACCAAATAAATACACGGGCACTTCATGACCCAGTCAAGCTGACACATAAAATTACCATCACAAATTGTTTTCACAGGATTTTCCCCACTGCCCAAAACAATCAAGGCGGCTCTCAAAGTTGGAGCTTAGGGTCAGAAGACTCACCTCCTCTGGGGTAGAGTGACATGATGACAGAGCTCAGACTTTGGAGATAAATTGGTCTGGATTGAAATCCCCACATCTCAGCCACTTTTTAGCTATGTGCTCTTGGACAAGCTGATTAACCTCTCAATTTCCTCACCCACAAAGCACAAAATATCACAGATTATTAGGGGAAATATTTGTGATGGGATTGTCACATACATAAGCATTTAGTACATCATACCTATCATCATTAGTGCTTCCCTCAGGATTTATATATCAGTGTTCCAAAAAATAACTATTCTGCACTTAGTACTTTAGGTAACATAGAAAATAGCGTGTAGATGGAAGATAAATCAGAGTACTTGAATGTAGTATTTTTGAAGGTATGTTCAGTGCTTTTTTTTTTTAAATCACCAAAATGTGTCCGCAACTTTAAACTTGAAAATCAAACCAGATCATGATATTAATTCTTTATATACTCCACATTCCTCTATAATGTGCTTTGATTTTGAAACATCCTGAATCTTCACTGAGTCTCCAATGTGCCAAATTTGGCAAGGCAAGCCAAGGGCGTATCTTGGTCAGCGTCCGCAGTTAGCAGAGTGTTCCCTCTTGTTTACTGCACTCTCCCCATTAGGTCATGCCCATTTGGAGACTGAGAAACACATGGTGTTGCGACCACTAACAGTGCATTTTAATTTGACTGTGTAGTGCTTCCTGTGCTGTTTGGGGCACAAACTCATTGTGGCCCAGTGAAAAGAACAAATACTGACCGTGAGGGCAGACGAACACTGTCTGTCCCATTGACTTGGGATCCCACTCCCCCGCAGCAAAGCTGGAAAAAAGAATCCAGGCTTAATTATAATTGACCTGGCTATAGACTCGACCCTAGAGACGAATCTCGAATCTTGAAGATAGCAGTGGTGGAACAGGGCTGACCTGAGTGGAGCTGTGAAGCAGTGAGTGTTGTCTGTCGGTGACCCTCATTTTCTGTTTTCACACTATTTTCCTCCTCTGCAGGCCAACTTTCATTAAATGCAGTGCCTGGCTGAGAGGTGTATGTCCTACAACTTGGGGTTCAATGCCCTTCTCCATCACTCATTACTTGGTACCCATCAGCATCTCGGTTACTTGCCCGTAAAATCAGGACAATAAAAATGACTTCTCAAGTTGAGTGAGGACTCAATAAGATAACATCTGTAAAAAAAATGCTTTGGTAAACCTTGGATTGTTATAAACATTGTTAGGTACTTTTTTAAAGGATTTTATTTATTGAGAGAAAGAGAGAGAGAGCGTGCACAAGTGGAAGGAGGGGTAGAGGGAGAGAGAGAATCTCAAGCAGACTCTGCAATAAGCATGAAGCCCACGACCCTGAGATCATGACCTGAGCTGAAACCAAGAGTCCGGCACTTAACTGACTGAGCCACCCAGGCACCCAACACTGTTAGTTATTTTTATAATTAGATCAATACCACTAACTTTTCCATTGCCCTCACAGGATTCTAGAGGGCCCTGGAGGGTGTCTTGTTCGCCACTGATCCCCAAGGAGTGATGCTGTGCCGGGCATTGAGGAGGGATGCAACAACATTCATTAAATGAATGAATGAACGTGTGTACGAATGACAGCCCATGGGGGAAGTGGGTATTTTGAGATCCAGTATTGAGCTGAATGCATCTTCCGTGCATCCCTTTTCTGCCTCGACAGTCCTCATTGGCCACAGAAGGGGAGCAGGGTCCTCTTTTTTGACTGACCAATAAACTGACAATTTATGTGAAGTATTCACCCTTATACATGTTGTAGTTTATGAGGTCTTTTTTCTGCCCACCATAAGCCAAAAAAAAAAAGTGCTCAGAAGTAGGCAGAAAAAAAATCATTCAATCCTAAAACTCATACTTAAAAGGAAAGGCTAGTAGTATATTTTTACTTAGTTATTATGCCTATGAATTTTGAGCCAGGATAACCACTAGGCCTGGATATTGAAACAGAGTGGCACCTATTATTTCTGCTAAGTGCCGCCCTACATTAAATGTCACTCCTATTTTTTTTTTAAGCATAATTATTTCAGATAACCAAGGGCTAAAATTAGCCTGTGTGAAATAAACATGAAAAACCCCTACCTCCCTGTTAAATCTCAGGCTACAAAAGCACTGGGGGTGGGGCCCAACCTAGGTACTCTGTGTGCTGAGTATCTTCTGTTTCCAGATCCACCTTCCACCTTTCTCTAACCTGCTGTGGGCCCACAGAGTCAGCCCAATATGGACTACACACACAGGGTCCCTCACTTCCAGTTCAGCAGAATGGAGGACAGAAGGAAAATAAAGTTTGGGGTATTTATTTCCCTGGTTTCTTCTCTAATGACTCAGCAAAGGACACAGTGGATGCTAGGCTTTCGTCACATAGCTCCCCTTTCTTAGAATGGGGATTACGTCCTCCTTTTTGTTAGCAGGTCCAGATGAAATAACAGCTCCTTGTTGCTACTGGCCCCCGAGGGTGCACTGTCTGCTGGTAATCCCCACCCACATCTTTGTATAGAGTGCCTTTGTTAAATGCTTCTCAAATGAACCATGTGAAGCATGCCCTATCCTGCCAGGACCCTGACGGATATACTTCCTGTGCAGAGAGACTATAATGCATCTGTTAGTCGGCCTTTGTGTCTTAGATCCTTAAATATTAGCAAAAGCCTGGATGAGGGGGCAGCTGGGTGGCTCAGTCAGTTGAGCATCTACCTTTGGCTCAGGTCATGATCTCAGTGTCCTGGGATCAAGCCCCATGCTCAGCGGGAGTCTGCCTCTCCTTCTCCATCTGCTCCCCCCACCCCCCGCTCATGCTCTCTCTTGTTCTCTCTCCCTCTCTCAAGAGAATAAATAAAATCTTTTTTTTTTTTTAAAGATTTTATTTATTCATTTGAGACACAGAGATACAGAGAGAGAGAGAGAGAGAGAGCATGAGCAGGGAGAGAGGCAGAGGGAGAGGGGGAAGCAGGCTCCCCACTGAGCAGGGAGCCGATGTGGGGCTTGATCCCAGGACGCCGGGATCATGACCTGAGCTGAAGGCAGACGCTCAACCATCTGAGCCACCCAGGCACCCCGAGAATAAATAAAATCTTAAAAAAAAAAAAAAAAAGCCTGGCTGGGCATCATCTTCTATTCATTTCTCTGAGCAATTCACTAACTACTATCATTTTTATGGCTCCAAGTAATTTCATAAATATTTATATGCCTTCTTTCCGCTGGTCCTGTTTGTGAGGTGGGTGAGCATCAGTAGCATCAACACATGACACAAGGGCTCTTGCTGCATTCAGCATCAACAGAAGCAGTGTCACCTGGGACCTTATAAAAATGTAAATTATCGGGCCCAGTCCCAGACCTACTGAATCAGAAATTTGGGGAGTGAGGCCAGCAATCTGTGCAGCTATTTGTGTTCTAACAAGCCTTCCAGAGGATTCTAGTACATGCTGAAGTTTGAAAACCACCAGTGTAACATATGGTTACCTATGCATTTTAATGTAAAGAACCCGATCCTGTTCTACCCCATCCTCCACTCCACTGGAAAGGACTTTCATTTTTCCAGTTCAGTGGTCTTCTCAGACTGGAGTATGCTAATGCACCAGAATGACCGGTGCAGGAAGCTTCCAGATCCCAATGCCCAGATCCCACACTGGATTCAGTGAGTCAGAATTTCAAGTTGGAGAACCCCTGATCCCTCCATCAGCTCAAAATGGCAAGAACCACACCTGGAATAGACAGAACAAACCTGAAGGAAGAATGTACATCATCTGGATGTGGTAAGCTCTAAGGAACCAGAATTGCCTTTGGACCTGACTTTAGCTTGTTGTGGAGGAGAAGGTTTCCTACTGTGTACAGCTGGATCATGTTCATGGCAACTTTGGATGCAGACAAGAGTCAAATGTCTGACTTGGGTTTTGAAGGTGGCTGCCCTCCCATTCCTCTCTTTCTCATAGACTCTACTCCCATCCACAGCTCCTGCCAAATGGGCATACCATACAGTTATCCCAGACCACAGATGATTGCATCCAATCAAAATCATTGGCTGGCTAGCCACTAACCAGACTCCTTCTCTCAAAAATGGGCACTAAGGCCTAGCTACTCAAAGAGTGGTCTTCGAACCAGCAGCACCAAACTATCACCTGGGCTTCTCTGGACCCACCTAGACCTACTGAGTTAGAATCTGCATCCTAACAAGATCCCCAGGTGATTCACATGCAGACTGATATTTGGAAGCTCTGGTTAAAGAGACATAAACATCTTAGAGACTCAGGAGTGGATACCTCAACCCTATCCAGAATTGGTGGTCGTTATTTAAATTGAGAGAGTGAGAGAGAGCACGAGTGGGGGGAGGGGAGGAGCAGAGGGAGAAGCAGACCCCCCGCTGAGCAGGGAGCCAGACGCAGGGCTCCATCACAGGACCCCGGGATCATGACCTGAGGTGAAGGCAGACACTTAACTGACTGAGCCACCCAGGCACCCCAGTGGTCAGTTTTGATCAGACAAAATTATGATGGATTCTTAAAGAATTTAAGAAACCCTGTCTGCTGAGAGCGGGTGGCTATTTGGGAAAATAAGAAGAAAGAAGTAGATATTAGACACATGGAGAAACAGAGAAAGTAGCTGAGTTCTTGAATTTTCTATATTAGGCTCCCTGACAGCAGGCTTTCTTTCATTTTTTGATCTTGGATGTCCAGGAGATTTCTGGTTGTATCATTTACAATAAACTTCTCTTTTTACTTTATCTAGCTTGAATGAGTGTCTGTTTCTGGCAACAGATAACTTGCAAAGAGATAAAATCGCAACTAAAAAAAAATTAAAACATATTTGGAGTCATTTATAGGTTATATTGTATAGGGTATAATTTATGAGTAAATTACCTTTAAAATTTTTTAAAATAATGATCATTATAAAAATTCCAAAGTTTCAGAGAGAAGCAAAATAGAAAAAAGATCTTTCTTCCCCTAAGAGCCTTCTTCCTATTCCCTAGAGGTAAACAGTTAGCAGTGTCTCGTATAACCTTTAATAATTTTTTTGATGTACCTATAACCACCCCTGTTTTTACCCTTGGCACCGATTAAAGAAAAGAAAGCTGGCTCTCGGTCCCATATTGAACTCTAGTTGGAAGAGGCGAGTCCAATCCCAAAGTGGAGGACCATGATCCAAAGGAACGAGAGCAGTTAAGATAACTGTTTATGGGTGGTTTGAGCTTTGAAACTACAGATGATAGTTCAAGAAAACATTTTGAAAAATGACGCATACTTACAGATGGTGCAATGATGAGAGACCCTTCCTCCAAAAAAATGTTCCAGGGGTTTTGGTTTTGTGATTTACTCTTGTGTTGAAGAGGTAGATGCAACAATGTGTGTCAGACCACACAGGGTTGGTGGGCGTGTAGCGGAACCAAAGAGAGCTGTTTCTAGAGAGGATTCTGTAAAGCCCGGTGCCCATCTCATGGTGAAGAACATTTTTGTCGGTGGTATTAAAGAAGATACAGAAGAATATAATTTGAGAGACTACTTTGAAAAGTATGGCACAATTAAAACCATAGAAGTTATGGAAGACAGGCAGAGAGGAAAAAAGAGAGGATTTACTTTTGTAACTTTTTTAAAAAAGATTTTATTTATTTGACAGAGAGAGAGCACGAGCAGGGGGAGGGGCAGAGGGAGAGGGAGAAGCAGACTCCCCACTGAGCAGGGAGCCCGATGTGGGACCCGATCCCAGGGCCCTGGGATCATGACCTGAGTGGAAGACAGACGCTTAACTGACTGAGCCACCCCGGTGTCCTGTTTTTGTAACTTTTGATGATCATGATACAGTTGATAAAATTGTTGTTCAGAAACACCACACTATTAATGGGCATAACTGTGAAGTGGAAAAGGCCCTTTCTGAACAAGAAATGCTGTCTGCTGGGTCACAAAGACGGGGTGGATCGGGCAACTTGATGGGTCTTGCAGGAAACTCCAGGGGAAGGGGGGCTCTGGTGGAGGTGGTGGCAGCAGAGGTGGATATGCAGGCGGTGAGGGAGGATATAAGGGATTTGGAGGTGATGGTGGCAACTGTGGTGGTGGGAATCATAAGGATTTTGGGAATTATAGTGGACAACAGCAGGCAAATTGTGGACCCCCGAAGCGGGGGGCAGTTTTGGTGGAAGAAGCTCAGGCAGTCCCTGTGGTGCTGGTTATGGATCTGGTGGTGAAGTGGTGGCTACCGCAGCAGAAGGTTCTAAAAAAAACTCAGAATAAAGGGGCTACGGTTCTTAGGAGCAGAGAGAGCGAGGAGTTGTCAGGACAGCTGCAGGTTACTTTGAGACAGTCATCCCAAATGCATTAAAGGAACTCTAAAAATCAGCCACAGAAGGAACGACGATCCATAGTCAGAAAAGTTACTGCAGCTTGAACAGGAACCCCTTCTTAGTCGAGGTCATAGCCGCACTTCGCAAACAGTGCAGCTATTGATTAAAGCAATGTGGTGTCAATTACATGTACATTCCTGAGGTCTTTTAGTGCTGTAACTGTTTCTTTTTCTTTTCATCACATCTGATATATTGCCCTGTAAATTGTGGTGGTGGTACCAGAAATTAAAAATTAAGGAATTTTTAACTTTTCTGAAAGAAAGAAAGAAAGAAAGAAAGAAAGAAAGAAAGAAAGAAAGAA
>NW_023270268.1:64198444-64214972 GCF_011800145.1 Mirounga leonina
GAAAGAAAGAAAGAAAGAAAGAAAGAAAGAAAGAAAGAAAGAAAGAAAGAAAGAAAGAAAGAAAGAAAGAAAGAAAGAAAAAGAGAAAGAGTGAGCCAGCTGATCATCTTATCAGTATGCCTGGAGAGATACATTTAAAAATATCTAACATTTGTTTAACTTACAACTTTTAAAAATGCCCTTCTATAGCTTATTATTTATAAAATAGTCCTTGGAGGCCTGCAGTAGGGCAAACGCTGTAACTGTCATGGATTTAAAGTATGGATATACTCAGGTTTAAAATTATGTTCTCAGTTTTCATTGAGGCTCATTAAATAGTTACGTGCAAGTTCCTATTGGATTTGCTTTAAAATATTTGAAGACATTATCCATAAGCACACATAGGAATTTTCTTTTAGAATTTAGTGCTAGGGAAAGACCGCCACCCCCGAGAAATTAGAATGCTTCATTACGTAGCAGGCTGAATCACTGACCATGGTTTTCACTTTTTGCCTCAACCGCCAGGGTACTTGGAATCAAATCAGAAATTAACCAAAGCAACTGATTTTTCTTTTTCTTTTTTTAAAAGTGTGCCCCATGCCCAATGTGGGGCTTGAACTCAGAACCCCGAGATTAGAATCAAATGCTCTACCGACTGAGCCTGCCAAGCGCCCCAAAGCAACTGATTTTTCTAACTGGAAGATTTTTATTCTTTTCCTTGGCTATGAGCTCCTATTTCTAGTCACTATATCATTGTCTATTTTGTTTAATTATAAGCTGCTCCAAGTATTTTTGTGAAATTGTTACGGGCCTGACGGAAGAACCAAGGAGCACCCGGAGATCTTGGAGGATAGGAGGTTTATTTAATGCCGGCGGGCTCCGAGGAGAGTGGTCTCCAAAGGTCTGAGCCCCAAGCACAAACAAAGGGGGCAATTTATACACTTCTACTTCCGCATACTTGGCACTTCCGGTGTGTGTGCGAAGCGGGGCAGGGAGAAGGACCCGGATTGGTGCGTGCGGGAAGCAGAGCAGGGAGAAGAGCCCGGAGGAGCCCCGGGGCAAGGACTGGGACTCTCTCCCGGGCTCGGTTGGCCATCTTAGGACATAGAATTTCCTTATCAGAGTAAAGAAGAAGTTTAGATAAATATAACCTTTTAAATGGTAGAACCACGGCACAAACGAACACTTACCTATATTTGCTGAGATATTTGCTGGCAGAGCTGGAGATGGAATTGTGGTTTACTAACTGCTACTTCATGCAATTTCCTCTGTTCCATGTGAGCTGAGTAAGTGGCAAGCTTTTTCCCCTTAACCATAGAACATACTATGTTTTTAAAAGTATGGCAGTCCTGCAAATATCACTGCTGAATGTTCTTTGAATTGAAAATGTGCTTTAGCTTTTGAAGACCACCTGGCTTGCCTTAGGTGTTGTTTTCAAAGGCAGTTTCTTCACATCTAGGGACCCACCCAATGCTGGGTGCCTGGGGTTCGCCAGCAGGCACAACAAAAGGTAACGGTCCTATATTTTATGCTGAACTAAATGGTCTTTCAAAAATGCAGAACACGATTTTCCTGTCAGCTTCTTTCCAAATGGATGGCAAATACCCACCTTGAATAAAAACATGTAGGAAGAAAAGATAAACACTTTGGTGGGCCGGGAGGTGAATCATGCTTTAACAAAGATCAATATAAGTCCTTTTTCTGTTTTGTTTTGCTTTGTTTTGAGAATTCAATCATTCTCTATCAGGTACTTAATGAGGATTTTAAAATCTCTCTACTTTAAAAAACTACCCAACTTAATTTATTCTGTTATGAAACATAGCATGGCTTTTTATTTACCTTTGATAAGTATAAAATGTTACAGAAAGCTACTGGGAAATCTTTTTCTTAAAATTCCAGGTGAAACACAACAATGTGGAGGATGGTTAATGCCATCTACTTTCATGAGTGTCCTCTGCTGGCAGTTGCCTTGAATTTAAAAATATTCTATGGTAGGCTTCAGGATTTCATTTGTTGACCAAGTAAGTTTTGTTTGTTTGTTTGTTTGTTTTAACAATTAGGCCTGTATATCTTTATTTTATTTTATTTTATTTTATTTTATTTTATTTTATTTGTTTGACAGAGAGAGAGAGAGCACACAAGCAGGGGGAGCATCAGAGGGAGAGGGAGAAGCAGACTCCCCACTGAGCAAGGAGTCCTCCGGGGACGCGATCCTAGGACCGCGGGCAGAAGGCAGATGCTTAACCGACTGAACCACCCAGGTGCCACGACCAAGTAAGTTTTTAATGCGTTACTAAAAAGAAAAAAAAAATCTGCAGAAAAACAAAAACAAAACAGATTTTGTCTGAAGGATATAAATAAGCAAATATATTAAATATAACAGTATCAGGCATAATTTTCTGTTAGGAAGAGAACACTGTTTTATTTTGTAGAGCATAAGAACATTTGTTCCTCAAAGATTTCTTGAGTGGTATTCTGTGAGAGGGACTGTGTCAGCCATTGGGGTGACGAAGATAATGCTGGCATGACCCCACATCAAGGATCCCACAGTCCTGTGAGGGAGTCAGGACTGCTAACAACCACCACGCGCTGTGGGTTGAGTGCAATGTGAGACTGATGAAGGATATTGGAAGGCAGCTTCCCCCACCCCCCCAAGAGGAAACAACCTTTGAAAGGATTTTGCCCCACCCAGGAAGGAGCCCTCCACCCTTTCCCACGTGATAGATAAATGAGGAAAACCTAATTGGATGAGAGGTGCAGGGAGGGTTAATCAGATTATAACAGCCTGTCAACAAGCCCATAAAACCCCCTAGACTTACAAACTCTGGTGGCAACCCCTTTGGGTCCCCTCCCTCCTCCGGAACTTGGTACTGTCATTGTGTTACCACGCAATAAACTTTGCTTTGCTGCCCACCCCTCTGTCTGGTCTACCACTTTATTCTTCGAAGCCGTGTGACCCAGAACCGTAGGCATTCAGCGAGGGAGAAAAAAAATCCTGCAACAAAACCAAGGAGGAGGGATGCCTGAATCATCCCGAGGAGGGAGGAGTTAGGAGAGGTACTCTGGAGGAGGCTGGGAAAGGAAGATGAGGAAAGGACAAAGGGAAGAGAACACATAGCGGGTATTTCGAACCATGATAATAAGTTCAGCATTGGCAGGCTTATAGCTTAGCACAACATACAGGGCTTGCCAGGAGATGAGGTTGTACAACAGCGGAACTCCAATGTTTTGGTCTCAGGACTTTACATTCTTAGAAATTATTGAGGACCCAAGGAGCTTTTGTTCCTATGGGCTTTATTTATTGATGTTTACCATATTAGGAATTGAAACAGAAATTTTAAACATAGTTATTAATGTATTTAATTACATGTTAAGTTTAAAGTATATTTTATGGAAAACGAAACGCTAAATTTTCCCAATACAAATGAGTGAGGAGTGTGGCATTGTTTTACATCTTTGCAAAAACGCTTTTCATGTCTGGTTTAATAGGAGCAAGCTGGATTTTCATATCCGCCTCAGCATCCCACCTGTTGAAACACTACATGTCTAGTAGCAGCTGGGAAACTCCACTCATGAAAGGAGAACAGTGGTGAAGGCAAGTAACATCATAGTATCATTATGAGGATTGTTTTGATTCTGTGGGCCCCCAGGTGTGCCTGGACCACACTTGGAGAACCATGGCAGCACAAGTCTGCAGGGGCGGGGCCGTGAGGGGGAGCGGCCATGAGGGGGCGCTGTGCATGTCACATTTGGTGTCCTGAACCTAACCAATGGCCTGAAGGACTTTAAGCTTGGAACTAGAGCAGAGTGTCCAGGCATGGAAAGAAGGCAATGGATTTTGCATGATTGAGATATACATATCTCATATATAAGTATATTTTTATACAAATATTTTATAAATATTAAATACATATATTTTACCTACAAAATATTTGGGAAGTAGAATTGATTGGACTTGGTGACTAACAAAGTTGAAGGACTAAGGGGCGCCTGGGTGGCTCAGTCAGTTAAACATCCGCCTTCGGCTCAGGTCATGATCCCAGGGTCCTGGGATCGAGCCCCATGTCGGGCTCCCTGCTCAGCAGGCAGTCTGCTTCTCCCTAGGGTCACCCCTCCTGCTGCTCGTGTGCATGCGCTCTGTCTCTCTCTGTCTTTCTCTCTCTCTTTATAAAGCACTGGGTGTTATATGAAAACAGTGGATCGTGGATCACCACATCAAAAACTAATGGTGTATGGTGACTAACGTAACATAATAAAATAAAATTTTAAAAAGAATCTTAAAAAAAAATTTGAAGGACTAAGGAGATAAAGGCAACCCGCACAGTCCTAGCTTGGGTGACCAGAGAGAGGGCACTGTGCAAGTGAAAGATAGGCCTAGATAAGGCTGGCCGATGAAGAGGGAGAAGGCAACGCAGGTATTTAGTCTGGGACTTGTGTACCAGGGCTATCAGATGGCCCAGGAGAGGCATTTAGAATGAGGGTGAAAGCCTGAATCTGAATCTTGTGCAGGGGCAGATTTACCATAAAACTTGAGCTTAGGGCCCCTCACATGCATGGGTCCCATTCAGGGAACTAGAGGGACCCCACTCATAAGTGCACAAGATTATTGCCTTTTTTAAATACATAAAAGTTAAAATACCTTTAAACTGCAGTTGCTTAGTGTCAGTGACTCCACCCCAGTTTCTCCAACACAAATTCCCTAGGTGTTAGATGCTTAGAGTGGCTGCAGACATTTTGGGGGATCCAGTCAAGGGGAAAATTGAGCTGGCGGTGCATTTAGCTTGGGTTTAGTGGGATATATTTATGTGATTCTCAGCTTCTTCAGCTATTGCTGACTTATGCAGTAGGGGAATAACTTTCAGGAATATCCCTGCCCCTCCCTCTGCTGAAGTACGGGGCCAGATGTATTAAAATATGAACTATTGCACCAGCACCAGAAGTTCAAGGGGTAGTGGAGGAAAAACAAGGTTAAAAAAAAAGGATGTACGGGGTCAGAAGTAATCTATGGAAAATTCTCCCCATCATCCGATGTACTATAAATGTAAGCAGAGGATTTTGTTCTTGTCAATGACTTGCTGAAATGAAAATTCTCTCCAGGCAGGAACTGTGGTGCATTAAAGATGACTTTAATTCTTTGTCACTCCTTCCAGTAAGCAGTGGTGTCTGCTTCCCCTCCCCTTGAGTCTGGGCTAATCCTATGATTTGCTTTGACCAATGGGATAAGGTAGAACAATGCTGGGCAACTTCCAAACCTGGATCTTAGGAGGTACAAAGCTTCCCACTTTTGCACACTCAGAATGCTCCCATCATGAAATCCGCATGCCATGCTTCTAGAATTCTAATCCAGGAGGAAAGGGCTTGTACAGGAGAACCGAATCACCCAGCTAATGGCCGGCAACAAATGCCAGGCATGTAGGGAGCCATCATGAGGGTCCAGCTTAGCAGAGAGCACTCTGACTACAGCCCCAGTGGATGGTCCGCGGGGCTAAACTTAGTCAACCCAGAATCATGCAGTAACAAATGGCTAGTGTTTTAAATTACTCAGCAATAGGGGCACCTGGGTGGCTCAGTTGGTTAAGCGACTGCCTTCGGCTCAGGTCATGATCCTGGAGTCCCGGGATCGAGTCCCGCATCGGGCTCCCTGCTCGGCGGGGAGTCTGCTTCTCCCTCTGACCCTCCCCCCTCTCATGCTCTCTCTCTCTCTATCTCATTCTCTCTCAAATAAATAAATAAAATATTAAAAATAAATAAATAAATAAATAAATTACTCAGCAATAAATAACCAAAAGAGTATTGCAGTGTTTGGATCGGAAGGAAGATAAAATGGAGATAAAGGAACAAAAGAGAGTTTCTTCTGGACAGGACAGATTTGACTATCTTTATAGAGCTAAGACGAAGGAGTGAGTAGTTCAGTGAAGAGTAAAAGGTCCAGGAGAAAGGGGAGGTACTTTAACACGTCCTTGAATGAGACAATAATGAATTGGCCAAGGAGGCAAATTGAGATACTGGCTTGATAGAAGACCGGGAACTTCATTCTATGAGAATGGTAGAAATGAAGTCAGCAGGGGTGATATGAAGTTACTTAGCTTGGTAAACCTTTTATCTTCCAGAAGACAACTTAAAATAAGTTTTTTTTTTTAAAAAAAGATTTTATTTATTTATTTGACAGAGACACAGCGAGAGAGGGAACACAAGCAGGGGGAGTGGGAGAGGGAGAAGCAGGCTCCCGTGCTGAGCAGGGAGCCCGATGTGGGACTCGATCCCAGGACCCTGGGATCATGACCTGAGCTGAAGGCAGATGCTTAACGACTGAGCCACCCAGGTGCTCCAAAAAACTTAAAATAAGTTTAATCTGTGGCCAGCAAATAAATATTATTTATAGCATGATTTTTTTTAAGTTTTTAAATTTTTTTTTAGTAATCTCTACACCCAATGTGGGGCTCAAACTCACAACTCCGAGATTAAGAGTTACATGCTGTTTCCAGCTGAGCCAGCGAGGTGCCCCTACTGCATGAATTTAACTGGAATAAAGAACATAGAATTTGATTCCCTATTAAAAAATAATGAGACCAGAAAGAAGACAATCTCCTAAAAGTGGTAGAATTGCTGTAAGTGGTTTAAACTTTCTCAAGTTCTTAAGTTGACTTCCATGGAACACTTGGTGAAATGTGTTATATGGATCATTCCTTAGGGCAGTTTGCAACAGTTTTACTTAACACAGTAAAAACCTCAGTCAGTATCTGTTAAGAAAAACACAGGAAGGACTTGAGCTATGGAGGGAAGGAAAATAAAAAGACTTCATTTTAACTGATGTGATATAATGTTCAGTGTCCAGGAGCGAACGGTCATGAAAGAATTCTTGGGACACTTTCAGTGCAAAAAACGTGGTTTTAGTAAGGCATGGGGACAGGACCTGTGGGCAAGAAGAGCTGCAATGGGGTTGTGACAGGTGACTGATTATATACTTTTAAGTTAGGAAGGGGTTAAGGATAGTGTATGTCTCTAAGGAATTTGGAAGCAAGGTTTTCAGGACCTTGAGGGGCTAGCTGCTGTTTAAGATAAGGTCATTTGGTACCGTCTAGTAAAACCTTAGTCTTCAGAGCCTTCACATATATATCAGTGCGCCATATGTTAGGAAGATGATTGCTACGTGTATCTTGGGGGAGGAGGGTAGAGATAAAGCAAGTTTGCAAAAGGATTTTTATATGTTAAAGAAGACTCACAGGATCCTGGAGCTCAGGCTAATGTCAAGCTTAGGTTGCCCTTTGCCTCTAGCAATGTATTAATATTGAGGCAGTTGAGTTCCTGCAGGAAGGTCACCCTGCCTGTCTTTTAAGTACTTGTCAGTGGGCTGCAAAGGAAATTTAATTTTTTTCTACATTTCTTTTGCCTTTGTTCTCCACATCATTATCCATGCTCTCAAAAAAATTTTTTTTGCCTTAAAATTTAGTGGTTAAAAACAGGTATGAGATTACTTCGAATTATTTAATTTTTCTTGGGAATGTTTAGTTTTTATGATAAGTAATTTTAGTCTAAAGTAGTTTTTTATATTTGACATAAACTTAATTTACTTCTAAAAGAAACACATGAACAATAATAACCTAATTCTTATAAGCTCAATTTTTCTCAGTGAGGATTTATTTGTTCAAAAATGCTTCTTGAGGGGCACCTGGGTGGCTCAGTCGGTTGAGCATCCAATTCTTGATTTTGGCTCAGGTCGTGATCTCAGAGTTGTGAGATTGAGCCTCGCAGCAGGCTCTGCACTGGGAATGGAATGGAGTCTGCCTGGGATTCTCTCTCCCTCGCCCTCTGCACACACCCCCCCTCTTTAAAAAAAACAAAAGCAACACATTTTGATAGTCCACTGTGTGCTCTGTTCTAAGTGCTAAGGAAACAAGAATGAACAAAATAAAGTCCCTGCCTTCATGGAGCTTACATTTAAATACGAGGAAAACAGAAAACAATCAAAAACCGAGAATTGCCGATGGAGAAGTGAGATGGCAAATGGGCAGCAATCGACAGCAATCGGAAGGGGCTGAAGAAAGCCTGGTGCCTGGAAGGGTCGGGTCTCGTTTGGGCAGACAGCCTCTCCAGAAGGTGGGGCTCTCAACCTCCTGTCAACAGTGGGCCAGCTGTGAGAAAATCTGGGGGAGGAGCCTCCCACACAAGACACAAGATGTCGCCAGCCTCTCTAATGACACAAGATGCTTGTTCTAAAGTGACATGGCTACGCAGCCCATGTATGCCTACCAGAAATCACATTTATGTTGCCAGTCTCTGAGGTCTGGGGACACTGGTACTGACGCCAACATCTTCTAGATGTTTAAATACAGGATCTATTGGAAAGTAGGAGAGGGTATTAAAAAAAGTGGGGGATAAAAAAAATGCCAATCACAAGAGAAACAATACTAAACACACAGAGTACATCTTCAATGCTCCAAAGAATTGCTGGAACTGTTAGTGGGTCTCTCCAACAAAATATAGCCCTACCCCAGGGATTTTGCTGGAGAAGATGAAAGAAACTATAATTGAGTAGAAAAACATAATTTACACACAGGTATGTGACCGTTTAGAACCAATATGAACAATTCACTTTGAATTTTAAAACATTCCTATAACATTGATGTAAACTCAGCGTAATAAACTCAAGTGTGAAATTATTAGATTTGCTTGTAATGTCAGGGTCAATTTGAAACCTTGCCTCCAGTGAAAGTGATACTTCTGTGGCTAAACTACTTCAAATCTGAATTCATTTGCACCAGGGTCATCCCCTTCTAATATGTGTACTAAAAGTCCCCAAATAGTCTCAGGGCCTGCCTCACTTTGGCAAAGATTTTAGCCAGTCCAAAAGGATTCCCCAACATGAGCAGCACATACTGGATCCAGACACAAAATGAATGTCATCAAGGAGGCCACTGACCAACCTCTCAATGATCAAAAGGCAGCTGGGGGACTTCGGTGGGCAGAAGATTTGGGCAGAGCTGTGGCTAGGGATCCAAGATACAGAGAGAGAGATAGGAACCAGAAAAGGAGACGAGAAGAAGTAAAAGAGGCACATTCCCAGATGGAGCCATTTTATTTCTAAACTTGAGTCGAAACAGATACAGACTTTCCTGCCTCCACTGTGGATTTTCACCTTATAAAATAGATTTGCTACCAAAATCCTTCATAAAATCTGCCTTCCTCTTGGCAGTGGGAAATAAGCAAAAAGTCAAAGGTTAAGAGGTCATGCATAAAATATCATAGCCAACAAGATAATTATACAATGGTCTCAAATTCTTCACAAATAAATGATAAAACGTTAAGACTAATTTACACTCCACGATATTCACAGCACTTCAAGGTTTTTTTCTTCATATATTTATGTTCATATTTCACAAACAACAGTACTACAAAAAGACTATCAACTTTTCCATAAAATAGGAAAACAAAACAAAGCCATCATACTATAAAATAAATCTGCGGAGCATAAACTTTTTAATATAAGAACAAAAATTAAAAGACAGCGAATTCACCCCAAACTAGGATATCTTCACCATAAAATCTGTAGGCTTCCCAAAGGAGTCCTTAGCACTCAGAGTTTTGGTTGGTTTAACCTGTCTTGTACCTACTGGTTTTTGTGTATCCTGATCCCAACTGTTGTTATTCCAGGAAGAATTTCAAGAAAGAACTTCAAGCAAGGTCTGAGGTGGGATCCAGTGCAAGTCATTAGACAAATTATTCACACACATAAAAGCTTTAATGAAACTCAAGTGTTTCATTCGAAACAGTGGTTGTCCCTTTTTCTTTCACTCCCTTCTCATCCAAGAGAACCCTTAAAGATCTAGAATCATTTGTTGTCTGTAATTACTATAGCATTTGACTCATAATTCTGGGGGAAAATATGCGATTTTAAGAAACTCTTTGCGTGTATATTTTCCTTGCTTTCTAGAGGTAGATAACCTCAAACTAAGGCCCAGACATTGGTCCCTTCAAACGGTATTAAAAAAACCAATAGTATTAAACGAGGAGAGTAGCTGTCAAAGAGAAGAACCAAAATCCTGGTTTTTTAGAAAAACAAAATCTTTGATGAGATTTGTGTCTATGTATATGAAAAAATGACCTACAAAAAAAAAACCCTAGAAAACAAACAAACAAACAAACAAACAAACAAAAAACCACTGGAGAAGAAGCCAATACAATTTTCCAGTCTGACAAAATGGTTGGAATTTACAGTTGGAAGAGACCTCGTAGATTAAGTAATTCAAATCACTGATTTTAGAGGGAAGGGGAAAAAGGCCCAGAAATGGTCAATGACTTGTCTCCGTCCATTAGCATGTTAATCGGCATGATTATTTTTTAGACATACACAGGCACACATGCATACACACATATTTTGTACATAAAATGCTACTGGCTTGTATAATAAATGAAAAATAAGGGTGCACATTTTCACTGATTTCATTGCGGAAGTGGGAAGTGCCCCCCTTTCAAACAAGCTAAAAGGTTTCACTTTCTCTCCACTCCATCCTGTCCACTGATGGATGGGCCGTATCATGACCTGCTGTCCTGCTCCCTTCTGCAACCCCTGCAAAGGGCAGGGGTGAGGGGGCGGGGGGGAGCATGGTCAGAATGGCAGGAAGGAGGGCAGGGGTACTCAACCCAGAACTGGAGTCCCTTGCAATTCTGAAGATGTTCCCACTGGCAGTGAAGGCTTTACATGAAGTCAAGGTTGGGCTATCGTAAATTCGAGACCAGGCTGGAAGGAGATAAAAAGAGGTGAAGGCACCAGGTGCAGATGTATGTGTCACACAGGAGAATATGAGTTAGTGTTCCTCTGACCATCGAGGGCAGAAATGAGCAGTGTGTGTCTTACCTAAGTTACTGAACTATAAACTTAGATGACTCTACCAGGTGTAGTCATAGTTTCTAATTATTTTAATTTGTGATTGCTTGTGAACATCAAAATATTTAAGCCTAATGTGCAGTAGTATTAATAGCTACTTTACCTCTTTCCATAAAATTACATTAAATTAACGAATTTTAAAAAATATTATTTTTAATATTCATTATAGACGTTATTCTGAAAAATCTTAAGTTTGCTGCATATATTAACATTAAATAACTTAAAAAATAAACAATACATTATATATACCAAAATAGCCCCATTTTAAAGCCATGTAAGTGAAAAAATTGAGTTTTTAAGAATAAACTATACCCTCTAAAGGTATTTTTCATAATTTCAGTATTAAATGTATCTTCTTTTCTGACTATGCCAAATATATTACACACTGCTCTTGGTGATTTATATCAGAAATATTCATTATGAAAATAAATAGGTTGGTTCATTTGTCTATTTTACTTGTTCTGTAATGGAAAATTTATCCTACAGCTAAATGAATTTACTCCCAGAAGATCACCCCCACAGAGATAGCATAACCAAAAAACTTAACAATGTAAAGATATCCAGTCCATGTGACTCTATATTTTCTAATAATAGTGGTAAAAAGTAACTTTCAAGTATCATTCTAATCCAACTGGACTTACAGATAGCTATCACATAAAATTAATGCTCTAAAGGAAGAAAGTCATTTGAGAAACTTGTCCTTGCTAGAACACCTTTGGTGAAATTCCCATAGGAAACAAAACCATCTATCCATAAAGAACAGAGGTCACTTGGTACCCAGCACGGACCTTTACGTGCACACAAGAAACACTGCTCTGAATTTAAAGCAAACCCTAGCAAGTTGAAGAGCTCACATTTTCTTTACTCATTAAGGGTCACTATGTCATCCACAGCTGGAAGAATTTCTTCTAGAAAGAATTTCTTGATGAAGACAGAACCCAAAGCTATTTCAGCTCCTCGTCCTGCTCTCTGCAGCCGTGAGTACTGGTAGTAGTTTGGCTAAAACAAAAAGAACAGAGTCACTAGCCCACTCTGAGAACCAGCTTCAGACATTTTGTATGGATGTTAGTCAAACACATTTCCAAAAATTAAATTAACATAAGGTATGCAAGGAATAGAGATTCCATCACTCAGAAGTCACAAGGGGAAATCAGTCAACTAAAAAGCGCATCTTTTTCCAAAGCAAGTGCAGGAGGTCAAGAGGGGCTCAAGCATTCTAGAAATGTTACTTGTTTACAGGTTTTGATCCAGCCACTTGATGTAACTATCCCTAGTCCGGATTCCCACTGAGAAGTTGGTGGGCCAGCTGGTGAAAATCATGCAGCCATGGAAACCATCCTCAAAGTGATCTAGGGTCACCTGCACACCTGCGCTCTCCAGACGCTTGGCATACATGATCCCATCGTCCCTTAGGACGTCATGCTCACACGTCAGAATATAGGTCTTCGGGAGATGCTGCAGGACTTCCTGCTCTGCGATGAGTGGGGCTGCCCGGGCATCCAGCAGCTGAGGGATCTCCTGCACAATCCTGGTGTTGCCAGTGGTCTGCATGACAGGCTTGTAGTCCTTTGTGATGGAGGCAGGCAAGAGGGACGTCCAGTTTAGACGGGCCCTGAGGGCAACCGCCTCTTCCACATCAAGTGAAGTGTGGTTATTAACTATCATTGCCTGGACAAAGTCATAGTTGCCTTGGAAGTAGTCCACCCAGTACTTCACCATAACATAACGGGGCAGGATTGGTGTGTTCACATTTTGCTGATAAGAGGGTGTGTTAAAATCTAAAGCTTGAAGAACCGGGTAAATTAAAGCTTGCACCTTGAGCTTGTTTTTGAGGTTGGCATCTTGAGCAAACTGGAGAAGAGGAAGCAAACACATTATTTCTTTTTGCATGGCTCATTTTACAGAAACCACACCTTATAAAGTAGCTTGATGCCTTACTTTGCATCAAGCGAAGGGTAAAAGTATGAAATTTCTACCAGCCATGGGATTAAGTAATGTAGTTTAAAAATAAAACTTCCCTACCACTGACCACTACCACCGTCCCAATCAAGCTGCTGGATATTTACTAAGAAAGATACGATATCTGAGTGGACCCTGCAGATGTATGCGACCTCTTAGGTCTTCAAACCCCCATGCACACTTTTCTTGTCTCTGTTCTTTGGCAATAGCACACCTTGCGGGGTAAGACGGATGGATAACGGGTGAACCTTATTGAGTTCAGTATTCTCTGCAAGGCCCCAAAAGGCAATGGCTTCCTGGGGAGAAACAAACTAGTCTGACCCTTCCAGAGGAGAGGGGTAGGAAAAGCTAAAGAAACAGACAATGGGACTCCAAAGTGTCTGAGAAGGACCTTGGGGTATCTCCTCTGATGAGCAGTTAGTATTCATAGATGGGTGAGAGAGAATTTAAATGGTGCTGGCAACATGCCGTCCATTCTCCTTAATGAGCATGCGCCCAAGAGTTGAGGTTGAAATGGGAACGTGAATGCATCCCCTACCTCAGCAGATCTCAAGTCCCCCAAACCCCCGCAAAATGCGAACATACTGCCTCATTTTAGACACTAGAACTGTGTCTAAAATGATATATATTTTCATGTAACCTCTGAGAGGCAGCTAACTAGGTCACTGTGTTTTATAGGCAACTAAACACTCTTCAATGTCATTTTAGCCACATACAATTTTGTTTCACGTCAGAGTTTAGAACCCCATCCCCAGGGAAGATGTAACTGCTTTGTCAAAGCAAAAGGAAATGATCGGTTAATGGTACTATTGATACGTGCCAGGAATTGTATATACATCATTTCACTAAGTTCTGGCAACAGCCCTGCAATCAGATGGCATTATCCTCATTTTCCTGTGGCTTAGAGATGTTAAGGTGCTTGCCCAAAGCCCTATAGCTCTCAAAGCAGGGGGACTGGCTTCCATCCCAGTTCTCATTGTAAAGCCCATGATGCTCTCGCCCTGCTACCTCAGCACTTTCTTCTTACCACATTTGGACACAGGTACAGCAACCCCGCCAATACCAGAGAACAAAGTTCTTTACATACATGTAGCAAAGGAGAAGAAACCAAGGTGCACCACAGATAAAAAGGTAGATGCTATTTGAGAATACCAAAAGAAATTTGGAGGCGAGAAGACAGAGCTGGTGTTCTAAACTTATTTAATCCATCACAGGAAGAAAATGTACTTATCTTTGAATTTATGCAGCTGCCCAAAATTCTGGGTGCTCTTAGACCTAGATAGTTTTCAAAGAATTTAACCAGGTAAGCTCAGATGAACTTGTGGGATAACTTTCGAAGTGGCTGACCCATTTTAATTTTTTTTGTTTGTATTTAAAAAAAAAAAAAAACAACTCTGGGAAACGCTTTTTAACTTTTCCATTTACCTCAAAGTTCTAAGGAAGCAATCTTAGCAATTGGAATTTAAGCACAAAGACCCCCATTTTTCAGGTCCAACATGGACAAGAAGCCAGGGATACTTGATTTCCATGCATATCCCTGAGCAGCAAGAGAGCCCTATAAAATAGTAGCCCTTTTTTTCATATTAATCGTAATCAGGGCCTTTCCAAGGACTGAGAGGTGACACTTCTTTCATTGACCCCTCTTCCTACTTCAAAAAGATCTGAGAGCTCTCCAAGTGCAGGCTTCTGAATAACTTGGCCCCCTACCGACCAGCCCACCTGCTACGCCTTTGCCATACGTGGTGGAGAATATTTGTCCATCTGTCTGCAGGAGGTTAGCCGGCACCCTCCTACCTCCAGCACCGAAGGGCAGTATCTGTTACCTGCTGGCCCAGAGCAGCGGCCAAATTCCCACCAGCACTGTCACCAGAGATGCCAATTCTGTCTGGGTCAACCGAATACTTGTGTAAGACTTCCGGCTGCAGGAAATACTTTGTGGCACGCATAACATCGTGAATTTGTGCAGGAAAATAAACTTTTGGAACTAGCCTGTATCTGTGAAGACAAAAGTTATATTCATTTAAGGACTTCACCAAGTCTTTATAGGCCATTTAAGGTTTAAGGGGAAACTGGCTCTTTTGACACAGAAATAAGCAAGTGAGGAATTAAAATAAATACAAAGGGGCGCCTGGCTGGCTCAGTCGGTACAGCATATGACTCTTGATCTCAGGGTTGTGAGTTCGAGCCCCACATTGGGCACAAAACTTACTTTAAAAAAATAATAATAATAATAAAATAAATATAAAAATGAACCATTCATTTTCTTTTTTTTTTTTAAGATTTTATTTATTTGTCGGAGAGAGAGAGAGCGCACAAGCAGGGGGAGTGGCAGGCAGAGGGAGAAGCAGACTCCTATCCGAGCAAGAAGCCCGATGCGGGGCTCGATCCTAGGACCCTGGGATCATGACCTGAGCTGAAGGCAGACGCTTAACTGACTGAGCCACCCAAGTATCCTGAACCATTCATTTTCTTGCAAATCAAATACTTAGTTTAAGAATGTAATGCTTTTGTATTAGCAATAGTCCTCTCCCCCCCTTTTTTTTTATTATCAGCCACCAAACAAAACAAACACCTAGACCACCACAATGGAAAAACAAAATTTCAAAGTTAAAGGTGGGTGTTGTTTATTAAGATATGGGTAGAACCACAATAGATTTTGACATTTTATTTCTGGAAGTCAGTGTTCCAGTTCACAACACCGATGGATTAGAAGGTGACCTGGCAACATTAACCATTTCATTAGTCTCATGTTCAATGGCTCCATATGGTATCCTTCATGATTTACCTGAGAAATATAGTAAAACTGTACTCCGATGAAGAGGTCATGCCAGCCTGACATGAAACCCAGGCAGTGAATTCACTCCCTGGGAGGATGGAACTGAAAGGCTAGTTGCCAACCAGCAAAAAGGAAGCCAAGTCTGCCAGATGGCCAGGACAGGCCCTCGGGGACACTTCTGAGGCTTCTCCTATCACCCCACTTTGTAATATCAGAGTCCCTTTGGGACCCTACTCTGTATACTTTGTAGGATTCCTATGCCCTTAAGAGTTCCAAAGAACCTATTTTGTCAAACGCCCCACCCATAATATCATTTTACAAATCCGTATTTGCTGGTAGACTGGGCCTGGAGGATTTTCTCAATCTCCTCCTCCTTTCCTCCTTAATTCTCACTCATCCTTTAATCCTTATGCAAGGGTTTGGCCACCTCCAGGTAGAGTTCCTTGATTAAAACTCCACTCACTTTCAGGGCTGAGCTGGGTACCACTCCTTGATAATTCTACGTGCTGGGGTAGATTACTGTTCTTTCTGCCTCATCTTAAAATGATTTATGTATTTCCTCTAAAAAGTGTGTTCTCTGATACCAAGACTGTGTTTTATTCATCACTGTGTTCCCAGTATCCATCCATGTGCTAGGCACATATCATCCATACAGTAAACCCTTTTTGAGAATTAACACCTTCCTTTTGCAGACAAAAGAAACGAGGCACCTACAAGTTACTTTGTTGTTTTTTTTTTTTTAAGATTTTATTTATTTATTTGAGACAGAGAGAATGAGAGACAGAGAGCATGAGAGGAGGAGGGTCAGAGGGAGAAGCAGGCTCCCTGCCGAGCAGGGAGCCCGATGCGGGACTCGATCCCGGGACTCCAGGATCATGACCTGAGCCGAAGGCAGTCGCTTAACCAACTGAGCCACCCAGGCGCCCCAA
>NW_023270268.1:64214982-64222590 GCF_011800145.1 Mirounga leonina
GAGCCGAAGGCAGTCGCTTAACCAACTGAGCCACCCAGGCGCCCCAAGTTACTTTATTTGTAAAATAAGTCAAGCACAGATAAAAACAAGGTGGGATAGAAACTAATTACTTAAACTCTAATAATATTAAGAACTCAGGTCTTTTAATTTCTATTTTATAATTAACATACTTATTCTCGGAAACTAATTTCTCCCCCATCTAAAATCCAACTAGTTAATTAAGTATCTTGACATTCAGTACAGATACAATCAAATGGACAAATATTTGTGAAATACTCCAAGAAGTAGTGATCATTGATCTGGTTACTCAAGAATGACTGCATTTTGAAAATTCTAAATGCAATAAAAAAATTCCCTTAGTGGTTGCCTTATAACGGACTAAATGATTTTTCTAACTTCTTTTTTATTTTTCCATCTGTGGATCAATTAATCATCCAAAATGTGTTTTTCTCCCGTTGAATTTCATCATGTCCTACAGCGCCTGCTATACTATTGGTTAATGAGTGAAAGGAGTAGGATTACACCACTTTTTCCACTAGATGGCGCCATCTCACAGGATTCCATTTACCCCCAGTTGTAGGACAAGATCTCAATTTTCAACTTCAGTTTCACCAAGCTGAAATTTTTTTTTTTTTTAAGAGAGAGGGAGAGAGAGGAGGGAGGGGCAGAGGGAGAGAGAGAGAGACAGAATCTTAAGCATGCTCCACGCCTAGAGTGGAGCCCTACATGAGGCTCCTCAATCTCACAACGCGGACATCACAACATGAGCGGAAATCAGGAGTCAGTAGCTCAACTAACTGAGCCATCTAGGCGCCCCTTACCAAGCTGATTTTTTTTTTATTAAGATTTTATTTATTTATTTGAGAGAGAGAGACAGAGATAGGGACAGAGACAGTGAGAGAGAAAGCAGGAGATCAGGGGAGAGATAAGATCCCCTGTAGGGAACCTGACCCAGGACCCTGGGATCATGACCTGAGCTGAAGGCAGCTGCTTAACCCACTGAGCCACCCAGGCACCCCCAAGCTGAACTCTTAATTCTTTCAATGAAATAAAAACCAATGCACTTCATGACTCAATGAAGTCATGTGACAATAAAGTCACATGTGTGACAATAAAGTCAATGTGACATGTGACAATAAAGGCTATTTTGTCTTAGCAAGATTCCATATATCATGATAAACTGTTTTCCAGGTAGCCCAGGATGTCAGAACATATTCTACCAGTATACACACATGAATTGAATCTTCGGATGTTGTTTCCCTAAAGGTCTTCGTGACTTTGAATCAAGGGAAACTGGTAATCTAAAAAAAGCCTTGCTACTGCCTCAGTCTTATCAGTCGATTTATAATTGGCTCAGATAACAAAGTAAGCAATGAACAGGTCATAATTGAGTCTTTCTGGTACCCTTAAAGATCTGCCTCCTAATCCCTCCTATCTTTGTTTAAGCTGGAAACTTTCTCTAGTTTTATTCAATAAGAAGGGACACTATTTTCATAGATTGGAAAATAGAGTGAAACTATATACTTCTGAGGTCACCTAGTGTAAGATAAGCCGTCAAAGTAACTTGAAATTGACCTGAGAAGTACAGCAAAAGTTCTGTAATATTTCTGGAGACACAGAAAACTCAGAGTCAGGAGAAAATTTATGAGTGCTAGAGCCAAAGATAAATAAATTTTACATATATATGTAAATATATATAATATATTTATATATATTTATTTATAGACATATAAATATATATATTTACTTATATATATAAACAAATATATTTATCTGATGCTTTTGTTTAAAGATATGTTCCTGCAAAGTATGAAAAGAGGAGTCTGACTTTTTTAAATTTCAAAATTATAGATCTTGAGTTGAAGCACCTGCTGAATTTGTGGCAAATATGGTCTTAATTTGCCCAGCTCACTGCAGGGATAGATAACTCTGCAGAGCTGGCTTCTGCCTATCTGTTATTGCACACACCTCCTTCTAGCAAAATTTGGTTGTGAACCCAGGAATGAAGCTTAATCAATTTAATAAATGCGTATACTCTATAAATATTATCTTATTCCTGCTAGGTGAGGCACCCCCCCCCACCCCCTGCCAAGTACTCTGTAGATGTGTTTCACCCAAATCGCAGGGCAAACTTGTGGGTGTAAGAATGAGAACGTGAGGCTCAAGGAGGGGTAACTTGTTTACAACAGCTCGTATGGGGCAAAGCTGTGTGGTGAATTCACCACTGACTTCAAAACCCACGTGTAACCCCCGCCTTAGAAAATATTCTCCTTGGGGCGCCTGAGTGGCTCAGTGTCGGCCTTCGGTGTCAGGTCATGATCCCAGGGTCCTGGGATGGAGCCCCGCATCGGGCTCCCTGCTCTGCAGGAAGCCTGCTTCTCCCTCTCCCTCTCCCCCTGCTTGTGTTCCCTCTCTCACTGTGTCTCTCTCTGTCAAATAAATAAATAAAATCTTTAAAAAAAAAGAAAGAAAATATTCTCCTTCTTCAGAAACCTACAGCCTTATAAATGTGTATGAGTACATGTGTTTTCTCATTACCTCACCAGAGCAGTAAATTCTCAGAACTACAGATTTCTGACATCCCAGAATGTGTCTCATGATTTCAGTGGTTTTGCGATATTCTCAAACAAACCACCTCCCACAGTGCCTGGCACATGGTATATCTTTAATAATATACTTTTCTTCCTTCCACACAAAATTTTAAAGATTTATTTTGTAGCTTTTACATATAAAATATGTCATATAGCACTTTCTGTGGTGAGACAAGTAATAAGCCATATGGCTTTAAAAACATAAAAAAAGAAATTGTTCCTAACCCACCCACTCCCCGGACACATCTCCAAGAACTCCACTTCTTGTATTCTAATGCATAGCTCAGAGTTTCTCAACTCTGTGTGCACCTTACGATAATCTTGGGAGCTTTACAAAAACACTGAGGTTTAAGCCTCTCTACAAAACATTCCAACGTATTTGATCTGGTGTGGAGTCTTGCATATCTGTATTTGAAGGGAAATTCCCCCCAATAATTCTGATGCACAGCCAAGGTTCAGAAATATCACTGAGTCCAGCCATACTGTCACTGTTGTCTGAGCAGTGTCCCTGTTCCCATTCCCAGTGCTTTGTTGTCTCCATCCTCTGCCCTTCCCCAGCAAGTCTTCATCCAATGTGCCTGTCCTGTAAGTCTCATCTCAAATGCCGCTTCGCTGTGAAACCTTCTGGAGAGCCCAGCCAAAAGTCACTCTCCTTCCTTGGAGCCCTCAAAGTCTCTCTGACAATAGGTCACATCAAGGACACCTCTGTTTCCTCTAGTAGTAGATGGAAAGTCATAATTGCATACTAAAGACTTTGATGTCGGCCCCTGCGATAGTTTGACCATAGTCATTCAGCAAGGGAGGGCTGAGATTAGGGAAGGCTTGACCTATTGGGTAAGAATGACATTCAAAAGAACTGACAGAGGTCAGGATGCTTTGCCAAAATCCTAGGAGTGATTGAGCCTAGAACTGGGATCCACTGGGATCTGTTTAAACAATGTGATTCTCTGATGCACAGTTCACAATTGAAGACTTATCTAAGTACACCGTGGGGATCTCCCCAAGCTCTAAATGTGGATCTAAACTACCTCCTCCCATTCAGATGCAAATTTTGCCTATAACCTCAAAGGTAGATAAAGAGCCAGAGCACTCCCAGGTGCCTACAAAAGCCCAAGTAGGCTTGGTGCCTCCTCCTCCTGGCCTCCTCTCCTTGTGTGACTTCGGGAGCTAAACATTTTCTCTAGTCCAGGTGTGGCTGGAACTGGACTACACACCTGTGGGTGCCTTGTAGTCATGGTGCGCTGCAGCTACAACTCAGACTTGTTGTAAAAGCTCCCATTACCCCCCTAACCCCCCACACCCGCCGCTCCCCTGAAATTCTTGAAGACCTAAAACCACAAGAGAGAAACCAGTGGATTTTTCATGTTACTAGAAAACAGAGCCAGAAGACATTAGATGAATATGTCTAAAGAGGAGAGATTCATTAGTCCATGACAGGGAAGAAAATAAAACGAGCTACATCTTAAAAGAAGCACAACATTAGCTTTCTCTAGTTTTAAATTATTTGTGATGCTGGCCTTTAGATTTGCTGAAGTTGGCCTAGGCTGAGTGAAAGGAAAGTTTTTAGCAAATCTTTCCTTTCTTGGAGGAGAACGCTTAGGAATTTGGTCTGCCCACCTTCCAGGGCTGCCCAGGTAGGAGTGACGCATGAAGATTTCTAGGCTCGGGACTCAGAAGAAAGCAGGAAAAGGCACAGAGAGAAAGTCACAGCTAGGTCACCATTCACTCTGCTTTACTGAGTACCTTATTCGTACAACTATTTACTGCGATGAGTGTTGTATTGGGCCTCCTAAAACCACTGTGATTTTGTCAGCTTGCACTCATCTAATTTTACGGATTAAAAACAACAGAAGCATAAAAATCCCATTGCTTATAACTCTGTTAGCAGCAAACTTAGATAGGTGCTCCAACTTCTTTTCTGTCTACTTTAGCAACATTCTTTATAGCTCTGAAAGTTTTAAGGGCTCTGTGCACAAGGCCACCTGACATTTGGTGGAATGGGACTAGGTCTCCATCTACATAGAGAGTTTGAGTGTAGTAAAGATTTAATTAAAAGCAAAACACAACTTAAAACAGTTTCCCATACCCAAAAAGCCACCTAAATGCCTTGTAGAATTTAATTATAGAATTAAGTAGATTTATTAAATAGAATTTAATAATATCCAACATGCCTACTTTGCTATTATCCTGCATTCTATCTTAAAAAAAAAAGAAATTAAATCTTTCTTTTCTCTTATGTCTTATGGTTCCAGTACTATGTCTTATATAAGCTACAGGTAAAAAGGTGCAATGTTTAGCTAACCTGCAGTAAAATTTATGAAAATAGGTTTATGAATATAAAAATAGGACCTTCTTAGATTATATAAATGAGGATACATCCATGTATCTTGGGTAGTATAAGATGAACTTTTGCATTTATTTAACAAATACTTGTGCAATTAATATGTAAAAGCAGCATGGTATTATAGAAGCAACTGAGCAGAGTCATGGCCTAGTTTTATAACTTGAGACCTTTATCTACCTTAGTTGCTGGGTCCCCAGAATTGTGCGTGAGCCAACACCAGCAACACGAATGGAGATGTGCCAGCTCCCAGTACTGGCTTCGTGGGAGCGATTCCATTACTGGGGCTGACCCCAGCCCTTGCCTACCAGCTTCCTCAGGTTATAACCCTCCCCAGGGCCACACCACACAGGAACTAAGCCATGCCACCACCATCTAACTCCTGTGGGCCTCACGGATAAGGAGAAGTTGCCCCCAGACAGCTCCCTGCTAGAAGGTAGAATTCCAGGAGAACCAAGGGTCTATCATCCTCCTAAGGCTCTCAAGATCATCTGCTTTTCTTTCTTATTTTCCTTAGTCATCACCAGAAACCTCTCCATCTGTCTTCTCTCTTGTTTTGTTCCCTTAGGGCTCTCTGCTTCCTTCCCTTCCTCCAAGCCCTCTCATTACACCACTTTGGACTCTCATGACCAGCTCATTTTGTCGAACTAGATTCTGCTCATTTTTAGGAGCTCAATGCAAACATTGCTTTCTTTAAGGGATGAATTTCCTGACCCTTCAAACTAGGTAAGATCTTACCTATTTGATGCCTCCTTACTACTTAGCCTTCTACTTCACATCACTTATCACAATGTAACATTACTTGTTCACTGTTTATTTTCTCACCTAGACTGTAAACTCCATGAGGGCAGGAATTATGTCTGTCTTACACTGTGATGTTAGCAGAGTGTAACATAGTAACTGGCACATAACGGAAGTTCAATAAATATTTCTGGAATAAAAGAAAGGGGAATGAGATGAGCACTGAGAAGAAATAATGTTCCCAAGGTAGACCTCTGAATATACTTTCCAAGAGAACCATGATCACGTGATGTTGGCTATGCATGGTTATGTGGCTCTTTGTGGGCTGGCTAGCCTAGATTCTAACCACTTTCACTCTTGATTTCTGCAAAGAGAGCTGTGAGCTCCAAACAGGTGCTGATAAATAAATTTGTAAGTTGGACTATTCCGTTCTATGGACTACAGCACTAATCCTCCAGACTTGTCTAGTGCTTTAGAGTATCTAAAGCCCTTTTAGCTCAGTTGTCCAAACCAATTCTCATGACAGTTCTCTGCAGTCAACCTAACTCAAAGTATGTTTACTTAGCATATATGTTCTAAGTCTTCAGCTCAGTGATGGGAACCAGAGGAAGGAAGACAGGATTTCTCTTCCCAGTAGCTCACATTCTAGACACACAGGAAGGATTCCTCAGCCCAGTTTGCACATGACATTAAATGATTTGCCTGAAGTCAGATGGTCATGGGTAATGGTCCTTGCCTACTGCTGTGGTGCCTCCCAGTGATAAACTTGTGGACACCGTACCACCGACATGGGGCAGAATGGAAAGTTAAGATGAAAGCAGTCCCTTCCATATTTAAAAGAGATCTTCTTAAAACATCTTAAAACATCCCATCCATCCTTATATGTTGTGTAATAAGCCTAGACTTTAAGAGAACACCTATTTTACTGGAGACAGATGCTCACAGGTGGAGACGGGCATTGAGGAAGAATTTAGACATGTTGCCCATTGTTTCCATGGGATGGTAAGGTCCTGTGTGGAGAATCCTCATGGTGCCAAGTAAAGCAGGTGCAGTCTCCCTCCCCGTCCTCAGGCCTGTGAGGAGCCAGAGCTACACAGGAAACTGCTGGAAGGCTGGTTCCGCAGCTCTGAGCTATAGGGCCTTGCTCCATAAGGGAGCCCAGCTACTTCAGCAGACTCTGCTTTCCCCCGGCCAGCTGCCCTGGCTAGATGCAAGCCTTCACTAGAAGGCTCCTGCATTTCAAAACTGCACCACGGGCCCTTCGGTGATCTGGGGGGCCTGTGGAGAGGCCAGAGCCAGCCAGGAGCTGTCCGGAGCTCTCTAGGAGGCAAATCTGCTCAAGAGGCAGGCGCCGCACTGCTCTGTGTGACTCTAAGTCTCATGTTCAAGGGTCATCGCTGCCCAAATGACTTGGGAAACCAGCCCTTCTGAGAGACTGCAGATGAAAGGATTCTCTTAGGTCTCAGATCTGAGGCAGGCACACAGAGGGGATGAGCCATGAACAGAAGAACAGTGGGCAGAGAGAGGCAGAGAGAAGAGGAGCTCTGGATAAGCTCGGAGTGTGGAAGGTGGTCAATGTGATCATAGCCCTGTCCCTTGGCATTATTAGCGTCCTTCAATACTGGCTGGACACTGGGCCAAAGAGTTTAGGAGCCTCAGGATGTGGGCTTAAGCCTCACTCTATTTATATAACTGGCTAGCTCTGTGACCTCATTTCCTCATCTAAGAGAAAAATATAAAAATATTTATCTTGAATGATTTATATGAAAATTAAGAAAGACTCCTATTCAGGGCGCCTGGATGGCTCAGTTGTTAAGTGTCTGCCTTGGGCTCAGGTCATGATCCCAGGGTCTTGGGCTTGAGCCCCGCATCGGGCTCCCTGCTCAGTGGGAAGCCTGCTTCTCCCTCTCCCACTCCCCCTGCTTGTGTTCCCTC
>NW_023270268.1:64222600-64311431 GCF_011800145.1 Mirounga leonina
AAGCCTGCTTCTCCCTCTCCCACTCCCCCTGCTTGTGTTCCCTCTCTAGCTGTCTCTGTCTCTGTCAAAGAAATAAATAAAATCTTAAACAACAACAACAACAACAAAAAAAACAAAAAGAAAGACTCCTATTCATTCGTTCCATAAACATTGGTTGAATGCTCACTATCTGCCAGGGATGTTTCCAGGCGCCAGTGATTAACAATGAACAAAACAGGCCAAAATCCCAAAATTTTCTGTCTCCGCAGAACTTACTTCGTCTATTTCAACCCAGTACAATGAATACCTAATAAGTCAAACAGATGATCTCTCAGAGGTTGATGACAGTTTTGGAGAAAAATGAAACAGAGGAAAAGTGGGTTGCAATTTTAAATAGCAGGATCAAGGAAGGTCTTGCCGGAAGGATGATATTTGAACAAGGATCTGAAGGAGGAGAGACAATGTATGTAATAGCACCCATAAAACACCTGCTACAGAAGAGGCAGCAGGGTTTTGTATTATTGCCATCACCACAATTGTTATAATTCTTACTCATATTCTTCTTAATACGATGAGTAATGATGACGACAATAACTGCATTGACCGAGATTTGTTGAACACATTCTATTTACAAGGTCTGAGTTACAGAATGGAACTCCAGGGGATGGTTTTTCCAACTCTGGATTGGTTTTTAAATTTTAGAAGGCAGTAAGCAAAATCATTTGCTGTAGATAACTGATTGCGTATTTTTCTTAGTTTCAGTTAATTCCTTTTCCAGAAGTTTGCAAAACTAAAATAAAAAGAGAATTCAAGGTGCTATAAAGCTAGTTCAAGAAATTGCTAATTGTATCAGAAATCATTTTGTGTGACCTTGGGCAAACCCCTTCATCTTTTGTGTATTTTGTGTATTTTGCACTGTATTTTCCTGCTTGTAAAATAAAGTAAGTAGATGGCTATCTAAGATCCCTTCCTAAAAACTATTTTTTCTATGACTAGTATTTTTCTTTTTTTTTTTTTAAGATTTTATTTATTTATTTGAGAGAGAGAGCGAGAGCGCATGAGCAGGGGGAGGGGCAGAGCGAGAAGCAGACTCCCCACTGAGCAGGGAGCCTGACTCAGGACTCCATCCCAGGACTCTGGGATCATGACCTGAGCTGAAGGCAGACACTTAACCAACTCAGCCACCCAGGTGTCCCGTATTTTTCTTTTCAAGAAGGAGTATGCGCAGGGAGGCGGCGGGGGTGGGGGGTGGGTGCGGGGGTAGGCAGAGGGAGAGAGAGAGAGATCTTAAGCAGGCTCCATGCCCAGCGCACTTAACCCACTAAGTGACTCAAAGCCACTCAGGTGCCCTCTATGACTAGTATTAATTACTTACTCAATGGAGACAATGACAGCATTCAGTTCTTCAGCCATTGCTGTACACAGTTCATCATAATACCGGATTTCTAAAAGAGACAAAGGAACAATCAGTATTAAACAAGTTACTTAATACTGTCAATTCTTAAATTCTGCTCATTGTGGATTACTTTTAGACTTGGACTTAAGATATTAATAATAAAACTAATAAAAAGCAAATGTGAACATATGTCTTATTTATAGGGTTACATATACAGATGTAAAAATTAAATCTGGTTTCTGATAAAATGTAATTAGTATAAAATAACAGGAAATTCACATTAGATTACCCTTGAATGTGTTTTTAACTAACTGGACATGTATTTCATAATAGACTATATGAAATGCACCAAATTAATTCTGATTTTGTAGCTCTTCAAACGTACGCCTTTCCAAAAATCACAGCAAATAAACAGTTTCCTCCTTGGAGGAAATTTTTGTTTTAATACCTTCATTTGCTGCAATTCAATTGCATTCTTCCAATTTGAAGAACAGCAAATTCTGTTAAAGCCAACACATAAAAACTAGAATTTTAGGAAATCTTAGCATTTCTTAGAAGGAGGATCCAAAGGTTTGCAGTGACAGAAACAATTTTAATAACTACATAACCATCTGCATAGCGTCTCCAGCCTGAGCTCTTCCTCTGGCAGGAGTGATCAAAATCATGTGGACAAGGCCATCTGGTTTTGTAATCCATGCCATTCCTGGTACTTACACTTCCTGGCCTCCAGAGGAATGTCTCATTTGGCAAGTGTCCAATACTATAGATGCAATCATTTCTGTTACTCACTTCTGTATCCTCACCCCCTAGCACATATTGGGATGGCCACAGGTATAGGTTTGTACATAACTGTTCGAATACTGAAGTCCCGAACCCCAGGAAACCCCGCAGTCCTGGCCAAACCTATGTACTCCATAAACATCTGTTGAAAACATGAACAAATCCATGAATAAAAGAATAAATAATGAATATGAAATGTGATTACTAGAAAAAGTTACACTTTTTTGGCCTTTGTCACATTTAAAAAAATGCTATTTAAAAACACAAACAAGGGGTGCCTGGGTGGCTCAGTTGAGCATCGGACTCTTGATTTCAGCTTAGGTCTTGATCTCAGGGTCGTGAGTTCAAGCCCTGTATCAGGCTCCACGTTGGGTGTGGAGCCTATATTAAAACAAACAAAACCCACAAACAAACTAGAACAAGTTGTCATTACCTTTAAACCTAGGGGATGCCAGGGCACCTGGCTGGCTCAGTTGGAAGAGCATGTGACTCGATCTCGGGGACATGAGTTCGAGCTCCCGTGGAGCGGACAGTTTACTTAAATAAATAAAACTTAAAAAAAAAAAAAAAGAGCCATAGGGGATGCCAGTAGCTTTGGGCTGAACACGAGAAAGTAGCTCCATGATAATTACAGGCAGAGAAAAGGCCCTTACTTCCTCCTTGGTATGCTTTCTGCTAGGCTGTTGCACTTGGCTGCCTGCCTTTCATAACTCATGAAAGTTACCAAGCACCAAAGAGAATATTCTTGAATTTTGCAACATTGTTTCCTTTTAATGGTGGTATACCTTTTATATTTTCATCTTTGGTTTCATAAGCAGATGAAATGTGGATGAGTTATCATGTATGTTCATAAATACTGGTCCTCCTTCATAGAGAAATGTTTTCAAAACACAAGTCGGCAAAAGAGAATTTCCTCTTATTCTGGCCCAGTGAAACTTTGGCTTGTTTTGGTGCTGAAAGCTATCGTCAGCACTTCACATAAGTTAGCCTAGGATATAGGTCACAGGAAATATTTTCAAAAGAGTCTGCCTGCATTAACAAGAAATAAACAGGTAGGCAAAACCTTTATGTAGGGTAATCATATAATTAATCATCCAAGACAGAACCCTTTCGAGTGTGAAAAGGGGACACTATTAATAATTCTGCTGGGATAATAGGAGTAACTGAGACTGTTCAAGGGAACCAAGTCAAATGGTCCTCCTCTCCTCACCCAATAAGGAAGTCAAACTCAATCACACATCTCGCTCAGGGCAAACCACAGCCCCAAAAGACCCGAAGGTGACTAGGACGTACTTGCACTGGCCAAAGCCCAGCCGCCTCCGTGGATGTAAACAACGCTGCGTCTCAAAGGCTCTTCTGGCTTTGGGGAGCCCTCAAACACTCTGACTTCCACACCGTCAAAGTCAGTGTCGGTCACCTTCACCTGGGCCGATGACCACGCGCTTTTCTTGCCAAAAATAACGATGATAAAATTCAGTGCGAGCAGATGATGGCTCAGGCCCAGGTTGTGTATCAGGTTGCTCTGCAGGGCAAGGGAGGGAGCACAGAGGGAGAACACGAGTCAGCTTTTTCTCACCAACTCCTGGTGTTTGAATTATTACAAGCAATTGCCAATACTCTTCAGGACTCACTGGCCACTTTTAATCCAATAACAAATTATATTTACTTTTTGCCTTTAGTATTTGCAAAGTATTTTCATACATGAGATCGTATTTTTTGGATCAGCTCTGAGAGGGGCATTGGACAGGTATCATCAGTCCCATTTTATCAAGAAGGCTTAGAAATTAAGCAAACATAAACATTTAGCTGGATAAGTGGTAATTCTGGAACTTGTGAATTTTAGGATTTAGTCCTTTATTCTCCCCTCAATCAGCACATCACAGTTCCAGTAAGATACTAAGACTAGAGGAAGAATACTTTATTTAAATGCAAATAAAAGATATGGAAGTTTCATATTTACTGTAATTATTTTTAAAGTGTTTTACAGCCTGTCTACTTAAGTGTGTCTGTTATTTTGAGAGTGAAGCAAGAAATGATGTGTGAGAGGCCAGGAGCAGAGGTAACTCTGGTCCTAGCACTGAGAAGCAGAACACCTCAGACATTACCAGGAGCTTTTCAGAAATGTGCAAGGAATAAACAGTCTGCCATCCTGTCCCCTTGGAACCTGAGGGCATTGAGCTCCACATTAAGTCTTTGCAGGAAGTTATCTGGTTGGAGAAGGAGCAAAGAGAGAAGAGACCCAAGTCATCCACCCAGCAAAGATCCTATAGAGTGTATTCCCCTCTTTCCACATCTTATCCAAGGTCTTCCTGTTGAGTACACTTATAAAACTGACCTCCCTGTAAGACTTAATGGACATGTTTCAAAGCCAGAGAACTGGAAGCCATCAGGCAGCCAGTGGCTAGTCCAACGGAGAGGCTCACAAGTGTCAAAGAGTGACTGGAAACTTTCCTGGCATAGGTGCATGAATTTAGATACTGTATCTCCTAGTGACTCTCAAACCTAGGGTGGAGGGACAGCTGGAGAGTAGCAGTGCCCTTCTGGAAAATATGAAACAGAACACTGATGATTAGTGAAATATTTAATGCCATCATAAGGTCAAGGAAACAATGTTACTAGTAGCAGAAATCAGGACTATAAAAAGTCTGTGATACAGCATAATACGGCTTCCCGGCATGTGCCTGAGGCACACTGGTGTGCCATAATACTGATCCCCTTACCCCTGGGGAGCCAAGCTCCTGAGAGCCCCTCACCCCAGTGTCCCATGTAAAATATTATTGTTGTATACATATGCCCAGCCATGAAAAGAGTTGGAAATCACTGCATTATAAAACCATTGGCCAGTGGGATGCCTGGGTGGCTCAGTTGATTAAGCAGCTACCTTCCACCCAGGTCATGATGCCAGGGTCCTGGGATCAAGTCCCACATCGGGCTCCTTGCTCAGCAGGGAGCCTGCTTCTCCCTCTCTCTCCCTCTGCTTGTGCTCTCTCTGTCAAATAAATCAAATCTTAAAAAAAAAAAAAAGAAAAAAACCCACAAACCTTTGGCCAGTGTTTATGAAAAATGAGAACAACAGGCAATTAATCTAACCATGAAGAGCTATTCCAGTAATTTCATTAATATTTATTTGTTTGTAATATAAGCAGCAGAACAAATAAATATTAGTAAAATAATTCAATTTCGTTATCAATTGCCCAAATTTATTGAAAAAGTTAAACTGATAATGTGCTTGCTATGAAATAAATGTGTGTGATATGAAATAAATTCACACACACACAGAATTTGAACCATTAATGTAAGGTTTTGTCAAATTGGGAAAAGGCAATCATCCTTTGAGTTTTGTGGTAAAATGTCAGCTTACTGGGGAATATTGATTTCTGCGAGGACATAGCTAAAAATCACTGCATTCACTAAGATTTCTAGAGTTCACACATAAACCCTTCTCAATATCATTATCAATTAACAGAGAACACACAGGATCCATCCCATTTCTCACAGAACAAGTAGCTTGATAAGCATGAAATAATGAATATGAAGAAAATCACAGGCTTGGCTGTGTTACTTTCTGGACTTTTTTTTTTTTTTTTAAGTTAAATGAAGATTACTGAATACTTACGACAAAGTATATATGAGTTTCTTCAACTATAGGAAAGCTGTAAAACAGGTGAATTGTCTTTACAAGACAGATTAGAGAAGATTGTTCATTTTACAGAGTCCACCTCGGGTTTCCTTTATGCACTGCATGCTCTGAGTGCATGCAGACTTGACTCAATTTGTCCATATCTTTCCCAAAATACTTCTGCCATGTCAGTTTATGATCATTTGCACTAACAGAATTTCTGAACAAATATCTGCCTTGTTCACAATACTGCCAGGGTGAGGTGGGGGCAGAAGTGTTGATTCAAGGGGCGCCTGGGTGGCTCAGTCGTTAAGTGTCTGCCTTCAGCTCAGGTCATGATCCCAGGGTCCTGTGATCAAGCCCCACATCGGACTCCCTGCTCAGCGGGAAGCCTGCTTCTCCCTCTCCCACTCCCCTCGCTTGTGTTCCCTTTCTCGCTGTCTCTCTCTCTGTCAAGTAAATAAATAAAATATTAAAAAAAAAAAAAGAAGTGTTGATTCAAGAAGGGACAGTTTATATGGGAAAAACAGATGAGCAGATGGGGGGTCAGGTAGGGTCAAACAGGTGCTAAAAGTCGTGCTAATGTTTGGAATTGCATTGATAAATGAGAGAATGAAAAATAGTTATCCTCCAGAAAATACCAAGATTATTTCAAAATTTGAAAACAGAGATACTCAAACAGTAATCTGTCACCAAACACTCTTACTATTGTTAATAATAGTGATCACTGTCTAAGCGCCTACAGTGCTGGGGTAGGGTAGTCCTATTCAGTATGGGATGACATTCGCATGTCTGGGTGATATCATGTGGCATGATAAAATTGTAAATATTATCTAACCTTTTCCTCCAATATCTACTGTTTCCCTTAGCTCTTTTTTTTTTTTTAAAGATTTTATTTATTTATTTGACAGAGAGAGAGAGACAGCAAGAGAGAGAACACAAACAGGGGGAGCGGGAGAGGGACAGGTAGGCTCCTGGCTGAGCAGGGAACCCGATGGGGGCTTGATTTCAGGATCCTGGGATCATGACCTGAGCCAAAGGCAGCTGCTTAATGACTGAGCCACCCAGGTGCCTCTCCCTTAGCTCTTCTCACTATCCCAGTCTTTCTGTTGTTGTTACTTCAGGGAAGGGGTATGAGAACAAATAGCAAAGAAGCAGGAGTGACTTCATACTTTTGATTTTCAAAGCCTATATCCTTGGGAGAATTAAAAAATAGACACTGATTTAGAAGATCACATGATGAATAAGAAGTCTCCTGGAATAGAAAATGATTCTCCAAACTAAGTAGTGGGAGAGGGGAGGAGAAAGTGTTGGAGATGAAGTGAGGAATGTATGGATTGATATCTGAAATCCAATCAAAAGAGACCCCTGAGACACAGCAACTCCCAGATATGTCTGTGGAATCTGAAAGCAGTAGATATATGCCCCATGCCCAGACAGAACCTTGGAAGGAGGCAAGACCCTGGGGAAGAGTGGCTGCAAGGTATGTCTAAGAAGATGGAGCCTCAAATGACCTCAGAGAGTTCCTCAGGCCTCCACTAGCGCAAGAGCAGCTGAATGATTCCATAGTCCAATAAAGGCATAAAAGTGGCAAGGGCTGCATGAGTGTCTTGCAGATGGACCCGAGACCACCTTTCCATTAGCCATGGCCCCTTATATGCTCTCAAGGGTCCAATGGGAATAGAGGGAGAGCACTAATGAACCTAAACTGCTCTTATAAATTAGAACAAAGGATATTCCAGGGCAATGTATGGGACTCAAACACCAAAGACTGCATGGAACAAAGATGTAAGCCAAGGATGAGTACCCAGATGGCCTCCCCTACTCGTTATGCCTCAACATTATACAAGACCCTCCAAAACCTAAAAGTAAAGAGCAATTAGGGGGAGTTTATGGGAATGAAGTTCTACCTTAAAAATGTAGACTCGAAATACAGATGAAGTTTTATTTCTTGCATCCTTGAGTTTGTGAAGTGGGATTCAGATCCACCCCCAAAAACATTCCTGAGTTAACAAAGTTTCCTGAAATCTCCTTAGAAGTAGCTGGAAAATTCCAGTAGCACAAAGAAGCAGGCCAAGTTTTTTGAGCCCCACAGGTTGAGAATTGACCAATTCTTGGCCAGCTGAAGGACTCTAGGGCAGTGGTATGGGTCTTAAACTTGCCCCCATAATCATTCCAGGATCTGGGGGAGAAATTCTGCCTGAGGACATGGAAGGGATAAGGGTACTCATTACACCACAGTGGAACCAGACACAACAAAATAGGTGGGCCACTGGGTCCCTACCCAGGTATTATGGCCGAAGATCAAAGGACAAGCAAGAATCAAAGGAAGCAAAGCAGAGGCTGTACTCCGTTTACCAATATACAAGTTAGTTGCTATGTTTGTGAATAGGGTTGTTTTCTGTTAACTCATTCAACATGTAAATTATGAATTCAATTCTATGGGCAGGAAAGCTTAAGGGGGAAGAAAGAGACAATCTTCGGGAGCTTAGGGAAATAGAGGAGAACCAAGAGCTATTGTTAGTTAGCTAAGCAATACAAGCAGTAAGGGAGATCTAGATAAAAGGTTGCATGAGCTCAGAGAAGGAAGGAATTACTTCTGTCTGTTCTTCCTGGGATGAAATCCAGTAAGGTTTCTAGCCTACATTGTGGCTTAATGGAAGATGAAGCACAGGTAGCAAAGAAAAGGGTTGGAAACCAAGATGTAAAGGTGTGGGGCAAGTGCTATAATTCAGACACCTACAGGAAGATCAGGTACATAAGGGAAGTGAAGGCAGGGGGAGTGTAGAAATAAAAGGCTCAACCTAAGAGGCACGTATAGTGCCAAAGTCAACAGCACAGACTCCAGCCCTAGAGTACCTGAGTGAAAAGCCCAGCTCCCCCACTTTACCAGGGGTGGGATCTTGGGCAAGTTACTAAGCCTCTCTGTGTCTTGATTTCTCATCTGTAAAACAGAAATAATAATACTAACTTAGCCTGTGGTCAAATTTCAACATGAACCAACAGCATTAAATACTTAAAACATCTATTGTAACTCACTACCCACGTCATTTCCCATATTCAAAGGTTTAACTACTTTTAATTTGCATGGAGAGCACTCCACGGCCTCTACTTCATCCCTCCCCCTTCCCTACTCATTCAGATCATAGCACAGTGTTTCATGGTGTGCACTCTGAGGTCAGTTGGCAAGGATCAATTCTGGTTCTGACACTTTCTAGCTGGGTGATTCTGAGCAATTCACCAAACCTCAGTTTCTTTATCTACTTTATAGAGCTTCTCAAAGGATACCTGACATAAAACTTAGAATATAAGTGCTCATAATGTTACCTCTTTTTATTTGCTTATGTCAGGCCTTCATAGCATCTTAGCCTGTCATATAATGTAGTCTTGCTACATTAGCTTGGAAGAGCCAGGCTAAATCACCAGCTGCATGTTCCTAAACTGAGAGATACAGAAGGACTTCAAAGTAGCAAAGCTCTTTAACTGATATAAACCCCATCTTCAAGGCTTCCTCAGAAGAAACGGCTATGAAAGAACCAGTTTTCATTATCCCTGACTTGAAATTCTTTGAACAAGGGCAGAAAGGATTAAGGAAAAATGATTGAGAAGAAAGAGCACAGACTTTGCAGAGAGACAGATCCTGTCTCCACCATTTATTAAGTACATGACCTGGGCAAGCTTCCTAAGTTCTCTGGGCCCCAGTTACAAGATAAAAGAGAAAAAAAACCCGCATGTGAGGAGGAAATCCACATTACTTATTGTTTGTTCCCTCTCTGCCAAGGTCCTGAATTGGCAGAAGCCTTGCTCAGGTCTTTGGCAGATCCCCATCTGGTTAGGGACCCCTCCTACACCTGTCCTTCCTCTCTTATTTCTTGTACCCAGTATTATATATTTGTATATTATATATACAAAAAAAATAACTTTTGTCTCACACTCTGAGAGTAGGCATGGACCCAAAGAGTTCAGGTTGGGCCAGTTGCACTCTCTCCATACAGCAAAGCACTGGAGAGAATTATTAAGCCAACCTGTGAAACACAAATATAATTATGTAACAGTAGGATTCTCTGATGAGATTGTTCTATTACAAAATTTCAAATTGGTTTAGCCTCCTATTCAAGGATTTCATTACAAGCTACAAAGCAAACCTGAGGAGAATCTCACTGCCATTCAATTAGCAAGGTAACGTAGAACTATAGGATCTGACACCTTCACCCTTTCACACTAAAACTTTCACCTGTCTCTCACTCCCAGGGTTGCAATTCAATCTGGGGGAGCACAAAAAGGACAGGCTTGTCTCTTTCCAGTTGCTAAACTTTTTTAGTTTTTACTATGACCCAGAAAACAAATAATTCTACATTGCCAAGGTGCTTGCTTAGCTCCAAAAGCCTCCTACATCCTATCAAGGTACATCAAGATACATAATGGCTCACAACGTACTGATATCTGCTCTCTGCCAGTCACTGTTCCCAGTGTTGCCAGAGTCTCAGACCAAGTCACACAGGCAAGAAGTGTGGGCTGGATTTGAACCAAACATTCTGGTTCCAGAACCCTTAACCATCACCCTCAACTGACACTCAAGAGTCAATGTAGTTTCAAACATATGTCAGAAAACTGGAAGATTTTACATCGGGAATGAACATTTAGCCTCCCGTATTACACAAAGGGAAACTCAGGCCTGGAAAGGATAGGATACATGACTCGCCCAGGGTCAGCTGCTCTAGCACAGTCTAGCCTTGACCACTCGGGCTGAAGAGGCACCCTCCATCTCCCCCTTTCCTCCAGCTCTTCCTCACCAGCACATTTCTCTCTCTGGGGTCCTGTTTCCTTTCTCACTCTTCTCCATACACACACCCATGACAACTGAAATGAGACTTGAAAAAAATCACTTTGCGTTCTTTTTTTTATTAAAGATTTTATTTATTTATTTGACAGAGAGACAGGGAACACAAGCTTTATTTATTTATTTGACAGAGAGGGAACACAAGCAGGGGGAGTGGGAGAGGGAGAAGCAGGCTTCCCGCCGAACAGGGAGCCCGATGCGGGGCTCATCCCAGGACTCTGGGATCATGACCTAAGCCCAAGGCAGACGCTTAATGACTGGGCCACCCAGGCACCACTTTTGTGTTTTTATTCACATTTCTGTTATCTTTAATAGCAATAACTAATTGTGAGCTCCTTAGGACAGACACGGTCGGAGTCTTGGGGATCAAAATTTTTTCCAGTGCCCCATGTACAGCTGGTCATAAACAAATGTCCTTCATGAGGCTACTTGAGCTGCTAAAAGCCTCCCTTGACTGCCAGGACAAGAAGCATTTGTTTTCATTTGAGTGTTCCAAAAAACAGCTGACTAAAGACAGCACAAAAGAACGAAACTTCACAACAAAATCTCCCAAACTCCCTTCTGCTATACAATTCAGAGCTAGCCCACTCCTGCCTCCCGCCTGACTTCACAAGTGTGTTACACAGGATAATCCAGAAATTGGGGTAATCTTCTGCTTTAAGTAAAGTGCAGTAAGCAGCAAATTAGATGTGACCTTTGAAAATTGTTTCTTAAATGTCATATAAATCCAAAAGATATAAAGCAAATGATTTTTTATAGATATCTACAGATGCCTGAAGGGCCAGATTCAGATGATGATTATAATAAATTAAGACTCCTTTGTGTACATTCAGAACATGATTATAATAAATCACTGCATACTATATAAGACATGTAATAAATTATAAAAATCATAATACTCTTTTGTACAGTGCTTTGCCGTTTCTGACCGCTTGAATTTTCACCAGTTTGAATCTCACAAGGACCTGTGAAATAGGAAGAGCAGGTATTACACACATTTTATGCTCATCTGAGGCTTAAAGAAGTTAAATGTCTTGCCCAGGATCATAAAGCTCAAAGTGACAAAGCAAGTACTGGAATCCAAAAGCCCAACTGACTGACCCATCATGCTCAATGTTAATACTCAGAGTTCAGATGAAAATCATTAACCAAACCATTATTTAAAGCTGCGCCTCTCCCATCACACAGGTTTTGAACACTTAAGAATGAAAGGTTTAAAATCAGGGTGGGAAAGGGAAGTAGGTCATGAAATGTATCTCAAACTCTATTCTGCTAGAGGCATATCTGCCAGCAGATCTGCTAGGCTGGTTAGCAGGACCTGTTTGCCAACTTTAACAGTGCCTAAGAAAACTAACAGTACAAGGGCTTTACAACACTTGGAATCTCTATAGCCAGCAGATTCAAGTTAATGTAGCTCAGTCAATCCTTGGCCCATCAGTCCCATTGTGATAGAATCTGGAGTCCCTAAAAATGGAGGTTTTTACCTCTGCCCCAGGAGAGGTTTCTCATTTTAACAGACTCAGGAAACAGAAAAAATTTACTCCTTACAAACATTTAGTCAAGATCCACGATTGCAACAAACAATCTAATGTGTTTAATATCTAAAATATTAAGTTTATTTTTGAAAAGATTTTATTTATTTATTTATTTTTGAGAGAGAGTGAGAGACAGAGAGAGAGAACAAGTGGGGGAGGAGGGTGGGGCAGAGAGAGAAGCAGACTCCCCGATGAGCAGGGAGCCCGATGTGGGACTCCATCCCAGGACTCTGGGATCATGACCTGAGCTGAAGGCAGATGCTTAATGGACTGAACCACCCAAGTGCCCCTAAAATATTAAGTTTAGATAAAAGTATCTATACACCAGATGACTGTATTGCCCTCCTGAGGTGAATTTACACGTGAGATATCCCACTACAAGGAAAAGAGGATGAATCTATTTGTCATCCACTTGTCCAGCAACATTTGAATGTTTATTGTATACCAGACCCACCAAGACTAGTAGGAAGATAGGGGTAATACAAACATAGCCTCCATCCTTAAGAAGCTGACACTGCATAAGGTGGATATATGCAATGCAATACTGTGGTAAGTACCAGGGATACATACACGGAGAAAGAAATAACAATTTCTACCCCTAGGAGCTTGCAGTGTGTCCACAGCATTGGTGACATTTGAGCTGTGTCTCTAAGAACAAATAATTTGCCAGGAGAAAAGGGGGAGAAGGACATTCCACCCAGTGGAATTAACATGGTAACACACAAAAAGGTACAGAAGAGCAAGGCTTATTGGAAAGTTGGGATGGACTACTGTTCTGTGGCCCTAAGAAGAATAGGGTTGGCACTGTATTTTAACGTATTGAAATAGCTTTAATTTGATGATTTTGCATCTGGTCTTTATGATACTTTTTAAGAACATCTGTTCCGCCACCCCCATCCTATCCCCAGGACAAAACCCAAGGAAGCCGAAGTATGGCTCCACTAAAAGAGCTCCCAACTGAAGAGACAAAAGGAGCTTCGCTCACCAATAGATTAGCAAATCATTAATTTAAAAAATCCACCTGTTTTAACAAGTTATTAAGAACCAGTTTTACCTCCGGCGCCTGGGTGCTCAGTCGTTAAGCGTCTGCCTTCGGCTCAGGTCATGGTCCCAGGGTCCTGGGTTCAAGCCCTGCATCGGGTTCCTGTTCAGCGGGAAGCCTGCTTCTCCCTCTCCCACTCCCCCTGCTTGTGTTCCTGCTCTCGCTGTCTCTCTCTCTGTCAAATAAATAAATAAAATCTTTAAAAAAAAAAACCAGTTTTACCTCATCTCTATGATCACTGTTAAGCAATCATACAAATTGTCTAATCCAAGGCTATTCAAAGGGTGGTTCAAAGACTAGCAGCACCTGAATGCAAATTCTTGCTCCCCAACTCTACCTGTTTAATTAGTATCTCTGGGGGTGGGACTTTGGAATCTCTCCAGATGGTTCTTTTCCATGTTAAAGTTGAGACATACTGGTCTAGTTCAGTATTTCATTAAACAAGCTGTGTTTCTTTGCTGTTTTTAATATCAGCTCTACACCCGAAGAGGGGCTTGAACCCACAACCCTGAAATCAAGAGTCACCTGCTCTACTGAGTTAGCCAGGTGCCCCTTTAGCCAGGTGTCCTAGAGAGCTCTTGTTACTGATTTTCATTGCAACCGTAATGGGTGAACGGGTTTGGGACAATGTTGCTAAGAGCAGGGCTTGCAACGCAAGGCACCCTAGGAGGTTTGAAGGAGCACTGCTGGCCTCCCTCAGGACTGAACGGTCCGTTCCCTGAATTCCTATTTATCCTTCCAGACACCTCCTCTGCGAAGTCCCCACCCCCGAGCCGCCCCTGCTCCGCAGAGAACAGTCCCGCTCTGCAGGCTCCGTGTGTGACGACGTGGCTCGAACGCGTCTCCAACGCCGCACCTCTCCGTTCTCCGTGCGAGGTTTGGTCTACGTCTGTCTCCCCCGCGATCTCTGAGAACCGAACCCCGGTTGCGGCCATCGGCGCGCACCAGCCCGGAGGCGGGCGAGCAGCCGGGGCGGGGGGATGAACGGCTGCGGAGAGGGCGTTGGGTCGCCTGAAAGCCGACGGGGGCAGGAGACTGGGGAGGCGTCTCCCTCCTGGCTTCTCTCGCAGCGGAGGTTTGGTGCAGCCTCTGGGTCACTAAGGCCGGCCCCTCCCCGCCGGGGCCCTCACCCTTCCCGCTCTGCCTTTCACCTTTAACTCTCGTCCTCCAACTTGGCCGAGACACGGAGCTGGGAGCTCTGGAGCGCCGCCAGGCGGCCACGGAGGGCAGGCGGGCAGGCGGAGCGAGGAGCGGAGACTGACGGCGCGCTGGGCACTTGGCCGAGGAGCCCAGGCCCGGGCAGAGAGGGCACCAAAGCCTAAAAATGCCTTTCGTGAGAGCCCGCCTCACTCTGTGAAAGGCCCAGTCCTTGCCCTCAGAGCTGCACGAGCAGCGTGATCAGGTAGAGGCCAAATGTAGTAAGGGTTTCAGACTCTGGTAAACAAGTACGATGACATCTCTTAAGATGGTACTTGTTAAAATCCATGAGCTCACCGAGGATGGAGGGATAAGGATGGACCTTACAGGCTGAGGGCCTGACAAGGTGGGAACAAGAAGACGAAGAGGAGGGCGCCTGGGTGGCTCAGTTGGTTAAGCGACTGCCTTCGGCTCAGGTCATGATCCTGGAGTCCCTGGATCGAGTCCCGCATCGGGCTCCCTGCTCGGCAGGGAGCCTGCTTCTCCCTCTGACCCTCCTCCCTCTCATGCTCTCTCTATCTCATTCTCTCTGTCTCAAATAAATAAATAAATAAAATCTTTAAAAAAAAAAAAAAAAAAAAGAAGACGAAGAGGAAGAAGAGGTCCAGTCTAATGAGGAAGATCTCCACTCTGCAATGTCTCAAGACTCAGAGAAATAAGAGGGGGCAGAAATTGAAAAGGAGAAAGAAAATGAAAAAAAAAAAAGAAAAAGAAAAAACAAACACTAAAATATTTAAAAATATTGTTGGCCTTTAAAATAACAATAAAGAATATAATAATGTGATATAAACAATGAATATAATAGTAAAATAACAATGTGAACCTATTCTGACATTGCTAAATTATATTAACTGGAAGCAATCAGATCCTGGTCAGCCCTTTAGTTTCAAATTTGATTTTCATTTTGAACACAATGTATCCAAAGTGTTGGAGAAGAGTTAAACTTATTCTTTAACCTCCTCACACCTGTAACAGCCCTGCTGTTTTACAAATCAAAATTTAAACTGAATTTTAATGAATTGAATGATTTCCCTCTATTTGGGGGCCAGAACCAGGGCCCCAATCCAGCTCTGAGTCCCAGGCAGGGCCTACTCTCTGTTATTCTAAGTATTATTTCTCCTCTGCTGGATCCAATTCTTTCTGGTCTCCGGCATGTCTAGTGTCCAACCCTTTGCTGGGGATAGACTACAAATGTTCACATAGTGTTCCCATGGGGGAAGGTGAGGAAGGTGGATGTTTGATTTTATCTCAGTGTGATCCTGTATCTAATTAGAACATAGGACTGTGCTGGGTTTCCTCAGTTAGCCAACTTCTATGCAACACTCAACACTGTAGAAGCCTTAAACTCATGTCTTCAGGGGCCACAGCAGCTAATGCAAATGAGTAAAGAATAAGGATGAAGCTGCTGCTTTCCCTAGGTGATTGTGTGATATGGAAATTCTGGCCTACTATTGCCAGATGATCTAATTTTTCAAGAGAAGCAGGAAGCCCAGATTGTTGTGTGAAACATTCTGAATTTTAGGTGTTGGCAATGAATTTAAAAATGTTTAATATACAGGGGCACCTGGCTGGCTCAGTTGGAAGAGCATGCAACTCTTCAGCTTGGGGTCGTGAGTTCAAGCCCCACGTTGGGTGTAGAGATGACTTCAATAAATAAATAAATGTAAAAAAAATAAAAAATAAAAATGTTTAATATACAATGTGGACCAAAAATAACATAACTGCAGGTCCGTCTGTGGCTCTCAAGTTGGTGGTCTGAAAGTCAGAACATATTTTTTCATACAAACAATATGCCTAATTGATAGTCTTCTACCTCCAAACCTGGATAATAATAAATAAAACCAAGGCATAAAATTAGAAATATTTGATTGTGGGTTTTGTTTATTTGGCATTTTAGGTTGCGATGATGCATAGAGGCAGTTTAGAGAGCAATGACAATGGATATGGGAATTAATGGATAATCTGAGTGGGACTTATGGGTTCTCTCAAGGACTACAGAGGCTGATGCATTTGTTTCTTTTTAAAATTTCTTTTCCTTTCAAAGCAATAATAAAATAAAAATAAAATAAAATAAAAATTCTTTTCCCTTCAAAGCACATAGATTTCCTTATCCCTGATTTGAATATAGTCTTCTTGTCAGAGGTAATTATAGTCATTCTTAGGGGATTACAAAAGAAATGGGGGATAAAGATTAATTTTACTGAGATAATAAACTGGGTTAGAATTAGAAGACAAAAGGGAAATATGGGGTGTTTTTTTTTAAGATTTATTTATTTATTTGAGAGAGAGAGCGTACACAAGCAGGGGGAGGGGCAGAGGGAGAGAATCTCAGACTCCCCGCTGAACTCAGAGCCCAACTTGGGGCTTGATTCCACAACCCATGAGATCATGGCCTGAGCCGAAACCAAGAGTCCGATGCTTAACCAACTGAGCCACTCAGGTGCCCCATCTTTTTTTTTTTTTTCAAAAGGGAAATATGTTAAAGAGAATATAATATGATGTAGTATAAGTATGAAAGAAAGTGCAAGCTGCCTAAATACTGTCTCCTTCACCCCCCCCCCCCAAGGATGCCAGGAAGTGGACTATTTACAACTGGGTGTTACAATGGTAGGTGCCCAGTACTATGCTAAGGGTCACTGGTCCTTCTCCTTGAGGTTGACAGATATGTTAAACACTTGGAAGTGCTCTTGACATACAGGGCCCTACAATATAAGCAGGGGTGGAAGCTAACAATCCTCACATAAACTGAAAACCAAAGTCTTTACTTATTCTTGAAAAATCATACTTTTGTTGTATGTTTTCCTAATTTTCATAATTTTACTGTTAGCTTACTTAGAGTTAGCATAATTAAAACAGTGAAATAGATCCTAACACAAGACTGGGACTAGCTCTACCCATGGTTCAGCTACATAAAGATCTCCTTCAAACTTCTTATACCTTTCAGAATCTCAACAGAAGTAGCTTCTGGTAGGCACCATGCTGGCCCACCTCAGAACTGTACACCTGCTGTTTTCCTGGAATACCCTTATTTCTGCATCCGTCTGCTGTTTTTTTTACATTCTTTCAGACTCAAAAAAATGGATGGTGGGGGGAATGGCATAAAGACATTTAAACACTGACAACACCCAAATGAAAGTCCAACTTTTTCAGCAGTTAAAGTCCTATGATTTACCCAAAAATAGGCTTTTATGGATTCGGGAAATCATGTTTTTAGAGGAATTGAAAATCACTGCCAACCAGATTCCTTCTGTAGACATAACCAATAATAATGTTCTTGTTTTTATCCAAAATATCTTCATTTAAGTTGCAGAATTATGCCAATTTGAATTTGCTATGTGAAGAAATAAGACTGACAAGTTACTGGTTTTAGTCAGTAAGGGCTTCTGTGGTTGCTAACTAAGGCTCGAATCTAGCACATGGTGTGTCCTAAAAAATACTGGCCCACTGTTCTTGACAAAAGTGTAGTATGTGAATTTTTATGGTATACTATTAACTATAGAATTAATAGGCATCAACCTACAGGGGAGAAAGTTTAATATTCATCTGATGTGAACCTCATTTTGAAGCAGACAGAAAAAGCTACTTAGGTTTTTTTTTAAGACTCCACATTTTAAGATAGGTTTCCACATAGATGAACCAACCAACATAAATTTAAAATTAGCTCTTTGGGGAAATTAGCTATTTTGCTTTTTCTTTCTGCCTTTGTTGGCACCACCTCTTCTCATTCAACATCATTTTTATTTTTAAGCACTCTCCATACCCAGCATGGGGCTCGAACTCATGACCCCGAGATCAACAGTCGCCTGCTCACTGACTGAGCAAGCCAGGTGCCCCTAAATTTTTTTAAACAAATATTTTTTAATCTACTAAATAGTTACGTGTATATAATTTTTATATTTATTTTTATATATAGCTATTTAGTACCTCAGTAATATCCATCAGTAACTTCCATCTCAGGTTTTAATCATAAGCTATAAAGTTTATTTTGGCTATTTCCTGTGAGAAATGATAGCTCAATAAGATGAGCATTACCAGTCAAAACATTAGTTTTGGCAGACATCCTTGAAATTATTCTAACAAACAGGCTATAGATTGAGACCCTGAAATGTAAAATCCACAGTTGCTTGGGAGTACATCTGTGGCTGATACCTTGAGGAGAACACCAGGATGTAGAGCTCATGGGCCCCATTCCATCTTCATGTCCCTCAATCTCTCAGGAGAATTCAAGATGGGTTCAGTTGACCACCCTTTCCTGATACTACTCTTTGCTGGTTTCTTTAACACTTTATTTCCCCAGTTTTCCTCATTGTTCCCTGTTCTGTCCCCTTTGTTGGTACCACCTCTTCTCATTCAACATTGTTTCCATAGGGGATTTCATGTCTTTATAGGATTTCAATTACCATCGGCCTGCCAACAAATTTCTCCATATTCACTATATTTTCTTGCCACATATATTTGGCACTGGATTGTAGCTTTAGGAAGGCCAAGTGCCGTGTGTTTTGTGAACTGCTATCACCCCAAAGCCCAGTATATGGTTGTTACCAAATGATAGAGGCCATTGTGAATTTCTTCTGTTATGGTGTTTGACTGAAGACACCTGCCTTTAATAACTTTAGAAGTCAAAGTCATCTTTTCCATAGGTACAGGAAAGATCTCTACACCCAAAAGATGGCAAGCATTTGAGCAAATCCAAAGCCCTTCGTTGAGAAAAAGATCAACCCTGCTTGCAAGTACTTCTTCACCACTTTCACAATGTGGCAAGATGGCCCACCACTGAGACAGAATTCAAATAAAGGACTTTAATTTATATAACAAAATGTCATGTCACCAACTGTATCTTAGATACCTAAAGCCTAAGGAACTCTTTTCAGGTGACATCATATTCTAAAACGAATTGATACCTTGGCAAACTCCAGTGGAGATCTTTGATATGAGACAGTGAAGGCCTAAGAGACATTCAATTTCTTTGACTTTTAGAGCACTAACTACAAAGACAGAGTGCCTGAATTAGAGTTTTGGCTCTGGGTGTGTGACTTGGGCAAGATACTTAACCTCTCTGTGCCTCAGTTTCTTCATTTACAATATAGGAATAGTAATAGTACTTACGTTACAGGATTCTTTAAAGATTGAGTATATACATAAAACAGAACAGTATGAGTTAGCTGTGAGGATGATGATTCATAGATCTATTCAGTTAGAACATCAGCAAACTCAGCCCATAGACTCTAAAACTTTAACCATAGGAAGCAGTTTTTAGTCTTGCTTTACAGCAAGGATTGTGCAAGAATTTTATATATGCAATCACACACAGTCCATATAACAAGCCTCAAGGGATGCATTATCATTATCTCACTTTTATAGGTGAGAAAACGAAGGTTAGAGTTCAAGTAACTTGCCTAACTAGTTTCACAACTAGTTAGTGCTGAAGCCAGGAGTTAAACCCAGTAGCCACAGCCAGCAGAAGTTTAATATAGATTCCAGTCTGCCAGTAAGAGCAGTAGTAGACTGACAAGAATAACCGTGAAAATAAAAGAATACAAAACAGCATATTACTATTGGAGTATATTGCAGACAGTTGTCAAAACTCAGATCTGGACTATATATATATATATATATATATACATATATATATATATAGTCTTATGTCTATATGTCAGGTACTGTTCCAAGTCCTTTACGTATTTCTTTAAAAGATTTTATTTATTTATTTATTTATTTGAGAAAGAGTGAGAGAGAGAGCATGAGCGGGGGGGTGGGGGGGAGGGCAGAGGGAGAGGCAGAAGCAAACTCCCCGCTGAGCAGGAAGCCCAATGCAGGGCTAGATCCTAGGATCCTGGGATCATGACCTGAGCTGAAGGTAGATGCTTAACTGACTGAGCCACCCAGGTGCCCCAAAAGCAGATCATTTTCTACCAGCAGAATTGACTTGCTAAGAAAGTCAAGGAAACAGGAATTATTGCTGCCGTGGACTTTCTTTTCACTAACAGGGAAGAACTGTGCCATGAAATGGAAGAGCCTGCAAGCATGGGACAGAATGATCCTAAGAACTGAGGCATAAACTAGGAAGGGTGAGATAAACATCTTGCATTTTAGAAGAGTAGATTTCAGAACAGTGACAGTAAAGGTAATGTGAATCCCAGAGCAGGGATGATATTATGGGACAGGCAGCACAGAACAGGGTCAGTCAAATTAATTTCTCATGAAGCATTTGTCAATTATCCATTCAAGAGGAAAAGGGAAAGGTAGAGCAATATCAAGTGAATGTGGGAATTCACCAGTGATCTTTTTAAGGGGGTGGCCTAATGTTTAACTAGAAGCAGCCAAATAAATCATTACAAATTCAAAAACAAGCATCAATCTGCAAAAATAATAATGAGGAAGTTAGAAACCCAGAAAACAGTGAGGCTTGCAAAAAAAAAAAAAGTTGCAAAGGGTAGCAAAAAACCATTTGGGGTTAAATTCAGAGTCACAGGCACATGGGAGCACCAAGTCTGCTCTTTGGGGCAAATGAAGTAATATAGAAGACTGAAAGTAAGCAGAACCATGAATTCCTGTTTTATCTACAATGGATGATCTTCAAACCAAAACCAAACCCTAAAACAGGTAAGAGGGGAATTATGTCTATGATAGCTGAGAAAGCCTAGAATTTGGTGGGGAGCTTGTACATAAAGAAACATCCACCTAAGGAAAGAAACATACATGGGCCCCACACACATGAATACCAGCAGAGTATACAGGACAGAGAGATTAAGGCTCATTAGGGAAAAAGGAAAGTTTCTAAAAGAGATACTTTTTGAGTGGGTATTGAAAGATGTGTGGAATGTTAGCTAAAGGCTACAGTGAGAGGGCATGGGAGGCAGTAACAGGAAGAAAGTTGTGAGATACAAGCGTGCAGACATCGTGGGAACACTGAGGCTAGATTCAGCAATGTGGGACTGACTGGCAGGACTGACTGTACGTGCCACTTAAGGAACTTAGTGGTTGTATTCTGCCACTATTGCAGGGGACAGGAAGCCAGGGGGAGAGGGAAGGGATGGGGGGTGGTTCACTGGAGGGTTAACAGTCAGATTTGAGAAGATGGAGCCCAGGAATCATTCTACAACTTTGACTTGATTATGCTAAATGTTGGCAAGTGGAATAAAAGTAGACTGGGCCTCTGTCCAGATTTGTTTGGGAATAATTCTGGTTTAAAACAGTTGTCCTGGCATGATTATTAATAGCAGCCTCTATCACTCTTAAAAATGTCCTGGTTTGGACAATAAGTTATAGGACTACCTGGACAGATGTACCTTGGGGACTATCTATGTTCAATAGCAATAATAATGAACTTGTATTTAAATAGTTATAAACTGTAGAGAGGAGAGCTTCCCAACAGGTGTGCCACAAATGGATTACAGGGGGGCCACAAGACATTGATGTTTCAGTGTTGCATGGAAGTAAAAACGCAAAACCATTTTTTATAGCTACTCAAAATTGATCAGCATCCATATTCTATTTGAGAACGATTTGTATAATCCTCTATATAAATCTCACAAATTCTATCATTCAAGCCCATACAGATTGATTCCCTCCTTATTTCCTCCAGTTCCCCCGGCATACTTTTACAAATGTAATCAAGCCTATGGCAGGAAAAAAGATTGGGAAGCACTACTGAAGATTAATTTAGCTGTGGGAGCTCAGAAAAAGGTCAGGATTCAGTGAACTAGTGTCAAAGTGATCATGAGCACTCCCACGTGCGTGGCCGCAGCTAGGAGGGGTGAGTCAGAGACAGCACCAGAGACAAAAAGGGGAAATCCATCATGGAGGACTTTGTTTTCAGGTCAGCGGGCTCAGCAAGTGAGAGCAGGAAAATAGGAATCCAGGACATTCGATTCTAGTCTCACGAATCATGTGATCTTGGGGATGTCACTGGCCCTCTCTGAACCTCAGTTTCCTCACTTGATAAATGGAAGTAGTTCATGCCAGCCAATTATTCATCACAAAAATAAAATGAAGGGTGGGGCACCTGGCTGGCTCAATTGGTGGAGCATGTGACTCTTTTCTTGGGATCGTGAGTTCAAGACCCACATTGGGCATAGAGTTTACTTAAAAAAAAAAAAAAAAGCTTAAGACACATCTTTTTTTTAAAGATTTTATTTATTTATTTGACAAAGAGAGAGATACCGAGAGCAGGAACACAAGCAGGGGGAGTGGGAGAGGGAGAAGCAGGCTTCCCGCGGAGCAGAGAGCCCGATGCGGGGCTCGATCCCAGGACCCTGGGATCGTGACCTGAGCCTAAGGCAGACGCTTAACGACTGGGCCACCCAGGCGCCCTTAAAACACAGTTTCTAAAAAAGATTTATTTATTTTATTTGAGAGAGAGAGGGGTGGGGGAGGGGCAGAGAGGGTCTTAAGCAGATTCTACACTGAACACAGAGCTGGACTTGGGGCTTGATCTCATGACCCTGAGATCATGACCTGAGCCAAAACCAAGAGTCGGATGCTTAACCAAGGGCACCACCCAGCCGCCACCCAAACACAGATTTTTTTGGGAAAAAAAAAAAAAAGAGATTAAGTGAAAACTTTTGTAAAATCTAGAGCACTATATAAATGTAAAATATAATAAAAAATCATGTTCGTCAGGGTCTCATTTCTCCTCTCCCTGTGTGGCCACTGGTATCCCCCTGAGGTATTCCTGGTAGGATCTCTCACTCTCACTCCATTCCCCCTACTTCCACCACCACCCATTCACCGACCATTCCCAAATCCATGTCTCCAGCCCAGCTCTCTCTCTCCTGGGCTCTGGTCTTGCACATGCAAACTATTTATGAAAAGCTGTCCTCAGACTAGTCCCACAGACATTTCAAAACAAGATCCAAAACTCTACGATCTTCACTTTCAGATCTGCTCTTCCTGAATCGGGGTCATCGTCACTACTCAGCCAGGTACTCCAGGGTCTGTCTCAGGAGTCACCATGAACTCCTTTCTCTCCTTCACTCCATACTATCTCTCCGTCAGCAAGTCTGTCAGCTTCACTGCAAGTTCATGCTCTCACCTCTCATCTGGATTGCCTCCTCAGTGGATGCTCACCTTCATTTACTTTCTTCAACTCCAGTCTCTACACTGTCACAGAGAAAGACTGTTCTAGAACACAAATTTGACTATGTGATTTCCCTGTGAAAAATCTTTCAGTGGCCCCTTTCTCAGCCCACAGAGCCCTTCTTTATCTGGCTTATGCTTCCTTCCAGCCTTACCTCTCTGAGGTCTAAACCACTTGTAGTTCCTTAGCTCTATCATCCTCTCCCATTGGAATGTCCCTTCTGGCCAAAATGCCCTTCCAGCCTCCTTTCTCCCCACCTCTTCTCCTCCTCCACCTCCTTCACTCAGCTCCTATGGAAAGGCAAGCTAGTACAATGGTTAAACTCTTGAGCTCGGAGTGAGACAGGCAGGAGTTGAATTGTGAGTCTACCTCTCATAAACTGTGTATCTTGAGCGAGTTAGTTTTCTTTGCATTTCAGTTTCCTCCTTTGTAAAGGAAGGAGATTAAGGACATCCACTCATAGAATTATAGCATGGCCTAAATGAATTGCATGCAAAGCACATAGCACAGTATCTGGCACAGAGTAAATGCTCATTGTATGCTTAAGAAATGTTAGTTTTTTTACTGTAAACAATCAACCTTGATAACTCAGATCAGATGCCAATGTGAGAGGGAAATAGTCCTCAATGCCTGTGGCCTGGGTCTACATTAGAGGCCCTTTTTAAGGCTCTTGGAGCAACCCTTAAAGCCTCTGTCAATAACTCTGTCATTCAAGAACACACTCTGTAACTGCCAATAGGCTTATCTTCCCTTCACTCTACTGTAAACTCCTTGAGATTAGGCATGTGTCTTTTTCATTTTTGTTTTGCCAGTTCTTAGCACTGATGTATTTACTGAACGAGTGATGACTTCCAAAGGGTAGGATTTTAATTTTATTTTGGAAACACTGAAAGATAGATTGTTAAAATTTCATAATAAGATACAAATTGGGTGTAGAATATAACTAGGTTTGCCACTTGGACATTCAATTACATTTCTTAATTCTTTATAAACATAAAATGGAGAAAATAAGTATTGATCTCCCACATCATTTCATTTAGCAGTGAAAATTTATACTCTGTATTTTAAAAGAAGTAACTGTGCATTAACAGACTGTTTAAGAATGATTACTGCACTTCCATACCTTCCAGAAATGTCTTCAGATCAAGCCCAAGTCACATGTTAGAAATAGAATGTCCCACTAAAATAAAGTAATATAGCATTCCTGTGCTGAAGGCTATATTTATAGAGGTCTAGGAAAAATAACAAGGAAAGCTATAAATTAGGCATTGTCTAACACACCTGGTAGCTGAATCAATCTGACCTTAATTTTTTTAAAGATTTATTTATTTATTTGAGAGAGAGAGAGAGAGAGAGAGAGAGAGTGGGGGGAGGGACAGAAGGAGAGGGAGAGAGAGAGAATCTCCAGCAGACTCCCCACAGAGTGCAGGGCCTCATGCAGGGCTCAATCCCATGATCCGGAGATTAAGACCTGAACCAAAATCAAGAGTCGGTCACTTAATGGACTGAGCCACCCAGGTGCCCTGCCCCTAAAGTATTCCTTAAAGCATTTCTGCTGCGAGGTGTTTATAAAAATTCCATCAAGTTAGCTAAAAATTATTGTGATTGGTGAAATCTCTAATTAAATGAAGAAATATGTATTACAGCAAGTCTAGAAGGCGGCAGACAAAACTTACTATTTACTAATGTTTTTGAGTTAAATTTACCTGACAACAGTAAACGTTCCAGTTCATGAAAGGTTATGAAAAAGGTTTGCAAATTGGAGTTCTGCATGGCATCCAGCTGAGCTGGATTTAAACCACACTTTACACAGCCCGAGAGTGCTCGCTTCGGCAGCACATATACACAGCCCGAAAGTACATTCCTGCATGGAACATCCAGGTTAAGTCATGTTGCATTTTGATGTTTGCAGACATTTTACAAGATGAAAAACCTTGTTCAACTGGTTCAAAAGCACTGTCATCCGTAAGAAACAGGGGGAAAACATTCAGCAAAAACACCTGTTTTACATTATGTCATCAAAAAGATACATAGTAGAGGAGGGCCTGGGTGGCTCAGTGGGTTAAGTGTCCCACCCAAGGTCATGATCTCGGGGTCATGGGATCAAGCCCCGCATCAGGCTCTGTACTCCTCTCGGAGTCTTCTTGTCCCTCTGCTCCTCCCCCACCTGCACCCGCTCTCTCTTTCTCTCTCTAAAATAAATAAATACAATCTTTAAAAAAAAGATACATAGTAGAGGAATTAGTAAATTGGGAAATGATCAAGGTAAGCCAAGCCCAGCCCTTGCTCTGAACTCTCTTCAGATAACCTATTGCCTTTAGCTGCCATCTTTACCTTCCTCTAAACCGTACATAACCTCTCCCTCCTATGAGCTTCTGGAAGTATGCCTCTTCAGTAATGCCTGTCAGCAAGTACCTTTTTAATAGCTATATATTAACATGTCTTCTCCATTTTACCAGGCTATAGGTTCTTTTAGGGCATTTTGGCATCTCCCTAAAACCACACATAGTGGGCTTTCCATCTGTGTCACATCTAAGTGACTAAGCATGAAGCATGCCACTATGATAGCTGTATCAGGGGATCCAGGATGCTTTTTTTTTTTTTTTAAAGAAATCTGATTTTCTTACAGAGCAATTACTAAAATAGTAATCACATTGGTATGTGTGTGCACATCAATTCCTCTTTAGAAGTAGGAAACCTACAAAAATTTTTTTAATAATTTCTTATTACTACACATTCATTGTAGAAAAGCTAGAATATATAGAAGTGAAAATTGAAGATGGCCCAGAAAAAAAAGGCACTACATTTTAAATCACACCCTTCTGCTTTTTCTCTAAGTATAGATAAATCGATATATAGGTATACATAATTATATGTTTTGGCATATAGATATACAGAACTATATGTTTTGGTATATATAAGTATTTTAAATGGGATAATGGCATATATGCTGTTTTGTTGCATTTTCCCACTTAACATAAAGTACGTATCTTTTGTAGGTCTTTAACATTATTTACGACCTAAATGTTTTGACTGTATAGTATTCAAAAAATGCGTGTTCCATAATTTATATAATCTCTTAATTTTTTGCTTTCATTTTTTTTTTAAATGATGCTGTAAAACAAAACAAAATAAAACAAAACAAAACAAGGTTGCTGAATGTTCCCCCATATTTCTCATGAAACAGCAGTGCTGGGGCACCTGGGTGGCTCAGTCAGTTGAGTGTCAACCAACTAATCTGATAAACTAATCCATGTAATGCAAAAGGGCTCATTTCCAGCAACATGTGTGCAAGATAGCTAGTGCAATTTAAGGAATATATATTAACTGATCTGCAAGGCCTTTGATTTACCTTAAAGAGCAGTGGTTCTCAAATTTTACTGCACATTGAAATCACCCGGGGAGCTTTTAAAATTGATGCCCGGGTCTCACCTCCCAGAGATTCTGAATAAATCTGGTATAGGACAGAACTCGGGCATCAGGACTTTTAAAGCTCCCTAGAGGATTTTAATGCAGCATCCATGTTGGAGATGACTTTAGAGAAAGATCTCAAGTAGCTACTTCTTAGGCAATATTGGAGGATCCCAAGGAAAAAAAAGTACAATGAATAAAATCTCAATGATCTGACTCATCTGCACAAGAATAAAAGCAGCATTCATATTTCTTGATGCTTGGCCTACTGTGTTAAGAAGTAGGCCAAGCTTCACCTTCTGAAGTAGCTTCGGTGGCTTTTGTAATTGAGCAAATCATTTCTAACGAAAATTGCTTGGGTAACAAACTTTATGCCATGCAATTTAGTGGTAGCTCCCCAGGTTTCAATGAGATAATTCCCTTCCAGTTGACATTTGTTTTACTGTTTCAACAAAGTTGGCCAATCCCACAGATTCTCTCCACAATCCGTAGTGGACCTTTGGAACAACTCTTAGAGGAATAACTACAAGTTACAGGTATTTAAATACATTATTAAACCTCATGGCAGCCTTGTAAGGTAGATGGTAAGCCTATTTTACAGGGAAAACGGAGGACCAGAGAAGGTTAGTAAATTGCCTGGCCTCGATGCCAGTAAGTGGCCTGGTTGGGATGGGACTCAGGGAGGCATACCTCTAGCAGTCATGTTCGTATTCACTTACAATGTGTCAAGTCACATTGCCTTTTCCCCGGCACAATTTGAAGTGACATTAGTAAATTGCTTTACTGGGTAGAATATGCTAATATGGCCTGAATGATCTTTCTGATCTTTCACAATTTAGAAGAAAAGTGATGAGAGCCACTTCTGGGCAAACCCACTCTCAAGCCACAGTGTCAGGTGAGGATAATTGGTTACCTCATTTATCTCCATGACCTGGCTTTACACACATTATCAGTCCCAAACATCAATTGAGGGCACATTTTATATAGAGGATCATAGGGTACAACGGCCTTGCCTTTGATGGGTTGACAGCCTATAGTTGGGGGAAGAATGGCTTTTCTCCAAACCTGGCTATTCCCCAATGACACATGATGGGGAAGACCTCTTTGGTGACCTGAAAACTAAGAATAATCTCTGCAGCCAACAGAGCAGTTTGATCCTTTTTTCATGTTTTTCTTACTCTTCTAACTAGTTATTCTTCTTCTTGTTGTTGAAGGCCATTATAACCCACCCAGGTAAAGACCATTGTACCCCAGAACCTTTAAAGGATATCACTCCCAAATTACATAATTTCTGAAGGAAGAGAGGGACTTCAGGGGTTGCTACAAGAAGACCACCTTTCTTGGGACAAATGCTAGAGAAGGGGATGGTCATTCTTCCACCATGTCAGCATTACAGTCAACAGGAGGGAAGGAAGGGGCTGTATAATTTCATAGACCATTCTTAAGAGACAACAGGGAATGGAAAACATGGCTGGATTTAAGAAAAACAAATCTCTGGGGTGCCCAGCTGGCTTGGTAGGTGGAGCATGTAGCTCTTGATCTTGGAGTTGTGAGTTTGAGCCCCACATTGGGTGTAGAGATTACTTAAAAATGAAGTCTTTTTAAAAATTAATTAAAAAAGAAAAGAAAAACAAACCCTTAGTAGGAATGTGCTACAATACCCTACTTCAGGGGCTTTGTGATAGGACAAAGCCTCAGAGACTCAGTGATTTTACACACAATTAGAATGGACAGGGAAAAGAAACATCAACCCTCTAGGAAAAATCATGATTTTCCCCCCTCTTTCTCTAGTCACTCCTGAAAAAAAAAAGGAGCTTACAAAAATAACCTGAGATTAAGAAGGGTTAGAATAATAGAGCCCAGCCTTGGCTGCAGATTGTAGTTTAGATTTTAGATTCTCTGGCACTAAAATTAATGTCTCTTACTACAGAAGAAACTGCAGACAGTTACATTGTATGGTCTACGGGGAAAAGAAATCCATAACCATGATACAGTAGACAGAAATGTTACCCTGCAAGGGTAAGCAGGAGTATCTTGGCCCAGGTCAAGATCATCTCCTTGACAATCAAAGACAGAAAATAAATGCTGCAGGGCAGGCGGAAAACAAGTGCATCATGCAAACCGCGGCTGCCGCCCCCTCCACCGCCTTGTCTTCAGCCAGGCCGCCAGGCCTCCTGGCCTCCTTCTTGGGCTGAGCTGATAAGCACCACGCACAAACCGGAGATCCCTGCGGTTACTCAAGGGCTTACAGGAGCCCTGCCTGCTGCCCCCAAGAATGCAGAGCTCCACAGTCGGGGGACCTCAGAAGATCGCCGGTGCCCGCTTCCGCTTTTAAGGTGGCTGCACACTACCCGGAATCAGAGCCTGTTTTCCCCCACAGCCTTCCTAAAACATTTAACTCACTCTCTGCTGGCCCCTACAGAAGAAGGAAAATGGGGAAGGGTGGTTTATAAAAGGCTGAAAGGTGGGTTTTTTGTTTTTTGACATTGCGAACCAAGAAAGAGGAGCGATATTTAAGACAGACGAAGGGTTAAACAGTTGTCAAATTCTATTCAAGAACTTCACCTTCGCGGTCACCAACGCAGAGAAGATACAGGTCTAGCCCGCTGCTAGCAAGGAGGCAAACGCGAAACCCTGAAAACGCCAGGCTGAACCACCTTAAAAACTGATCGCCTAATTGCGTTAGAAAAATACGCGTTCTCGTGGGACGCGGTCCGGAAATCTTGCTTCCCCCTTCAAGTATTACTTAAGAAGAGGGAGAGAGAATCAGCTCTGGGATGCGTCTCACCACTTGCTGTGCGCTCCGGAAAGTCGCGTCCAGCAGCATCAGCTTCCAGGGATCCGACACGGAGCTGGGCAGGGGGATGTAGATGTAATAGGCGGCCAGCGCCACCAGGGCGGTGAGCAGGACACAGGACGACCTCATCCTCCCGGGGCTCGGCTTGTGGGCGGGTGGACGCGGAGGAAAGGTCTGTGCCACCCAAAGACCTCCAGCAAGTTTCTGTAAGGGTCGGCGGCTCCTTCACGGGTTTCTTATACGCCTAGGAGCCAATCAGAGGCGGCGTCGGGAGGAAGTAGGAGCGCTGACGTGCCTCCTCTTCTGTGTCCTTGCAAAGTGTTGCAGACACGCAAGGTTAGAGACCCGCTCCCGGGCTGCGCTAGGCGCAGCACAGCGGCCTCTGGAGGACACAGGTCTATATTGCACGCCTGTGACCAAGGGCTCCCTCCGCAAGATCCCAAACTGAAACCCAGAATAGTTTCAATATGATGAGTTTCTGTGTGTGTGTGTGTGTGTGTGTGCAAAGTCCGTGGGCCACCCTGACTCAGAGTGGATATACTGAGAAAGATAATAAAAATCCACTGTCTTCTAGAGCCAGACTTGCAATGGAATGTAAATTCTAGCTGATACGTGGTGAAAAAAAAGATAATAAATTCCTATAGCTCAGTCAGGGACAAGCCAGTAGTATATCTAGCATCCAAGTCTTGGTTTCCAAATTTCATTTGCCAATGAAAAGAACCAGGACTGGGGCGCCTGGGTGGCTCAGTCGTTAAGCGTCTGCCTTTGGCTCAGGTCATGATCCCAGGGTCCTGGGATCGAGCTTCGCTTTGGGTTCCCTGCTCCGCGGGAAGCCTGTTTCTCCCTCTCCCACTCCCCCTGCTTGTGTTCCTGCTCTCTCTGTCTCTCTCTGTCAAATAAATAAATAAAATCTTTAAAAAAGAAAAGAAAAGAAAAGAAAAGAAAAAGAACCAGGACTCTGCTGGCTCTTTGGGGAAAAAGGTGATTCCAAGGCTGGGGCAAGTAAAGTGCAAGACGAGTCTGTTGTGCTAGAACATAAGGAAGTGCTCAAAAATGAGGGGACTGGTCAAAAGGACACAGGTGATTGCCTGAAGGATCTCCCAATAGTTAAAGCTGGGGTAGTTTTAGCATCAAAATAAATAATTAATGGATTATAAATAACATAAAAACCGGGAATCTATACTAATATGCATGAATAAATAAATAGGGAAATGCCACCTAAAAAAAAATTCTTTCAGTGGGTCAATGAGAGCAGAAAAATCATTTGAATCCAGATTTCCGATGGGGGAGAGGGTAGGTATAGAATGAGACAAAGAACTTCACCAGCAGAATTAAAACCAGGGATCCAGGAGGAAAATATTTGGGAGAACTGTTTTAAGGAGGTGGTATGAGAACAGCTCCAAACTTATTGAACAAGGACTTAAAACACCAGGTACACATAATTTTGTACCTTAATATAGCCATTTAAATTTAATCTGATCCAAAGGAGTGAAATAGCCGTAAGTTTGGGACTGAAAATGAGATTATTAGGAGAAAATGTGTTTCTTGTTCAGAGTTGAAAGAAATAAAGGGCACACTTCAAGCATTCAAAGTTGAGATCATCGTTTGTAGCTGTTGTTGTTGATGATGATATTTATTGCTTAAAATCAGGCACATTCTATTTTCTAAGAACTGCTGTGCTCTCCAGGGAACTGAATGTTATTTTCGTATCCTTGGTGGATCTACCTATGAGAAAAGGTGTGGCCTATGTAGATGACTGGGCGTAGTAGTTGGTCCTGGGTTGTATCTGATGGAAAGTAGGGAACTGGTAGTAATTACAGCTCCAGGCAGTCACCTGTGAATTTGAATATCCTCTTCAAATAAATTCCAAACTCCTTTGCAGACCTCAGTCTGGGCTGGGCTGGCTGCCCCTGCCTACCTCTGTAACTCACCTCTTTCCCTCCCTACCTGTCTTCTATGCTGCAACCACACTGGCTCCCTTCCAATCAGATATACTAGGGCTTCTCTGCCTCCGGGTCTTTATGTATGTCATTCTGTGCTGTTTCCTCTGCCTGGCACTCTGCCCCCTACTTTCCATCCTAGTTGGCTCATTCTTATTATTGAGATATCTGCTTAGATGTCACTTCCTCAGAATGACAATATTTTGTAAGGTTCAGCATGTAATTGGGCCCTGAAGCTTGTAGGTACCTTCTATAACTGCTAAGTAACCACCTCGCAGTAAGAGTCTTATCTTTCTTACAAAGCTAATTTAAATGACCCACCTCTGAGGGAAGATGGAAATGAGTTAGATGGAAAGAGAGTTATGTTGTTGGGTATTTATATCCTGAAGGCACCTTTTTAAAAGTAATTTTCAATATTTCTGAAAATACTAAAATGATTTTATTTCAGAATCTTGTTTCAGAAAGACTATTGAATATTTGCATGCTTAAAAGCCAGTCTTTTAGGAGTGTTCTGGTTAAGTATCTTTTCTCCATTTTCCATTTTTTGCAGATTCTCAGACTGATGCAAACAACTCTGGGTAACATATTTAAGGCTTATCTTCCTATGATTCCCGAGAAAGTGACCTCATAATTTTTTGATATAAAATGGCTGCTTCCATTTTACGTGTACATTCAAGAACCAGATATCTTTTCATGGCATATGTATGAAATTATGTATCAAGGAATTGGTCATATTCAAGCTTACATAACATCACAATGTGTTATAATTACCTTATTATCTTTGGACGTAGATGTCATTTATTTTTTGACATTTACCAATGACCTATTAAGTGTTGAACACTGTATCATGCTCGGGGATGGGACAATATCCTGCATGGGAGGAGTGCTCAGTCTAGTAGAAAAAAAAATAGTAAACAGGAAAATAAAAGAAAACTTGCTAAGTGCTATATAATAGAGGTGTAGAAAAAGTAGTCTTCAAAGGTGAGTAGAAGCACACCAGACAGACAAGGGGAGAAAGGCATATGCAAGCATACTGTGTAATCTAAGGTTTGTGGCGAGAGCATGATACCTTCAGGGAGCAGCTTCTGTAGATTTTATGAACAATACAAAATAATAAAATTTATCAGCAGAAGTTTCAGGTCTGTTGTTGTTGTTGTTTTTAAGTAGGCTCCACACCCAATGTGGAACTCAAACTCGCAACCCGGAGATCAAGAGTCACATGCTCTACCAGTTGAGCCAGTCAGGCACCCCTCAGGTCTGTTCTTAACTGAACTACCAGTGGAAAAAGAGATAGTGATATACAATCAGAATTTATTTCACTGATTTAATTGAATTTATATAAATCAAAGATAGGATAATCTGCACACGCTTCTCAGGAATAAATGACTTCTATTGATAAAATATACTTTGTAATAATTATTTAAAATATCTATCCACTGGCCTAAGTTCTTGTAATAATTATTTAAAATATCCACTGGCCTAATTTTTTAGGATGTCTAATTGCTAAAATGTCATCCTGACATTTAAATTTTAGCAATTAGACATCCTAAAAAATAAATCAAGTGGGTTATATATTTCAGTTAGGTTTCTCTACTGTTTCTTGGTTTTTAAATATGTACTTATCTCAGAAAAATAAACCATTGGTTAGTTTGTTCGGGCATTTACTTTTGTTAGGTCCCTAGAAGTTCCCAGAAGTTATTCTTTTCAAAAATTTGAACCCAGAATTTAATCTCTTACCTATTCCAATGTCTGCCCTAAGCTCTATATCCAGGTCCCAACTCAGTCCTAGCCACATAGCCAAAGTTCAGTAAATATGTATAGCTGATAAAGTCTAATACTGAGATCTGAAGGTCTGACAATGTGAAAAAGAAATCATTACCTCTCTTCCACAGCTAAATATCATCAGGTAACAATTTGAATATGACATAGTAACTAGAACAATATGTTTACTAAATTCGAATCCATTTTTTATGCATGTATAATTTTGGAAAGTAATCCAAAACTTTGAGTATCTCCTCTGAGAGAGAGAGAGAGCACTTGGAAATACCCAAATCCTTTTTTTTTCTTAAGTAAAATTTTTATGCCTGTGTGTTATTTTTTCCAGGTTTATTGAAATATAATTGATATGTTACACTGTATAAATTTAAGGTATACAACCTGTTGATTTGATACACTTAAATATTGCAAAATGACTACCCCCAAAGCATTAGCTAACACATCCATGGTGTCACATATTATCATTTCTTGTGGTGAGAACATTTAAGATCTACTCTTCCTGCAACTTCCAAGTATATAATACAGTATTATTAACTATAATCACCATGCTGTACATAAGATCCCCAGAACTTAGTCATTTTATAACTGGAAGTTTTTACTTTTTAAGCAACATCTCCCCATTTTCCCTACCTCCTCCCCAGGCAACCACCATTTTACTCTCACTCTCTGAGTTTGGCTTTTTTCAATTTCATTGAAATTGTCATTCAGCATTTTTCTTTCTGTATCTGACTTAAAACTGGAAGTTTGTACCCTTTTACCAACCTTTCTCTATTTCCCCTACCTCCCAGCCCCAGGCAATCATTTTTCTACTCTGTTTCTGAGTTTGACATTTTATTTTATTTTTTTAGATTCCACATACTAAGTGATATCATGCAGTGTTTGTCTTTCTCTGTCTGCCTGATTTCAGTTAGCATAATATGCCCCCAAGTTCCATCCATGTTGCTGCAAGTTGCGGCAGATTTCTTTCTTTCTCACGGTTGAATTAGTCCACTGCATGTGTGCATATGCTCATGCTTATAACAGACCTTCTTTATTCAGACATCTGTTGATAGACATAGATATTTGTTTTTTTACATATCTTGGCTATTGTGAATAATGCTGCAGTGAACATGGGAAGTGCAGTTCTCTCTCTGATATTCTGTTTTCATCTCATCAGAGATATTGATCTCTAGCTTTCTTTTCTTGTAGTGTCCTTATCTGGCTTTGGTAAGGTAATGCTGGCCTGTAAAGAGAGTTTGGGAGTGTTCCCTCCTCCTCAATTTTTTGGAAGAGTTTGAGAAGGATTGGCATTAATTTTTTAGATGTTTGGTAGAATTCTCCAGAAAAACCAACCGGTGCTGGGCCTTTCTTGTTGAGAGGTTTTCTTATTACTGTTGTCAATCTCCTTACATGTTACTGATCTGTTCAGATTTTCTATTCTTAATGAGTCAGTTTTGGTAGTTTGTATGTTACTAAGACTTTCTCCATTTCTCCTAGGTTGTCCAATTTGTTGGCATGATTGTTCACAGTCGTCTCTATGAAGCTCTGTATTTTTGTGGTATCAGTTGTAATGTCTCTTCCTCCATTTCTGAGTCTATTTATTTGGATCTTCTTTTTTTCTTAGTTTAGCTAAAAATTCAATTTTGTTTTTCTTTTCAAAAAAACCTAGTTCTTAGTTTCATTTTTTTTCTATTGTCGTTTTGGTCTCTGTTTCATTCATTTCTGCTCTGATCTTTGTTATTTCCTTCCTTCTACTAACTTTGGACTTAGTTTGTTCTTTTTCTAGTTTTTTCACATGTAAAGTTAGGTTGTTTATTTGAAATCTTTCTTTTTCTTAATGTGTTTATTACTATAAACTTCCCTCTTAAAACAGCTTTTGCACTATCCCACAGATTTGAATATGTTGTGTTTTCATTGTCATTTGTTTCAAGATATTTTTTCATTTCCATTTTGATTTCTTTGGCCCCATTGGTTGTTCAGGAGTGTGTTGTATAATTTCCACATATTTGTGAATTTTCCAGCTTTCCTCCTATTATTGATTTCTAGTTTCATATTATTGTGTTTGGAAAAGATACTTGGTATGATTTCAGTCTTCTTAAATTTGCTAAGACTTGTTTTGTGACCTATCATATGATCTATTCTGGAGAATGTTCCGTGTGCACTCAGGAAGAATGTGTATTCTGCTGTTGTTGGATGGAATGTTCTGTATATGTCTGTTAGGGCCATTGGTCTAAAGCATAGTTCAAGTCCAGTGTTTTTTTATTGCTTTTCTGTCTAGATGATCTATCCATTGTTGAAGTCCCCTCCTATTATTGTAGTGTCTATTTCTCCCTTCAAATCTGTCGGTGTATACCTAATATATTTAGGTGCTCTAATATTGGGTCCATATATATATAGGATTATTACATCTTCTAAATGAATTGATCCCTTTGTCATTAGGTATGGATATTGTGTCAGCACTGTTTTAGGATCTTTTTCCCCTGAAGTTTGTTAGTCAGTTGTGATAATTTGATATACATAGTAAAAAATGATATGGCAGACTTTTTGATGCATTTCTTTAAATATTTTAAATTTCTGTTATATTTAAGTTTATATCAATATACAAATCCATTGATAATGTAAGTACATTTTAACAATCTTTATATTCATGTGGCAGAAAATACAGTCAGTAAAGAGATACACAGGAAAATGTTTAACCTTACCAAGAGTCAAGGAATGTAAAACAATTTTCAGGGTCCTGTTTTTCCCTCCAAAAAATTATGATGAGAGAATAGATCATAGATGAAAATAGATGTTATGAAAGGTAGTTAAATACATAGTATCCAGTTTCATCTTATAAATGATGCCATGAGTCTTTATGTAGAAAAAAATTCCTTAATAAAGATTATTTTAAAAATTATATATATTTAAAATATATAAAAATAAGTTTCTTTTACATATTAAAATAAGTAAACATTGTATCTAAATGTACATGGAACACTTAGCCCTTAAAATAATTTAAAAAGCAGGATACTACCACAAACAATTGTTTAGGTTATAATAAGTAAATATGTATTACGACAACAATTAAGTTTAAAGAAATGCAAAAAAGTTTAAATACAACTGGAGGTAAAAATACCCAAACCTCAGATGCATTTATGTTTATGTAGTAGAACTATGAATAATTTTAATTTCTTTTTATTACTTTGAGTTTTTCAATTTTCTTCATTCATTACTATATAATAATGTTTTAAAAATAATGTAGAAACAGAAGTTAACAAAAATACCTAAGACAATTGGTATCAGAACCATCCCATACCAGATAAACCTGAACTTTTATTTATTTATTTATTTAAAAAAAAATTTTTTTTAAAGATTTTATTTATTTATTTGAGAGAGAATGAGAGACAGAGAGCACAAGAGGGAAGAGGGTCAGAGGGAGAAGCAGACCCCCCGCTGAGCAGGGAGCCCGATGTGGGACTCGATCCTGGGACTCCAGGATCATGACCTGAGCTGAAGGCAGTCGCTTAACCAACTGAGCCACCCAGGCGCCCAAACCTGAACTTTTATTGAAAGTTATATCTATTACATTTATTTATCTAATTCAAAAATTGTATTTATAAAACAATCCTTTATATTTGTCTCAAACTGCTGTCCTAACAGAAAGAAAGTTGGCTGGAAATTCTTGACTGAGCTCTATCATTGGCTGTCTATATGACCTTGGGAATGTTACCCAACTTTCTTGACTCTTAGTTTCTTCATCTGTAAAATAATGGTTTGGACCCAGGATCTCTAAGATTCTTTCTAGCTTCAAGAGTTACCAGTTATATGAGAATGCAAATACAAAGTAAACATATTACAAAAGGCACTTTAAATAAGGCTCTACAGCCATACTTTTATAAGAAAAATGCAAAAGCTACTGGGAATAATTAATTAATGTGTGAAAAAAAACAAGGAATAGTTAAGATACAGCATTAACTCAATAAGTGATCATGATCAAATCATAGACATGTATATTGGCAAGAAATTCTATCATTGGGAAAAAACATAGAACATGATTAAAGTCTTCTAGATTCACTGGCCTAAAGTTATTTTTCTTTTCCTTTGGTAAAATAAATCATTCAGTTTTTGCAATATTCATGATTAACTCATTATAAATTACTTTATAGGTGTGTGTATACACACACACACACACTAATATATATACACATATACTGTTAATTGTATATAATGGCCTATTTATATTAAATGAAAGTCCCATTAATTTTAGAAATTATTTGATAATCTACTTCATAATAGCTGCAACTGACTAGTTTTTTTTTAAATTATCTTTTGGGCTTAGTCGGTCCAGCGTGCAACTCTTGATCTTGGGATCGTTAGTTCTAGCCCCACGTAGAGCTTACTTTAAATAAATAAATAAATAAATAAATAAATAAAAAGAGAATTATCTGACTTTTCATATGTCTTATAGTGAATATGTTTGGGGTCATATGAATGGGACATCATTCCAAAGAAAACTTGCATGAGCATCATAGTGAGCATTTGCTATACCTGTGGCCTCCCAGAATCTTTTGAACACTCTTGATCAATGTTGGTAATTTCCCACATTGTGAGTCCTAGGTCTGCAAGCTGGAGGCTATATATGTCACTTTCCTAGTCTCTCTCATATCTCAGACACCCAACATGTCCCCTAGATCCTGCCATTAGCAGCGCTCATGGAATGCCTTTGACTCAAAAGAGCATCATGAAGAAGGAGGTGTTGTGTGGAGTCTAGCTGAGAGGCACTGAGTTCTTAGTGGCAACAGAGGTAAGGTAAGGGTAGCTGGTAGTGTCTGTGCTCCTTGTTCCCAGAGCACCATGGACAATCTAGTGGTGGCTTTGGGTATTGCTCCAAGCAACTTTGGCCTCTGAGAATGATTGCGGTTTTTTTTGTTGTTGTTGTTAAAACTAGCTAGTGTGCCTTGGTTTGTTTGTAACTGAAAGCCACAATTATGGCTATCAGTTTTGTTTCTCTTGTCTCTCACATTGGTCTTCTTTTTAATTGTCAGCATCCTTGGTCATGACTATAAAATTATGATTCCTAGATTATTAAAAAGGGTATCTTAATAGTCTGCTTGGCACCAGTATCTGATTCCTTTTCTTTTTCTTTTCCACATTTAGAAAGTGGAGTGAGCAGAGACTGATTTTAAGGTGTTCTTTAGCTCTAATATTCCATGATTTATTCTTGGCTGCTCTTACTGATTCGGACTCTTCTCTGCTTGAAATACCTTATCCTGAATTTCACATTGGAGTCTTTGCCACAGAAGTATAAACTGGAGATCAGTAGCTAGGATTTGAAGCCAGGCCCAATACACTGGCAATCCAGATTCTGTGACCTTGGCTACCTTGCACTGACATTTTTTGGTTGTTTTATTTGGCACTATACCCCACAAGGTAATTAATATTCTGTAACCCTAGGAAGGCAACCCCTAAGAGGAATAAGAAATAATAAGAAGAATAGTATAGAAATAATGAAAGCATAAATTTAAATCCATAGTATTAATACTTTTTTAACTACTTGAAGTATAAAAGTAGTAATGTTTTATAATCAATATAATTTGTGTGTAGTTTGATAAATGAGTATATAATATTTAAGAAAATCTGATATATCAGACTTGTGATTTTTAACTAATAATTATGAAACTTCAGTATGTGTCTCAGTGTTTCATTAAGTAAATAATCAATGTTTAAACTTAATTCATTTTGATTTAGTATCTCCTAACTCATGTTTAAATAATTAGTGTAGTGGGACACCTGGGGGCTCAGTCAGTTGAGCTGCTGTCTCTTGGTTTCCGCTCAGGTCACGGTCTCCGGTCGTGGTCTCTGGGTGGTGGGCCCCAGCCCTGTGTAGGACTCCACGCTCAGCAGGGAGTCTGCTTGAGATTCTCTCTCTCTCCCTTTGCCCCTACCCCCCACCCTCCCCTCAAATAATAAATAAATTTTAAATAAATAAATAAATGGTATAGTAAATTAGCATGAAACAAAGTACATGTAGGAACGAGCGTTCCTTTCCAAGAAAAGCTCCAGGAATTGAAGGTCCTCTGAGCACTCTCCCATTTAACCTCAAGGAAGTAAGCCATTTTGTTTTGGAAGCACTGGAGGGAAGGAAAGGGAGAAAACAGACCAGTTCTTTGAGGTGAAGATGGATTCCGACTTCTAGTGCATTTTTCCTGAACATGGTGGAGGCAGTTCTAAGAGGGAGGAAGATCTCAGACGCACTCTCATGCACCACTCCTAGAGAAGAAGCTGCTGAGTACGCATAGTTTGGGGATGCGTGAGGACTGAACACCATACGTCGTGATTTGGGGAAATGAAAGATATTCTTGTTCAAGCATGGCATAAAAGGAGTAGAGTTATCTGCCTATAAATGATTTATGCAGGGATCAAGAATTAACATTTCAAAGGTGATCAAAATGGACTGAAGACTACAACCCTTTCTGCCTTTTTTTCCTAGATTGTATATGATGACCCAGATTATTTATGACCTAGAGAGGGGGTGGAGCCCATCTGTCCTATCTTCTTTCTCCCATAAAATCAGTTAAATAAGATGGATTAAATTTCCCATTTAAAATTCCCTGATGAATAGCAAGCTTAGGCAGATATATCTAATTTAGAACACTAAAGAAAATGATGTTTTTTTGTACCCAGTACTGTAGAGCAGATTCACATCCTTTATAAAAGTAGTGGAACCAGAGGTTCTTGGCTGGCTCAGTTGGAAGAGCATGTGACTCTTGATCTCAGGGTTGTGAGTTCCAGGCCCATGCTGGTTGCAGAGATTATTAAGAAAAAAAGAAAATAAACTTAAAAAAAAAAAAGTAGTGGGGCCAGTATATTTTGACTCAGCCTAAGCTATCCAAGACCCATGGGAAAGATACCACTGTGAGATCCCTGGTTCCACAGGATGTGTCCACATTTGAGAGGAGATATAAAAAAGTGAACCAACTGAAGCAGGTAGAGGCATAGCCCAGTAATGTGCTATAAGCCAAGGACAATGAACTAGAACTTAGCTCTTCATTTGTATGGCTTAGGAAATAAAGCCTATGCTTAAATCCCCTTCTCTTGGTTCAAGAAGAGGAACTGTACTATAATAATCAATTTTTTTCTGTCCGGAGGAATTTTAAAGTCAAGTCAAGAAATCAAGCCAGAGCTTCAAGACAATACAATGTTGGTTTTACTAAAAAAAATTCCTTCCTTTTGATAATCTTGTGATAATCAAACTCAGTTGATTTTCCATTAGGGAACTAAGATAATAAGATGGTAAATATATTCATTATAATTCTAACAAGATAATGGAATAGACTAATAGACTAGAAACTCAAGCTTTTTCTTTTGTTTTTGTTTTTGAGATTTGCACTATTACTTGTAAAGTTTATGGATAGATGATTTAATTTCTAATTTTAAAATTTCAGATAAATATATGAATTGTGGTTTCTACCACAAGGTATTCCAAGAATTTCCAGGAAATGGGTCTTTTAACTTATGTTTCTTAGTTTCATAGCATGGAAACATATTTGTTCTATCTGCTTTGGGGGAGAGTTGGTAAAAGACCTTGAATGTTCATGGGACAGTGCTTGGATGTATGCTACTGATAACTAACAGGGAGTCAAGGGTTTGATAAGGAAAATGGCACAATTGGGGTACTTTTTTCCCCTAACTTATAAATTATAAAAGTAATCTACATTTACAATTTTAAAAATCAAGCAATGTAGAAGTGCTGTCTAGAGGTATCTACTGTATGATAACATATTGGCTTTTAATTTCATGTTGGTGTTCCCAAGAGCAGTAATTTAATACATATAAATTCTTTGGTCAGTCACATTCATGCGAAAAGGAAAAGAAGACAAACAAAAAATATTTTAATTAGGAAAATGAAACAGTGTAATTTTAAAATCTTGATAAACATCTCAACTCCATAGAATACTATACATAACAGCTCCATTTAATCTTCAAAAAGAGAAGCAGGCAAAATTTTAATGAAAAATTAAAGGAAATTATGCTTAATGAAGGAGAAAATAGCCTAATATTTTAATCGCCTCTATAAAATAAGTTTAACTGTGTGTGAAAGAGAAGATAAAAATAATGAGAGATAAAGGATTAGTTTTTTTTTTTTTCACATCTGTGACTATATCAAGCATCACAACTTTCATGTTAGTGTGCATTAGGGAAACATTTTTCTATTTTATACATATTACCATGAAATTACCTCTCTACTATAGATGGTTAGGATGCTGTATAGCCTTGTGAACTCCAGTTGTACAAAAAGAAAGGTGGTAGGATGAAATAGGGATTGTTTAGATAGGGCTCACTAAACTGAGCTCTATGAGGGCGAAGTCTGCATCAGCTTGTTTCTCAGTTGTATCCCCAGTGCCTAGTACAGTGCCTGGTGTATAATAAGTACCTCATAAATATTTGTAAGATAAATAATAATAGTAATAGCTAGCATTTATTGAGTGCTTTCAGTGCACTATTCTAAACACTAATATTCTTTTATGCAGTCCTCACAAAAACTCACAAACTACTTCATAGCATATCTATTAGTGCAGGAATTTACAGCTTACGGGATATGAGTTCAAAGACACTGGGACCTATAGTTAATTCACTATAGGGCAAAGGTTAAGAACTTTTGGAATCATACAATTGCCTGAATTTTAGGTTTCTTCTCATTTACCATTGTCTAAAATATGGAATTGCTTTTCCTGTCTGTGCTCTTTGGTCCTTAGCATCTCACACAGTTTACTTGGTCCCATATGCTTGCTACAATTTCAGTAGCTCAGTCATCATGGGTTTAAAACTTCTCTTTGGCTTTCAGCAATTTGACTATGATATGCAAGACTTTCTTTGTATTTATCCTAAGTTGGGTTTGTTGATCTTTTGGAAGTAGAAACTTTTTCTTCTGGCAAAAGCTATCTATGTCTTTTGTCAAATTTGAGAAATTTTTGGCCATTGTTTCTTAACAATGGGACTCCAATTATATGTGCTGTTTTCCCACAGGTTCCTGAAGCTCTCATTTTTTTAATCCAACATTTTTCTATCTTGTTGTCAATGTTGAATAATTTCTATTAATTTCTTTTCAAGTTAATGGACTCTTTCCTCTGACACCTACATTCTACTGTTTAGATCATCCCATTAATTTTGGATTTTAACTGTTACATTTCCCATTCTAGAAAATTTTAAAAATGGAAAACAGATTCCATTTTGTTCTTTTTAAAAGTATGTTCATTGAGGTATTACTTACATATGGAAAATTCATGAGTTTTGACAAAGGTATACATTTGTGTAGCTATTACCACAATCAAGACATGAGGACTCCCACTATCCCCAATAGTCTTTTTGTGCCATTCTGTAGTAAACCTGTCTCCTCACCCTCAGCCTCTGTCAATCACTGATCTGCATTTTTGTCCCTATCTTTGTCTTTTTCAGAATGCCATATACATTGAATCATACAACACTTAGCTTTTTGTTTCTGGTTTATTTCACTTAACATAATGCTTCTGAGAGTCATCCTTTTTGTTGCATGGAAATTGCTTAGTAGTAGTCCATGTTTGGGATGTACCACTATCTGTTTATGCATTCGCTAAAGCTATACATTTAAATTTTTTCCAGTTTTTAGCAATCATGAATAAAATTTCCTCAAAGATTCTTACATGTAGGAATGGGATTGCTGGGTTTTATGCAATCATATGTTTAACTTTTTTTTTTAAGATTTATTTATTTATTTGAGATAGAGAGTGTGAGCAGGGGGAGGGACAGAGGGAGAGAGAGAGAGAGAGAGAGAGAGAAAGAAACCAAGCAGACTCCCCACTGAATGCAGAGCCCAAAGCGGGAGCCAGACATGGAGCTGATCTCACCACCATGAGATCACCAACCGAGCATAAACCAAGAGTCAGCCACTTAACCGACTGAGTCACCCAGGCACCCCTCCTCCCCTATTTCAATTCAGCTTGGCTTTTATATGTTTTATATATGGGAGTTCATTGTGATGTTTCATTTGAAGAAATATTCAAAAAGCTTGAAAACTTAACTATAGAGAACAAATTGATGGTTACCACAGGAGAGGTGGTTGGGGACATGGGGGAAATAGGTGATGGCAATTACAGAGTGCATTCGTCATGATGAGCACCTGGTGATATATGGAAGTGTTGAATCACTAAGTTGTACACCCGAAACTAATATTACACTGTATGTTAACCAACTGGAATTTAAATGAAAACTTAAAAAAAAAAGCTTGAAGACAGTTGATAAATGACCAATTATGGTCATTATGACCAATAATATAGACCATATTATCTATAATATGTAGATAATATTTAGAAACTTTAAAATCTTTCCTCCCATCCTCCCTTTCATTTTTCATTTCTTTTTTTGCTTATTCTTTATTTCAAAAAAATTTGAGTACCTAATATGTGACAGGTACTGACCCAGTTACTGGAAATATACCAGGGAACAAAACAGACAAAACTCTCTGCTGTCATGGAGCTCACATTCTAGTATGGAGAGACAGACAATCAATGACATAACTGCTGATAATAATGGCTATGAAATAAAAAAAGAGCAAGGCAAAGGGGACCAGAGGTGTTTGGGGAGGGGCTGCAGTTTTGGTTGGGGTAGCTACCTAGGCTGATTGAGACAGTGCATTTGAGCAAGAATTGAAGGAAAAGGGGAAAAAAGCCATGCTTTATGAGAGAAGAACATAAAAGCAGAGGAAACAGCTTGACTTAGGAGTATGCCTCTCATGTGCTCCTGACAGGAGGAGGCAAAAAGGCTGGCTAGCAGCAAAGTGGTGGCTAGAGGTTAAGTAAAACTGTGAAGGGGAGAGGAGTAGGGATGATGTCAGTGAGGATTGTGTTGGGGCCATAAAGTCTATTGTGAGAATACTGGTTTTAGAATGGAAGAAATGGGAAGCCATTAAAGGCTTTTGAGCATAGTGACAAGATCTGACTTATGTTTTAACAAGAATGCTTCAGCAGCTTTACTGAGAATAGACAGCGGAGGTTTAAGGGTGAAACTGAGGAGATGAGTTAGTAGCTACTGCAATAACTCAGGTCAGGGAAGATTGTAGTCTACAAAAGGGCTAAGAACTGGTCAGCTTCTGGATGTATTCTGAAGGTAGAGCCGACAAGATTTGGATTTGTAAAAGCAATACATCTTGGCATTTTTGGTTACAAGCAATAGAAATCAATTCTATCTTAAAGGAAAAAAAAGATTTATTTATTTTTTTTTGCAGAATCTGTGTAAGGATCAACCTTGGGCAATGGGTAAGAGCCAGAGAGGAGGAGTAGTAGGTAGTAGAAATACTAGCAAAGATTATTGGACTCAAAGATTCTGGTCTGCACACTGCTGTTGCTATTGGAATGCATATGATCCTTACTCCTTTCCATATCTTCAGCACATGCTAAACATTCAAAGTCCTATGAAGAGAGCATCTGATTCGCAGAGCTTTAATCATGGGAAGAATGCGTCCCCATTTATACCTGTGGTAACAGAAGCACTACCTCTCACTAAAACCAATTCCATGAGGGATTTCTCAAAAGGGAAATCAGACAATTATTAGGAAGGAAGCGCTAAATGCTGAACAGCCAGGAAAACAACAATTGTCCACTAAAACATGATGATAAAATATTTGAAAATTACCAAAAAAAAAAAAAAAAATGGAAAGGAGAGGGAGAAATAATCTGAAATGCTATTGGCCAGATACAAACAGTAAGAACATTTTTTTTTATTTCTTCATAGTTAATTTTTTTCTACACATAGGATTTATATAGAGTTGCATTGTGCACTTAAATATCATTTAAAGTCTCATGTTTTAAATAATTTTCCCAATGAATTTCTGTTATTTCTTACATGTAATTTTTTAAAAAGATTTTATTTACTTAGTTATTTGAGAGAGAGAGGGCACGAGAGAGGGGAGGGTCAGAGGGAGAAGTAGACTCCCTGAGAAGCAGGGAGCCGGACATGGGACTCGATTCAGGGACTCCGGGATCATGAACTGAACCGAAGGCAGATGCTTAACCGACTGAGCCACCCAGATGCCCCTCTTACATGTAGTTTTTCCTTCATTGTTAAAGCCACAGTTAAACTGCTTATTGCAAATGGGCATACAATTGAGGTCAAATATTCACCATTTTTGGATGACCTGGTCTCCATTTTTATTTCACCTGCATTAACAATTCCATTTTTTCCCATTCATTTGAACAGCAGCAACAAAAATACTGCTAAGTATAATCAAAGTATTCAAATTGTTGCCATAGCAAATACTACTCTATAAAGATGAAGTTGCTGTCAAGACTAAACTGGCAGATAGTATTACTTTAGAATACCTCAGATATTTACAAGTTAGTTGATAGTGTGGAAGAGGTAATTTCTGAGTGTCAGTGTATAATGTATAAAGGTGCAGGTTGTAGGAAAACTGAATTTTTGATATGGATAATTGCCTATGTTCATAAACTATTAAGTCTTACCTGAATCAGTTCAATACCATTAGCATTAACTCTCTTCCACTCATAGCTGGACTGGCTGTGGTACAAAAGTCATTCAATTCTTGGGTAATGTACTTGAATATCAAAGATGCAAATTATTTTGTCCTTGATGTAAATTTATTAATTTTGGAAACATGCCACTTAATTTTTCCTGAAAAACTGTCATAAATAATGGGTTAGATAAAAGTAAAAATAAGAGGCACTTTCTTTAGTATCTTTGGAAAAAACATCACTGATATTATAATAAAAATAAGTTCATTCATTCATTCATTGAGTTACTTGTTATTTCAACAAATATGTAGTTGAGTGCCTTCTGTGTGCTAGGTACTGTGGTTAAAATGGTTCTGATAGTGTGGGTAGTTAGGAAAGACCTTCCGAGAAGTGGCAAAGTGAGCAAATGTTAAAGGATGAATAGAAGTCGCCTACTCTAGGTTAAAAGACTGGGTATCAGAGGGATTGGTAGAGAGAGGAGCAGGTGCAAAAAACCTTGAGAAGGAAAGCAGGTATAGAATTTAAAGAAAGTGAACATGGTGTAAGATGAAGCTGGAAATGTACGTAGAAGGATTGAAGGCCTAGTAGGATTGAAGTGTTTTAAAGAGGTGGTGCTAGACGATGAGTTTGTATTTGCATAATGTCACTCTGAATCCAGGTGGAGAATGGATTAGAAAGCAATGTGTATTCTTAGGGATCAATTACAATGTATTCATGAAACACCTACTGTATGCCAGGAACTGTTGCTAGGTGCTGAAGATACACAGGTAAACAAGACCAACAAGGCTCTTATGTAATTGAAAGTATCTTAAGGCTTTCAAAGGTAAAAAAGAAATATATATATATATATATATATATATATATATATGCATATATATAAATATAAGCATTATGAATAAAGATATTGATACTTTTATAAGTATGCTGTAAAATATAAATATTAATATTTTAATAAAGACAGAATAGCTTAATGAAAATAAAACATTTGATCTTGATTTTGCCACTGACTAGTTATGTGACCTTGGCAAAGGAATATAACCTCTGTGGTGCTGGCCGTGGTAAAATTCTTCTGTAAGATAAAGAATGAGACTAACGAGCTGAGATTTTTTTCCACATCTAAATTTTTTTTAATCAAATTACATAATTTGAAATAATGGTCTCATCATATTTGGAAACCTCTTGCTCCATCAAGCAAAGCTAATTCTCTTTGTTCAAGTGAAACTTTAAGTGCTAAATTTGTATAGTCTTGGAAATCTATGTTAAGTGATTTATAGCCTAATGATTCATACGAATAAAGCTATGATGAAGTATTTAAATTTACTATAAAATAGAATTACTGGTTGATAACATTTCACATTTTAAAACTTTTTTTGTCACTCCATATGAAAGCACTTTATTTTTACAAAATTTTTAAAGATTTTATTTATTTATGTGAGAGAGTGAGCAAGCAAGTGAGCATGAGTGGGGCGGGGGTGGAGAGGGGGGTGGAAGGGAGAGGGAGAAGCAGACTCCCTGCTGAGCAGGGCCTGCCCCCGCCCCCCAGGAGCCCAACGATGCAGGGCCTGATCCCAGGACCCTGAGATCATGACTGGAACCCAAGGCAGACGCTTAACCGACTGAGCCACCCAGGTGCCCCAACATTTCACATTTTTAAAATAAAATCTAGAAATTGTAACATATTTCATTACAGCTTTAGGTAATAAAATCAAAGTCTACTACAACAGATATTCCCCATTTATTGCAACAGATTTAATGATTTTTCAGATATACTAGTTCTTATTAGGGTAAGTATGAGGTGGGGAAAGATATCCCGTAACTCAAAATTAACTTATCTAACTTCCCATTCTCTGCTGCTCTGAAGAAGCTGAAAGAAGATGGAGATGGAGGGTGAGGGCATGGGGGAAAAAGAGGAAATATGAGTAAGAGGGAATAAACTTGAAGAGGCACAAGGCTGTAGGGGTAAAGAAAGAGAGTCCAGACTGTCACCCAATTTGAAGATGGAGGTGGGAAAGCTGATCCTCTAAAGGAAGAATCTCAGTAGTTCTATCTTTCACATTTCATTTTCTCCACATCTAAAATTTTTATCCCCCATCTTTAGAAATTGTTTTATTGCTTGGGGGAAAATATGTCATACACTACTAAGTACTTAAATTCAGTTAAATTTCTTTAGTATTTTATATCTGAAACCTGTTCATTTGGTATCCTAGGAGTTGTGGATGACACATAAAAATTGTTTAATGGTTTATTCTTTCAAGTTACTCCTTATTTTAATTTATCTATCTACCCTATACGAACAGAGGTTGACATATAAATTTAATAAGTGTATTTCCAGTGAAGGGGCCTGGGGAAAGAGGCTAACATTTTATGTAAAGAATCTTAGCTAGGACCTGCCTTGGAAGGGGACAAAAGCCTGGCCAAGGGCAGCAGCAAGAGAGCCATGTCTTGAGCACAGCACAGCAGGATTTCCTTAAAGGAGAAAAGGAAGAATAGATTTGGTATAGAAGAAAAATTGTCCTCTCTCTGGTAGGGAAAGAAAGCAATGGAGGTCTTGGCTGTATCAAGCTTGGAGCTTGGTTGGAGAGGGTGGTGGTTTGTGGCAGGGGTAGGGTGGGGCAAAGGGAGGCATATGTGCCATCGCTCCTGGGGTCAGGGATGAGAAGGCAATGTAGAGAACCATCAGTCCCATCAGGCAATTTACATGGCCCCTTAAGTTGAGATGACAGTGGTAGTAAAAGTAGTAGTAATATTAGCAGCTAACATTCTCTTGCATGTTTACTACATGCCAGAATATGTTTTATATATATATAATATATTATATATATAAATATATATATTTAAAGTAGGCTCCATGCCTAATGTGGGGCTCTAACTCACAACCCTGAGATCTACGGACTGAGCCTGCCAGGCACCCACTTTAATTACATTAATTAAATCCTCACAGCAAAACTATGAAGTACTATTAGACCCTTTTATAGAAGGGCAAACCGAGGCATAGAGAGGTTAAGTAACTTGCTTGAGGTTACATGAATAGGAAATGTAAAAGGAGGTTGTTACATGGTTATGAAATGGAAGAAGATTGTATTGCCTGTTTGTTAGTAAAATTGCCATATATCCCTTGAAAGAAATCAAGGATAGCTTTTGCTAGGCTGGTATACATTTTGTGTGATGATACCTCATGGTCATTAGATTTGGGTGCAAAGCCACTTCAACAGAGCAGTGCACAGAGGAAATAGGCTGCTCTCTTCATTAGCTTAATATGCTTCATTGGTGAGAATTTTTGGAATGCTGGGCACACCCTGATTGAAGTATGCAAGCACATTCCAAAGTGAAATTTCAATGACTATTTTTCTTTTCTTTTGCCTTAACGGTTATCACAGCATTATAATGAAGGGCAGACTGCAAATATTCTTCAGTTACAAACAGGGAAACCAATAATTACCAGACTGCATCACGCATTCTTTTGGATTACATTACACTTTTCAGTGATTCTAAAGTGGCCTGACAAAAATCAGGAAAACTTGTAAATTCTCATCTGTTTGACATGGTCAGAAGTGTTCCATTCCAGAGTGCAAGTTTTCCTTCTCTTATTGGGATTTAAGATTTGGGCAACGGATTTCCCTTTCTTCTTTTACTTAAATCAGTGATTAGGTGGGAACTAAGCAAAACTTACCTGGGGGGAGAAGTATTTTTCTTAAGAGATAATGTTACAGGGTATCATATTTAGAAACTGAAGAAAATAAAATAGTTTTCACAATAGCTATAGTAATTACAGGACAATCGACACATTCTTGGCTAGACTTTACAGGAAAGAAAAGATCTCACGGTGGCCGGAGGAGGCAACAAGAAGCAATTTACTTTGGCTCCAGGAGATTCTAGAATCTCCTGACATATTTTTACATTTGTTCAAGTGTAAACTTATATATATATATATAAAAAGTCCGAGAAACACTAAGATGTATTCTAATCACCGGTGAAATTCCTCAGACCAGAGCAGTGCTTACATACATTAGAATTTAAATAGGCGGCTGCTGATTTGAAGTCCACCTGGAGAGCCCCTCCCTGTCCATGGCAGCCACGCCAACAACCAAAGTCAAAACCTCTGAAGCCTACTTTAAATAACATTCCTAAAGCAGAAAGCACACAAGCAGGAAAATCTTTCAGCTCCCAGCAAGCAGCGAGAAAAATTCAACCGTGGGGGCACTGATTTAATTTAAAGGATTTAGTGACGCCTAAAAAAAAAGCTGGCGCGGGGTGGGGGTGGGGGGGCAGGAATCCATTCAAACTTGACTCAGGAAATGGGACGTTTATTGAGTAAACAAGCAGTAGCCTCAGACACACCTGCCACTCCCAGAGAAGCCCAGGAGCTACCGCTGCCATCTCCCGGTCACATCCGGGCACTTCTCTACAAACTCCTGTCGTTCCTACGTGCGAGCCGTTAGGTTTATTTGAAACACACGCAGAACCAATCAATCGGCGCCTGCGGGGAGGTGGGCGGAGAGCAGTGGCCAATCACCGCCCCTCTGGAGACCGCAGCCTATGGGAAGGAGGTTGACATCACGCGCCAATCGGCATGGCTTTTAGAGAAAGAGGCTCCCTTTTTGAATTGGTTGTGGCTGACACCCGCGAGGAATGGCGGTACCAGTAAGGGGGATCAGTGCTTGAACAGGTGGACTTCCGAGGCGTTTTTTGAGAGGGGTGAGGACTTCGTGGATGTGGGTAGGGGAGGTGGGAGTGGGCCAACGTCCCCGGAGCAGCGGGCCCCTTCTCTTGTCTGGCTGCCCCGCCCCGTGACCGCGCATTCCGGAGCACCCCTGCTCAGGCTTCCTGGCTCTGGGAACTCCCCCACCGCACTACCAACAGCTGGGCAGTGAGCGCAGTGGGATCCCAAAGTCCTGCAGGGTGTTGGGCATCTTCATCTCTCACCTGGTGAGATATTTCCTCCGCAAGAATGTCTGGATGAAGGGAGGGAGTTGGGAAGCGTGGTCTCAACAAGCCGCCTTGTCCCTGCGGTTGTGGCGGCCCACAGCTGCTGCCTTCGGGGGCTTATCTCAGAGTGCTTAGTGGTTTCGCTCTAGGATTCTTTTTGGTGTCTTCTCTGTAGGAGGCTTACTTTTTAGTTTTTAAAAACGCCAGCCCATTCCGGCCTCCGCCTAACCCTCCCCCCCGACCCCCCCGCGTGCGCCTTCCTCCCCGGTACAGATTTGTTTGGCTTAGTGGTTAAAAGTGCAAGGCTCTGGAATCAGCCCGGGTTTGAACCCCTATTTTATTGGCTGAGCTGGTTACTTGACCTCTCTTTTCTAGGATTCTTTATGAGGTGGAGATAGGAATAGTACGTGCCTCTTAGGATGGTTTCAAAGATTAAGTAAATAGAAGTAAAAGACTTAGAACAATGTCTGCCACATATTAAGCGTTAAATAAATATTAACCATAATGTTTATAATGTTAACACTAATGTTATTATTGTTAGTAACACTACCATCATATCCAGCATTTCATTTAGCTCCTCTGAAAGATGATTGCCTAAAAAAATAAGTAAAAGGAAACTAAAGTGAGTATTTGTTTAAATGACAGATTTTCTCTTTGGGATGCAAAGAGGCATGTGTTATTTAGTCAAAAGCTGCTTGACTATGTTCTTGGATGAGAAATGAGCTGTATAGGTTTATGAACACCGATCCTATTGTCTCACAAGCTTACAGAATGCATGAATGTGAAAAAGTGATTAGTGTATTTCCTTTTGTAATCAGAGCGTTGGGTGTTGTCATCAACTTTCCACGCAACTCTCTTTTTTCCTAAAATTTGAAGCTATTTCAGCAATAAATTGATCATATACAGTATTAACAGAGACAATTTTAATTTTTAATTACCTATTTTGTTGGCCTTTAAACAGGCATAGGAGAAAAATGTAAATTCATGTTTTTGATTATTAAAATCTCCCTCCTTCATTCCTTAAAGTATGTTAGTTCATCTCTTGACTTTTTTTAAGGTTCTTTTAAGGGAACTTTGAATGATAGCCTTTGTAGAGGCTTTTCTTTTTCACTGGAAACCGTTAGGTGTAGGAGACTTAACAACAAAAAATAAGGGCTGGATAGAATTTGTCATTGATTGTAAATAGAGACTCATATTAACAACTGTTGGGGCATTCCTTTGGAGAGCTTTAGAATAATGATTGATATGGATGTATGGTAAGACAATTAAAAATGCCCACATTATGAATATTATGAAAGTTAATAATTGTCACTCATTTTAAGATGTCATCTATTCAGTTTTCATCACAACTGGATTTGAGTTGTTTCTTATCTTTTTCTTGGTTGTAGAAACCGAGTGCAGAGTTGAGACAGGAGGCTGGGTTGCCTGGCTTTGAAGTGTGCGCCTAACAGTTATGCTTAGGTCTTTGGATATTATTAGTGTGCTCATCTTTGCACTACTTAATATCACCATCTAGAAGTGATGCTAATGATACCTTAACTATATGCTGTTTCTCCACAGCATATAGTTTATTTAAACTATTACTTTGATAAAAAGCTGGTGGAAGATATTTGTATATTTTATTAACCTAAAAAAAGTAGGAGAGGGTACAGTAGGTCAGACATGTACCAGATAAAGATAGGGCCTCCTCTTTATATTTGCCCAATATTCTGGAAATTAACTTCAAGATAATAAACTTACATAATAACCTCGATTTGAATTGATGAAAATTCATTTAACTTTTTATTTATTCCCTCTTAGCCCAACCTTTCAATTCTTAAGTCCTGGAAGTCTTAAAAAAAAAAAATCCTTTAATGTCCAGAGCCATATTGACACGAACCCATGTGTAATTGTCTTGTTATATCTTTTAAAGGAGAGATGATAGTAAAGTAATACGAAAATACAGATAAGAGAGCAATCTACTTGCATATGAGATATATAGAGACATCCACAGAGGATGAGTCAAGAGCAGTGGGTTGGGAGTTGAAAGATGTGCTGGGTGGAGAATTGAGTACTATTAAATGTAAGTAGGTGTGTGGAGTAAATAGTGATCTGTGTTTGAAAAATGCTGAGAAATACATTGTGGCTGGAGCATACAGTATATGTGGACTGCGGGAATTAAACAGGAGATGAGGTTGAAGAGTTAGGCTAGGACCAAACTGTAAACCTGATGGTGAATTTGGACTTGACCCTGTAGGGAAGAGTGCTCATGGAAGTTCTTAAGCAAGGAAGTGATATGGTCACATTTGTTTTTAGGACCACAACCCAGGCAACAATGTAGAGAGTGATCTGAAGAAACTGATGATAAAGTTGTTTGGAGCTGTTGTATTTGACCAAGTGGCCACTGTGGCATTGACCATAGAGAAGTGGGGCCAGGTCTCAGCTCTTTCTTTCTAAAATTTGAAGCTGCTTTGGCAGTAAATTAATAATCAGAGCCAACTCTATGAGGTCCCAGATACTTGAGATAGGATTGATAGGAATTTGGGGGAGGCAAAATAAAGTAGAGGAAAGGGTAAGGATAGATATAGTTTTTGACAGGGATTATTTGAGGGATGATGGTAGTATTGTAAATGAAGATAGGAAAATGGGTTGGTTGAGGGCAAGGGGTAGAGGAGGAGGGAGATAGAATATTTATGACTACCTTCTTGAATTTTCATTATATGTCAGGTAATGTTCTGAGTACTTTTCATACATTGTTATTTTTACTATATTCCTATGAGTCAGGTAGTAGTATATTTTACAGAAGGGGAAACAGGCTCAGAGAGCTTAATTGACATTTCTTTGGTTCAGTATTAAGAAAAATGAGTAATACTTTTTATAAATTCTAGATATAAAAGTAGAGCCTCTAATGCATGTTTTTGCCCAATGCTCACGTATTTTTATTCAAACTTTATTTTTTTCAGCCAACGTAGAAGAGTACTAACAATGGCTGACAGTAGTGTATTAACATCTACTACTGGGAGGACAAGCTTGGCAGACTCCTCTATTTTTGATTCTAAAGTTACTGAAATTTCTAAGGAAAATGTAGTTATTCGATCTGCTTCATATGTTGAAGGTAAACCTGTTAATCAACTTTAAAACACCAAATCACTATTTTAATCCTAAACTGACTAGGAATTTAGAATTTAACTGTAATACTGTTAAGCTAGAGTACGGTTATTCAGTAAATATTTGTTGACAGAATCTTTTATTCTTTGTAGTTTTTTTAAGTTTTTATTTCAATCCCAGTTAACATACAGTGTTATATTAGTTTCAGTTGTACAATATAGTAATTCAACACTTCTATGTATCACTCTGTGCTCATCACCTATTTAACTCCCCCCACCCCCGCAGTAACCATCAGTTTGTTCTCTATTAAGAGTCTGTTTCTTGCTTTGTCTCTCTCTCTCATTTTTTTTGCTTTGCTTGTTTTGTTTCTTAAATTTCACATGAGTGAAATTATATGGTATTTGTCTTTCTCTGACCAACTTAGTTCTCTTAGTAGTATACCCTCTAACACCATCCATGTTGTTGCAAATGGCAAGATTTCATTCTTTTTGTGGCTCAGTAATATTTCATTATATATACACCACATCTTCTTTATCCATTCACTAATTGATGATGGATACTTGGCTTCCATAATTTGGCTATTACAGATAATGCTGCTATAAACATAGTGGTACGTGTATCCATTTGAATTAGTGTTCTTGTATTCTTTGGGTAAATACCAGTAGTGCAATTGCTGGATCATAAGGTAGCTCTATTTTTAACTTTTTGAGGAACCTCCATACTGTTTTCCACAGTGGCTGTACCAGTTTGCATTCCCACCAGTAGTGCACGAGGGTTCCTTTTCTCCACATCCTCACCAACACCTGTTGTTTCTTGTGTTGTTGATTTTAGCCATTTATACCGTATAGATTTTTGATTATTGTTTGGATTAATGCTTCTCAGCTTGAAGGAGAAAGCATCTTATTGTTGAATATTGCTTTTTCTGTGTGTGAGGGCAATCTAGCTGCAACACTGTTAGAATTTACCCAGTTATGACTGGTTAGGTGAAAAGCCACTTATTCCCTTAGCCACTATATAAATGGGTCTGTCCCGAAGTTGCGTGCACTGTTGAAGAGGATGGCTGTGCAAGATAGTGAATGCTTTTTTTGGTTAGGAAGAGTGCTAATGTTTGTATACTTTGTGGCAATTTGTTTTTTCTTTCTCTAAAGTGATAGATGGCCAAATTTTAAAAAATAAACTGAGAATTAAGTCATTTTAATTTTAGAGAAAGTTAGGAGTCTCCTCAAAGATGGAAAAACATGCCAGATGTAGCGAAAAGAGGGATTAAGAACTGTTGATTTTGATATTAGTACCTGATAAACATATTTAAACATTTTTAATTTTAATAGAAGAAATGCCTCAAATTGAAACGAGACTGATATTGGTTCAGGAAGCTGGAAAACAAGAAGAACTTATAAAAGCTTTAAAGGTATGGAATTTTAGCTTTTTTTTTTTTTTTAAGAAAGGCTATCTTTCTTCCATCAGTGTTTAAGTAATTTTATAGTTTTCTTAATCTTATACTTAAGTCTCTTTTCCACAGACTATTAAAATAATGGAAGTCCCTGTTATAAAGATAAGAGAAAGTTGTCCTGGAAAGTCGGATGAAAAATTAATAAAAAGTGTTGTTAATATGGTAGGTCAAGCATTTCATTGCATGTGGCATGCTGCACTACTCTTGATTGTATTCTTAAATTCCACTTAACGGTGATCGGGCCTAAATTAGGCACAAGGTATATTTTGTGCACTCTGAAGCTAGATGAACAGAATCTTTTATATTTATTTAAAAAATTTGGGTGTTTCTGAAATCCCAAACTATGGTATATATTATAAGTAATGAACTTTTTACACTGTAATTTGGCATTGTTAAATTTAAAAGGCACACATATATTCACAAAGGTCTGATGTTTTTCTTTAAACCCTAGCTTCTTTTTTTCCCATTAATTTTATGTTTATTCCAAATTCTTGCTTTATTTCCAAAATTATAAATCACAGGGGCACCTGGGTGGCACAGTCGGTTAAGTGTCCAACTCTTGGTTTTGGCTCGGGTCATGTTCTCAGGGTGGTGGGATCCAGCCCTGGGTTGGGCTCCACGATTGTTATGGAGTCTCCTTAAGACTCCCCGCCCCCCTGCCTGCTTGCTTGCACACACTCTCTCTCTCTCTCAAATAAAATCTTAAAAAATATAAATCACAATAATTTGACAGTCATCAGGGAATTTGTCTCAGCATACGAAATATATCTAATTCTATATACCAGCTGTATTAGTTTGTGAGGGCTGCCATAACAAAATACCGAGACTGGGTGGCTTAAACAACAGAAATGTATTTTCTCTAGGTTCTGGAGACTAGAAGTCCCAAGATCGAGGTGTTGTCAGGTTTGGTTTCTCTTCAGGTCTCTCTCCTTGGCTTGCAGATGGCCAGCACTTTTTTGTTGTGTCTTCACATGGCCCTTCTGGGCATGCACATCCCTGATAACTCTGTGTGTCTAAATTTCCTCTTCCCGTAAGTACACCAATTAGATTGGATTAGGGTCCACCTACGTGACCTCATTTAACCTTAATGACCTCTTAAAAGGCCCTGTCTTCAAATGCAGTCTCATTTTGAGGTATGAGGGTTAGGGCTTCAATGTGAATTTCGAGGATACACAGTTCAGCTCATCACATCAGCCTAGCAAATAAAGCCCAAACAATTTACTGACCTATTCAGGATTTTCTTTTAAATGGTTCTATTCTTTTTGCATAGGAGTCATACAGGTACTTAAATATGTTCATTCTTTTTCATAGATGTACATTATAAATTGTTAAACAGGAAAGCCTTTTTATATTCTACGTTTGCCACATAATAGCTACCTACATGTTTCATATCTTTCTCTTCATGTTTCATATCTTTCTCTTATTTCCCTCATATATCCTGAAATGATTAAGTTAATCTATACCCTTTTTGTAGATACTAAGTGCCATAGTATTTTTTCTATTTCTATAAATCATTCTGAAGATGATTTATGCAGGAAGAACTGTTAAGTGTGGCATCATTTTCTTGGTGAGAATAAAAAGTAATAGTGGATATCTTTGTAATGCATCTTACTATCAAAATGTGTGTTCTCAAAAAAATCATTTTAATTTTATATGTGTATTAGATTTATAATGACTAAGTCATGTCCAAAGTTATGCCTTTATAATATTAATATTCAAAATTTAATATCAGTATAGATGGAGAAATGTATATATAAAAAAACAAATAGTAAAGAAATAAGGCTGTTCACTATTAAGTATAACGCTCATTGTGTGATTTAAAAGTTTACTACAAATATAAAAAAGTGTTGATAGTGAATTGATTTTTAGGTGTTATTTAGAGTTACATAAATTAACTTTGTAATCTATAAATAATTTTTATTTCTAATAACCACCTGAAAAAAATCAAGGAAATTAAAGTGCCCTTTGTAAAGATGGAATCACTGGAAGAATTTGAAAGTTTGGATTCTCCAGAATTTGAAAATGTATTCGTAGTCATGGACTTCCAGGATTCTGTTTTTAATGAGTTACACAAGACTGATTATAGAATTATTGGACCACCAGTTATCTTAAACTGTGCCCAAAAAGGAGAGGTAAGAAAATAGACATTTATTATGACTTTCAAGGTTAAATTTTTATTAATGAATTTTGTGAAAATTCATAAGCAGAAACATCCTGTTAATTGTTGGGAGTGTGTAAGATTTAGAATAGGGATAGTATTGGCTACTCCAATATAGTTTTTAAAATCTTTCTGTTGTAACTTTTAAGAGTGAAAGTCTAAGACTTTCGAAAGTTAAATAATGACAATTACATATTTGTGTGTATACATACACACATATATATCTTAATACCTGCAGTATCTTGGGAGAAATAATTTTTTAAACTTGGGTTCCAGAAATGTATATATATATATATATAAACTTATTTTCTTCCACAGAATAAGTACACATTTCCATTTTTATTTGTTACTGCATGGCTAAAATTAAAGAAATTATTTTAGCTTTTTTTTTATATTGGGTTGTAAATTTAAGTTTATTTGTTTGTTTATTTTAAGTAATCTCTACACTCGGTGTGGGGCTTGTACTCCCAACCCGTAGGTCAGAGGTTGCATGCTCTTCCAACTGAGCCAGCCAGGAGCCCCTGCTTTTTGTTTTTAAATAACATTTCAGTGTTAGAGTTGTAGTAGAGTTAGTCTGTATTCTTGGGTTTTGTTGCTATGTTTTGCCATTCTTATTAAACTTGCCTTATTAACTTAAAATTGTATAGGTCAATTTTGTGCTTCTTTTGTTATAGATACTTAGTAAGGTGCATGATAATCTTTAATTCTCTGTTTTGATTCAGAAGTGTTGCTTTCAAAAAACCAAGTAAACCTTTTAAAGACCAAAATTGTTAAATAATCTTGCATAATGGTGGGAACTATGTATCTATACTTATTTTTTTAACCATTCTTTTCCTATTATTTATATATATACATACATACACATATATATATACATACGTACATATATATATCTATTTCTGTTGGTTAAATTATTTACTATTTCCATTTTTTTTAGCTCAAAAATTGGAATCATATTTGGTTCAAGTATATGTGTAATTTACATAGTGTTCATTATAAAATATTTTGAACTGTTTTAAATTGGAATTTTAATTGGAAACATTTACAATAGTGTATGGAGTCTGAAATTTTTCCTAGCACATAAAACTTTGAGTCAAAGTATATTTTAGAACTGAAAGTTTGCATATAAATATGTTTAATTTGCCAGTAGTAAAGTGTGTTTAGATTGTGTGTGTCAAATATAAATTGGGAGTTATGGGGGATTTTTGTATTATAAAACTTGTAATCTTTTTTTGCTATTTTTTTGTTGCATATGGAAAAATGCAAGAAATCTTTGGATTGACAAAGTTGATTGGCAAGAGGGGGAAATATGCTTTAGCTTGAGAAAGATGTGTTCTGTTCTCTACTATAAAGAAAACTCACAGATTTAAAATTGTTGTGTCCTTTATTTAGCCTTTGCCTTTTTCATGTCGTCCACTCTATTGTACAAGCATGATGAATCTAGTACTATGCTTTACTGGATTTAGGAAAAAAGAAGAACTAGTAAGTATTTTAAAACATTCTATTCAAGGAATATTTTTTCCAGCCAAATAAATTTAAATTGACATTTTTTGGGGGGTTAATTATATCATGGTTTTATTTCAAACATATTGAAGGAGAATTTATGAATATACTATTTTAAATTTTATGAAGAAACATTATGAAGAGCCTTGTAAAGAAACATTTTGTTTAGGCTGGCAGGCATATGAATTAAGAGAAAGACTTCATTACTATCTGATCTGTTTAAATTGTCTTTTTGTTAAGTATCATCAGCTACGTTATTTCAAGTTTTTGTTAATACATTGCAATTTTTTGTTATACAAGTCCAGGCTTAAAGTATATTCATTGCCCTAGAGAATTCATAGAAACTTTTCTGATTCATAAAATTTTCTGTGTTGGAGCTAATAGGGTAATACTGTAACTTTGTGGGCAGAATCTTGGTGTGATATAACCTGGTGTTGAAAAGAAGTCTTCTGTTTAGGATGCATGAAAGCCAGTTGTTTAATTAAGTTTTGTGTAATTATCTTTACTAGCTTATCTCTATGTATAATTTTGCCTGTGCTTGTTAGGCAATGAATCTTTAATTTTTTTTGACATAAAATTCCTATCTTTATAAAAATTCTTATATGTACCTTATAAATAAAAATTATTCAGTAGATTCTAAATGACTTCTAAACATAATTTAAAATTTTGTTCAAATTAATCATAAAGTTAATGTTCCCTAATTTTTCTTTTGAGGTCAGATTGGTGACATTGGTTCATCACATGGGTGGAGTTATTCGAAAAGACTTTAATTCAAAAGTTACACATTTGGTGGCAAATTGTACACAAGGAGAAAAATTCAGGGTATGTAAACTTGGGTGTATTTCAGTATAGCATTTTGGGGGGGTGGATTTAATAACAGTACTTTCATCCTATCTATTTCTCCCACAGTTTATTGAGGATCAGAAATTCCATTTTTGCTATATGTACATTTAGTAAAAATTTTAAATTATAGGAGTGTGGTCCTTTAGGTTTTAAGGAGGCAATGGAACCTGAGTTAGGTCTTGAAATAAGTAGGATTTGTGAATGAGTAGGATTGTGGAGTTTGGTAGATGGGTGACATTTCAGGCAGATGATTAATATTAGCAAAGGTTACTATAAGTGTTGGTGAATAAGGGGGTTAGGAAGTGTTGAGCAGATATTTCATTCTTGTCTAAATGGTATTAATAAGAACAAAGTTATGTTCTTATAAAATGGTTATAAGATTTAACTAGCGAAAACTATAAAAGAACAGGAGAAACTACTTTTACTAGAATTAAAATCTTAGTTTAAGACTGCACTTGAATATCTACAAAGAATTTATCACCTTGTTCCCACCCTCCATCAGGGTATTTATGTAACAAATGGTAATTTTGGGGTAATGTTGAATTCCTGGGAGGTATTCTTTCCAATTCATATCTTAGTTTTTCATGACTTAATCAGATATTTTCTTCTCTAGTCCTATCTTGGGAGTCAGTACTTCCAAGGAAGTAAAGATGGAGAAAGGAGAAATAGAAATATAGTAAAATAAAGATGAACTTAGCTTCAGAGTTATGTTTATTTAAAATAAGGAAATGAGGGGCACCTGGGTGGCTCAGTCGTTAAGCGTCTGCCTTCGGCTCAGGTCATGATCCCAGAGTCCTGGGATCGAGCCCTGCATCGGGTTCCCTGCTCGGCGGGAAGCCTGCTTCTCCCTCTCCCACTCCCCCTGCTTGTGGTCCCTCTCTCGCTATGTTTCTGTCAAATAAATAAGTTAAATCTTTAAAAAAAAAATAAATAAAATAAGGAAATGGTTTGGACATCATGGAACTTGTTCTAAATTATTTTAACCTAACTTGTATGATTGAAAGACAGTTTTTCTGTTAATTTTTCTTTATACTTTGTCAGAAAGCAGATGAATAATGATCTAAAACTGCAAAAAACAGTATGTATAAAATTGCTTAGAAATTCCATGAATGCAGTTATTTGAGGTGAAAATTTATTATAATTGATGTTTATATTTTTAGATTGCTGTGAGCCTGGGCACTCCAATTATGAAGTCAGAATGGATTTATAAAGCTTGGGAAAGGCGGAATGAACAGTAAGTGTTTAGAAATTCAGTAGTTCAAGGTGGCTCTGGCGTTACGGATAGCACATTGGACTTCTAGAAATTTAGTAGCTCATTATTTGAATTAAGTATGTTATGAATATAAACCCATGTGCCCAAAACCCTAAATTCATAGATAGTGTAGATAAAATGAATTTAGTCTTTGGATAGCCTAAGGAATAAAGTCTAGGAGGAGCAAAGTTATAAAAAATAAAAATAAAAAATTGAAAATTGAAAAGTATCTGTGATATCTTCAGACTTTGCCTTGTGAAATAATTTTGATTATTGTTAACATTCTAAAACTATTACATAAAAACTTAATGCATCTGGATATTTAGATTGTTACACTTTTTTCACGGTGTTTGTCTAGTTACATTCTAAGTGGTGATTGCAATTCACAACCCGTTAAGCTTTCCAACCTCATAATTCCTTGCTCTTCTACTTCATCATTATTTAACATTTCATGAAACTACAGAACCCCTGGAATACATAGAAAATTTCATGTCCAGAGCAAGGATCTGAATCTTGTAAAGACTACTTGTGATCAAATTTTGTTAGAAGTTATTTCCGGGATGACTGAGGACACACCAATTCTTTTTTTTTTTTTTAACTGGATGTTTTTGTGAACATTTCAGGACTACATGTAAAATATTTTCAATAAATGGATTATGCTGAAAACCTTGAGAATTATTATAGATTTATAAATTGATATACTTACTGAACTTTAGCTGGTTTTAGAAGAGTATATTTTGTTTTTAGGGATTTCTGTGCATCAGTTGATGACTTCAGAAATGAATTTAAAGTTCCTCCATTTCAAGATTGCATTTTAAGTTTCTTGGGATTTTCGGATGAAGAAAAAACCAATATGGAAGAAATGACTAAAATGCAAGGTAGAATTTACTATAATTTAAAAGTTATATTTTTTCTCCCACTCTTGCTTTATCATCTCCTGGCAAATATGCCTCTTTAAAAATTCAGGTTTGGAGATAAATAGTTCGGCTTATTTATGCTTGCATGCATTTCTCTTTAGGAGGTAACTATTTACCCATTGGAGATGAAAGATGCACTCACCTTGTAGTTGAAGAGAATGTAGTAAAAGAACTTCCATTTGAACCTTCGAAGAAACTTTATGTTGTCAAGCAGGAGGCAAGTAATTCTAGAATAAGATTGGCTTTTTTTTAGATAGAATTTTATTTTTATTTTATTTTATTTTTTTATTTTAAGTAGACTCCACACCCAATGCAGGGCTTGAACTAATGACCCCAGAATTAAGAGTTGCATGCTGTACCGACTGAGTCAGCTAGAAGCCCCAAGATTGGTTTTTTAAAAATATTACTAATTGCTTCTCTGATAAGATAAATTCTTAATTAATTTTTTCTTTCCTTTTACCTAGTGGTTCTGGGGAAGCATTCAAATGGATGCCCGAGCTGGAGAAACTATGTATTTATATGAAAAGGTATGCTTTTTTGTCCATTAGTCATTTGTTCTGTGCATTTGATTGTATAAAGATAACACTTCTGTTCGAAAACAGCGTGGGATAATTGGCATACCAGTCATCTTTAAGTCATGTTTAAGAGTTTGAGAATAATTGAACAGTTAGTTATTAAGTAATAGTTTGTGTAGATTTAAGTAAAACTATTCAATGCAGAATTATTTTAATCTAATGTATGTCATTCTGTGCCACTTCGTAGTGATATTATTATGAACAGTAACATTCCTATCTTCAGAAACTTAGAACCTTAAGGGAAAGCTAGATATACAAACAACTATAGTGCAGAATATGTGCTATAGTTGAGTAATTATTTTAACTAGCCTCATTCTGAGAGACTCAGGCAGGACTGAAAAGAGTAAATAAATGTTGAGCCAACTTACGAGGCTAACCTTGTAAGGACATTCAAGTTAGACAGCAGGTGAGAGATGGTGTGAAGCTTGAAAGTACATTGAAATAGCAAGTAGTTTAGTATGGCTTTAGAAAAGAGTGTGGGAAAGAAGGCCAACAAATAAAGCTTACGGTTTAGGTAGAATCAAGTGGTTTTTAAAATGTTAAAGAATTTGGTAAGTATTGGGAGTCATTGAAGAATATTAAGGGGGGAGATGTCATTAGAAAAATGACTCTAGTAGTAGCTTGTAGGCAAGGAAAACGCAGCCTTCATGCTAGATTGGTGAAGAGTGGTATCATTCACCAAAACGTGGCATAAAGGTATAGAACCAGGCTTTAAGGGAGGATTTTCTTTAGTTGGAGATTTAATTTGAATGGAATATTGAAGATGAGGTGCAGATTTATTGTATTACTATAAAACCTAGATAGGTACTATATTGTCTTCTGACGCTTTTGTTCTTAATATAAGATTCTTAACCATAAAGTTTAAAAACTACTTAAAATTTCAGGAGAGAGCTTTTAAAGCCAAGTGTTATTCAGCAAATATTGTAGAGCAATATGACCGGGCACTGTGCTAAATGCTAAGGATACAGTGAACAAACTATGAATGGTCCCTGCCCTCCAGAGTTTATGGCCTAACGGGACTAGACAGTAAACAAGCTTACAAATGAATATGTAATGGTGATAGAGCTGTGAAGAAACAGAATGAGGTGCTTGGGGTTAGGCAATTACAGTGGTCCCTTTACTATTGTGTTTTATGAATCTTCTGAATTACCTGGCAGAGTGTGTAGTTGTAAAATTGTGCAAAATCCAGATTTTGTCAGACTTGTAAATATATTTTTCTTCTGTTCCTGTCTCAGTATAGAACCAAGGAAGTAAAATTGAGCTTTTGTGCTTTTGATTGCAGGCTAATACTCCTGAGCTCAAGAAATCAGTGTCACTGCTTTCTCTAAATACCCCAAACAGCAATCGCAAAAGACGTCGTTTAAAAGAGACACTTGCTCAGCTTTCAAGAGAGACAGACATGTCACCTTTTCCTCCCCGTAAGCGCCCATCAGCTGAACATTCCCTTTCTATAGGGTCACTCCTAGATATCTCCAACACACCAGAGTCTAGCATTAACTATGGAGGTAATTCACATTTTAAAAAATTGATCGTTAAAAGTTAGTGGAATGGAATAATTATTAGAATTTAGATAAATCACTACCACAGCGAATATGAAAGGTTCTGACTTTTATCACCTTTGTTCTAGCTGAGGAGAAGAGGCACATAAAAATGCTTCCATTTAATGATTGCTTACTATATGCTAAGTGTTTTCTGTATATTATTTGTATATCGCTCTAGAAAATGGAAGAGCTGTTCAAAGAGCAGATTCTTAACATTAGCAAAACAAGATCACAGAAGGTGTCACATGAGTTATGGAGAAAATAGGTACGATGAAATCAGTGGAGGGTGAGCTCAGTTTGTTCTCCAATGATACAGGGAGGCTCTATAATTAACTCTACTCTCTTGATCATCAATTTTTCCCTCTATTTTTGTTTTTTAATCTGCACACAAATATGTTGTGTTTTTTAGAGTTAAGAAATAATCAAAACCTCTTGACCCCATGACACTCTACTTACTATTTCATTTCTCTCTTTCCTTTTACATGAGTACTCTTCAAAGAATTACCTTGATCTGTTGTGTCATTTCCTTGCTTTTCATTGTCTTCTCCAACCATTCCAATTGAACTTAAGCCCCTACTGCATGAAATTGCTCTTGCTGAGGAGACTGACAGTTTTGTTTGTTTTTTTTTTTTAAAGATTTTATTTATTTATTTGAGAGAGAGAGAGGCGTGCTGGGGGAGGGGGCAGAGGGACAAGCAGAATCCCCACTGAGCCTGGAGCCTGATGTGGGGCTCATTCTCAGGACCCTGAGATCATGACCTTAGCTGAAGTCAGACGTTTAACCAACTGAGCCACCCAGCTGCCCGGTGACTGACAGTTTTTATGCAGTCAGCAGCATCTAACACATGAATAGCTATTTCTTCCTGGAGATAATTTTTTTCTCTTAGCTTTTGTACCTCATTTCTCATTCTCCTTTGCCTAACTTCTCCAATTCTAACTGTCGAATATTATTCCTGAGTCATTTCTTCTCTACTGTATTCTCCCACAGTAGTCTCATTTAATTCCATGGCTTTAGAAACATTCATATGCTGTTAACTCCCCAGTGTGTCTTCTTCCCTGTCTAACTACATACTTAATACCTACTTGTCCATGTCTAATACATATCTTAAACCTAATATAATCAAATTAGAACTCTTGATTTTGATTCTCTCTACCACTCTCAACTCTACTCCTTTATCAGCCTTTTCTATAAAATGGATCTCTTAGATGATTATGTTGGTCTCCTAAATGGTTTCTCTATATTCATTTTTGCCTTTTTTGTTAAGTTTGTTTATTTATTTTTATTTATTTTTTTTAAGATTTTATTTATTTATTTATTTTTTATTATTTTTTTTAAAGATTTTATTTATTTATTTGACAGAGAGAGACACAGCGAGAGAGGGAACACAAGCAGGGGGAGTAGAAGAGGGAGAAGCAGGCTTCCTGCAGAGCAGGGAGCCCGATGCGGGGCTCGATCCCAGGACCCTGGGATCATGACCTGAGCCGAAGGCAGATGCTTAACGACTGAGCCACCCAGGCGCCCCAAGATTTTATTTATTTATTTGACAGAGAGATAGAGAGCACAACTGGCAGAGCGGCGGGCACAGTGAGAAGGAGAAGCAGGCTCCCCGCTGAGCAGAGAGCCTGATGTGGGGCTCGATCCCAGGACACTGGGATCATGATCTGAGCTGAAGGCAGACACTTAACCTACTGAGCCACCCAGGTGTCCCAGTTTGTTTATTTATTTAAGAAATCTCTATACCCAATGTGGGGATTTAGCTCACAACCCTGAGATTAAGAGTCACATGCTCCTCCAACTGAGTCAGCCAGGTGCCCCCATTTTTGCCTTTCTGTATGAGCACTTCGGTCTCTAAAATACATATAAATTAAATCATGCCAGTCCTGTGCTTGAAGTCATTCAGTGGATTTGTATTACCATAGCTTTCAAGTTCCTATGTGATCCTTTCTCACCTACGTCCAACCTCATATGACGATATCATGCTCTCCTGTAATACTCTAAGCTTTAGTCACACTATCTCTGTTATTCTTTGGATATTTCCGCTACATTCATACCTCTGGAACTTTATACTTGACCTCTTTGCCTTAAAGAAATCTTACTGGGCTTTCTGCAAAGTTAAGTCCCTGTTCCAGCACTTCTCACTAAACCATTACCTGGTTGTGTCTTCAGTAGTAGTTATCATTGTTAGAAATTATATTTTTTTATTTGTTTCACCAGAATGTAAGCTTTAAGAAAACAAGAACCTTATCTAATCCTTTGCTTTGTTCTCAGTGCCTAGTACAGAGTAGGTACTTACTAAATATTCTTGTGTCAAATTATAGAAGGCCCAGAAAACTGAGGTGGAGTTGAGAAATGAGGGGAGCAAGAATATAAATACCATACAAATTCACATTTTAAGGGATAGTGAATAGGTCAGTTTGCTTATGAGAATGGGGGGGTAATAATTAAATTCGAAAGGTTAATTGGGGCCTAATATTCGAGGACTTTGAAATCAGACTGGTATGTCTGAACTGCATATTGTCATCAACAAGGAACTTTAGAAACTATTGAGCAGTAGAGTAATTGGTTGAGTAGGTAATTTGTAGTGGATTATTCTGAAGAATGATTAAAAGGAAGACAGTTCAGAGATGGCCAGACCATGAAGTAATCTACAGTGGCTTGGGCCACAAGATGATAAAGCCCTGAACCAGGGTTGCTAATGGTTGGAAAGGAAAGTAGGAAGCACTGTGGAGATACTGATGGAATGGAGTGACAGGAAGGGAATAAGAGATGACAGCAGAGTATTAAAATAGAAGAAATGTTACCTTGGCGAAAATAGGAAGTCCATATTTTGGAGGAAGATAGTGTAGTTTTAGAGACTATTCAGGTTAAATTGAGGTACACATGCCCAGTGGGTATTTGGAAAAACTGAACTTGGTGCTTGGGTGGAAAGATTATGATTAGATCCATAGGTGAGAATTTATTGGTTCCATAATTGTGATGGACATACTGGGCATAAAATGGTAAGAGCTGATCATAAAGGACTGAAGCTTGAATATGCAGTTTAGGGGATAGGAGAAGAAAATAGACATAACTATTCTATTAGGTACTCTATATAGAATCCTCAGTTTGTAGATCACTTTGTAAACACAGTAATTAAATTGAGTCAATATATGTCAGATTTTTCCTCTTGACATATGCAATGGCAGAAGCTCTTGGGTCTGGAGAGTAGTCTGAAATAATGTACAAGTGGGAAAATCTTTGGTCTGTTAGCTTTAGAAAGCATTCAAACTCCATTGTATACATCATTATTTTAATATTTAAAGTTATCATTGAGTAAAATTGATATGCTGGGTCTATATATTGTTTTTTCATGTCATTATATATTGTACATTTGTTTTCCTATTTAAAAACTTGCCATTAGGAGATTCTGTACATTATGTTAAAGTACTTTAACCATATCTATAGGAAGAAAGTGTATCTTAAGCTTTTATGAAAGCTTATGATTTCATTTTTTTGAAATACATATAAAGGATACTAATGTGTCCTCCCACTTTGTGTTGGACTGGATGTTTTATATTATGTTAAAAACTAACAGAATTTGCAGTTGTATGTTTTGTTGAGGAAGGCTTCCTCTATATATTAATGATAAGTTTTCTGTTACTATGTAATCATAACCTTTTTATCCTTAAACTTAAATATTTTTATATAGTTTTTCATTTTATTATTTGAGCTTTTTATTTTGAAATAATTTCAGATTGCAAAAAGCTGCAAAATAGTACAGAGATTCCAGTACTTTTCTCAGAATTCCCAAATGGAAATACTCTGCCATGTTTGCTTTAGCATTCATTCATTCTGTCTCTTTGTCTATATGCACACGTATTCTGCACTGTTGGAGACTAAGTTGCAGATAAGATGTGCCTTTTCTTCTAAATACTTAAATGTGTATTTCCCAAAATAGAGGGACATTTCTTGTACCACTACAGTAGAGGTATTGTAATTAGGAAATTGACATTAATAGTATGACCGACTCTTAATTGTTCTGCTAATACCCTTTTTAGGAAAAGAAAAAAGTTTTTTTTTTTTCTGGTCTAAGGTCCAATCCAGGATCATATGTTGTTATCTCTCTTTAGTGTCTTCTAATCTGGAATAGTTTCTCAACTTTGTTTTTAGTGACCTTGACATTTTTGAAGAGTACACGCCAGTTATTTAGTATAATATCTGTCAGTTTGGAGCCATTGATACTTTTGACCATTATTTTTTTCTGGCCTTATCCTATGAGGAAATTTTACTTTAATGAAAATCTAAATGGGTATATTTCTCAGAGTGGATATCCTTCCCCTTTTTTTGTTGTTAAATCTGTACAATGTCTGGTTTTTCATTAAATCTTTCTTCCTTTTTACCTTTTAGAAACACCAAAGTCTTGTACTAAGTCTTCTAAAAATTCTACTCCGGTTCCTTCGAAGCAGTCAGCCAGGTGGCAAGTTGCAAAAGAACTTTATCAAACTGAAAGTAATTATGTAAATATATTGGCCACAATTATTCAGGTAAAAGTTTGTTGCAAAATGATCCCTGTTCCAGTGTTCCTAACTAAAAAATCTAAGAGATACTGTTTCTTATAAGAAAATTATATAAGCATAGAATTTGAACATACATATTAAAAATGAAAATATATGACAAAAAACTGCTATTAGGGAAATGCCATACTGTAATAGTAGCTTTTATTCTTACAGAAATAGCACCTTCTTTATAGTGACTAAAAAAGAGAAGGATCCTTAGTAGATGATTTTAGAGGGGACCAAGTTTTATTTGATACGGAACTTTGCAGGTTCTCTGTCACGATACTGCATTTATATTTATATGTGGATATGGTAGGTAACTTTTTCTGAAAGTGTGCATTCTAGGAGTCATTGCTTTATTTAGTACTGTATATATGTGAAAAGCCACAGCAATGAAGCATAACAATATGGATGTAATTTTTTTGGTAATCCTCTCATGTGTCAAGTTTCTTAAAGTATGCAGTGGTTAGTCATAAATGTTAACTCATTGCTTATCGTTAAAATGTACTGTGAAGTTATTGCTGGAGAAAAAGAATTCTAATTGATCCTTATAGGATGAGATTGAAGAAGATACTAAGAATAAACTGAAATTTGAAGTTCTGAAAGACAGTATTTAGGACACTATTTTGGCATCTGCAGAAAGAGGGAATAGATTTGTTTTAGGTAATGAAGGAGATTGTCAGGAAAAAAAAGTTGATACCATCAAGCTTGTCTTTGAATAGAAAAATAATAAGGAGTTTCTGATTGGGGTTAATTTTTAACTGACCTCTATTTGAATTCTTAATATAACTCATTAGTGTTCAATATAATAGCCTTTAGTTGCTTGTGCCATTGATAAAATGCATGGATAAGAAATGGAAAGACTTCTTTCCTGGTATTCATGGAGAGGTTATTCTTCACGGTTAATTTGTTTAGCAGTAGTCAAGGGTTTATGAGGCCCTCTGCTGTATTAAACTTTACTTGTTTTAACTCAGCTTTGCTCTTCCTCAAGGGAAATCATTCTAGATGAGTTTCTTGTTGAAGTTTTTATAGTCAGCCAAAATGTAGTCGAGTAGCAGAAAATCCCCTTGGCATATACTGTTCATGTACTTTGGTAGCATTTATTACCCAGAAATGTAAATCCTTTCAGGCCATGGTAAATGCACTGGAGTTTCAGAATTTTAATTTGCATATCAATTAATCTCACTAAAATGCCTTTTAAAAAAAGCCCTTAGAATTATTAGACTGTAGATAGTCTCATACCACTATGCTTACTATAAATTCACCTGAGATTTTATTTAAAAGATTGTGGTCAAAATTCATAATGATGTTCCCTTCAGCTTTATTTTAGGACTGATGTTTTCCTTTCCTTTTTTTGAAATTGGATTTGGAGAAACTTAATTTAGCCCCCAAATTAAATGAATATCCAGAAGCTTCTTTATTTCATGTAATATGTGAGTGCCTGTTAATATAAATTATTGTGCCAAGTGTTAAAGAGGATTCCTGTTTTAGAGGAGCTTAGACTGGAAGAGGAGATAAAACATGCATACCTAATTATAATACCAAATGGAAGGTTATGAGCATCATGAGGGAGGTTTAGATAAGGTATTTGGAGATTTGTGAGGTGAGAGTTTTACTCTTCCAGCTTAGGGAAGGTGTTGGGCTGGAAGTTTCAATGGATTGAACATTGGAAAGAGTATCATAAAGAATACATAAATTGAAGTTAATTTTATTTATTTTTAAAGATTTATTTATATATTTTAGAAAGAGTGTGCATGGTGCACATGCAAAGGGAGGGGCAGAGGGAGAGGGAGAAAATCTCAATCAGACCCTGTGCTGAGCCCAATAGGGCTCCATCCCACGACCCTGAGACCATGAGGTGAGCTGAAACCAAGAGTTGGATGCTTAACCAGTTGAGCTACCCAGGCACCCCTGAAGTGAATTTTAAAGTATGAGTATGATTATTAGTACATGCAAAGAATATGGGTAGGAAGTGTACTTGAGATTGTGCAAACAGTACAGACAATTAAAGATGTATATCGTTCAAGGTATTATGACTAGTCTAGGGGCGTTAGAGTTTAGGGTGATTAAGGGGACTTAGAGTAGGGGGTGGGGTTTGGATATAGGGAGATTTGAGGTAAGGCTGTCTATGCCAGACCAGAGAAGGCCTTTGTATAGTATGTTAGGTCATCTGTAATCTAGAGAAGAATTTTTGATGGGAAGGGGAAGATGATATCTGACTTGGATTTTAGAAAGATAACTTGGTTCACTTTGAAGGAAGTATTGGAGAAGGGAAATTGTGGAGGCGAGACCAATTTGAAGGTTATTTCAGCAGTCTTGGTTAGAGATTTTGAGGACCTGAACTTCTTAGGATAAAATCAGTGAAAATGAAAACAGGATAAATTTGAGAAATGTTGGAAAGGTAGAATCAGAAGTTTTTGGCTATCTAATTTTATATAGCCAAACACAGGAGAACTGCTTTTGGATAGTTTAACATGTCTTAAGACTATTGGGAGTTTTTTAATGAACCTTGATGTATTTTGGTTGTCTGAATATGTTGGTCAAGGATTTTTAATAAATGTTGACTAGATAAGGGAATGTTTATAAATGACTACAAATATCTTTGAAACCTCTATTTTGTTTTTTCCCCCCGAATCCTAATCCTTTCCCTTCCTTCAGAAGTTAATTATCATTTGGAATTTTGTGCTTATCATTACCCTTACAGTTTTATCATATATGTGTAGGTGCACAAACTATATAAATGTAACCATGTTTCTTTTCTTCTTTCTTACTTCGGTATTTTTAGTTGTTTTTAGCAGGTAGGGTTCATCATAATTGAAGAAATGGAAGGCCTGAAAAAATATATTTAATTATAATATATATCTATATGTATATATAAATATTTTGGATAAATAAACTTACAGAATTGTAGTTCTTAAAAATAGTAGCAATTCATAATCTTCATGTAGTTCCTTACTATTTATAATGTATTTTCCTTTTATCTTTATCTTTTTTGTTGTTTTTTGTTTTGTTTTGTTTTTTACTTCATCTTCTCCCCTTTGCGCTATTGGCATTCATTTTACTTCCACATATATTAAGACCCCAACAATACATTATTATTTTTAGTTTGAATAGTCAATTAGCTTTTTAAAGTTTTACTTTTTAAATTATCATACAGTGAAATTGACTTTCTTTGTACAGTTCTATGAACTTTAACACATGCAAAAATTTGTATAGCCTCTGTTACAATCAGAATACAGATCATTTCCATACCCCCAAAAACTCCTGGTACTTCCTATTCCTTTATAAGTCACACCCTTTCCTCATTGCAACTCCTGGTAACCACTGATTTCTTCTTCATCACTATAATTTTGTCTTTTTAAAAAAAAATTTGTCTTTTTTGAGAATGTCCTATGAATGGGATCATAGTTAATATAACCTGTTGTGGCTAGCATTTTTTAGCCTTTGAGGTTCTTCTAACTTGTTGTCTGTATGCATAGTTTGATCCTTTTTATTGCTGAATAGTATACCACTGTATGGATGTACCACAGTTTTATCTGATGATCTTTAAAGGACATTTGGGTTATTTCCAGTTCGGGTGATTATAAAAAGAGCTATTATCAACATTTGTGTACAGGTTTTATGTGAACATAAATTTTCATTGCTCTTGAGTAAACACCCAGAAGTGGAATTGTTTAATCATATGGTAAGTAATATTTAACTTTATAAGAAACTGTAAAACCCTTTTCCAGAGGGGTTATACAATTTTGCATTTCCACCAGCAATGTGTAAGAGTTCTGGTTGCTTACATCCCAACCAGTTTTGGTATTATCAGTACGTTTTATTTTAGCCATACAGATAAGTATGTAATGGTATCTTATGGCCTTAATTTTCATTTCTGTAATGATAAATGATGTTGAACATCTATTCTTTTGTTGTTGAAATAACTGCTCAAGATTTTGCCCATTTTTAATTGACTTGTTTCCTTCCTGAGTTTTGAGAATTCTTTATATATTTTGAATACTAGTCCTTTGTCAGATATGTGATTTGCAAATATTTTTTTCCTAGTCTTTAGCATGTCTTTTTTTCTTAATTAACATATAATGTATTATTTGTTTCAGGGGTACAGGTCTGTGATTCATCAGTCTTACACAATTCACAGTGCTCACCATAGCACATACCCTCCCCATTGTCCATTACCAGCCACCCCATCCCTCCCACCCCCCTCCACTCCAGCAACCCTCAGTTTGTTTCCTGAGATTAAGAGCCTCTTATGGTTTGTCTCCCTCTCTGGTTTCGTCTTGTTTCATTTTTCCCTCCCTTCCCCTACGATCCTCTGTCTTGTTTCTCAAATTCCTCATATCAGTGAGATCATATGATACTTATCTTTCTCTGATTGACTTATTTCGCTTAGCATAATACCCTCTATTTCCATCCACGTTGTTGCAAATGACAAGATTTCATTTTTTTGATGGCTACATAGTATTCCATTGTGTATATATATATATATATATACCACATCTTCTTTATCCATTCATCTGTTGATGGACATCTAGGCTCTTTCCATAGTTTGGCTATTGTGGACATTTTTAGCATGTCTTTTTATTCTAGGTCGAAAACTTTTAAATTTTGATGAAGTCAAATTATCAGTTTTTTTCTTTATAGTTCATGCTTTTGCTTTCATATTTAAAAGCTCTAACCTAAGCTTAAATTACAAGATTTTCTCTTATGTTTTCTTTTAAATGTTTCATGGTTTTAGGTTTTTTGCTTAGGTCTGTGATCCATTTTTAGTTTATTTTTTTGCCTAGGGCAAATGGTGTTTTAGTACCATTTGTTGAATGACTAGCCTTCCACCATTGGATCTGTCAAAAATTACTTGGTCATCTTTGTGTGTGTTGGTTTGTGGACGTTTTTCTATTCTATTAATCTTGTATGTTTTTCCATTCACCAATATCACAGTCATGAATACTGCAGCTTTATACTAAGGTGTTCTTTGCCTTTACATATAAATTTGTAGAATTAGGTTTTCTTTATCTACAAAAAGTTCTGGAATTTTGATTGACATTGGGTTAAATCCATAAATCAATTTGGGGAAGAATGGACATTTCTTACTGTGTTGAATCTTTTGATCCATGTCTTCATTTATTTAGTTCTTTGACTTCTTTCATTAGCTTTCTATAATTTCCAGCATCATGTACATATTTTATTATATTTATACTAATTTTAATTTTTTATTGTAAGTGAACTGCTTTTTGAATTTTGGTTTCCATTTGTACATTATTGGTATATAGGAATGTGATTGTGTGTGTTGAGAGAGAGGGAGAGAGAACATGCACATCTCTATGCTGACCTGTGACCTTGCTGAACTCATTTATTAGTTCTAGGTTTTCTCCTTTTATTTTTTTAGATTGATACAAGCAGCAATATAGACATAAACATGTCTTCTAGTTTGAAATCCAGTCCCTTTCTATTAAACAAAGTTTCTACACTACTATGTCAAGACATTTAATACTTATCTTAAGTGTATGTCTGGAAATAACTGATTGCTTATTGTCTTCCTTAGTAACCTGAATAGAAAGTAGAAATTACTCTTGTATTCTAACAATTTTAATGATTTGTAGAACTGTGTGATAAACTTTTATTAGATTCTAACAACATTTTATTATAAGAGTATGTATGCACACACAGATGTATAAATAAATAGGATAAAATAGAAAATGTTATAAGAAAAAAGGTCTCAAATTTAGGGAGAAGTATTTTTTTAATTACTTTTTTCCATCAACATCTCCTCTCTTTTTTTTTAAGATTTTATTTGCGAGAGAGAGCAAGAGAGCGTGCACGCACAAGTGGGGTGGGGGGTGGAGGGAGAGGAGAGGCAGAGGGAGAAGCAGACTCCCGGCTGAGTAGGGAGCCTGATAAGGGGCTTGATCCCAGGACCCTGGGATCATGACCTGAGCCGAAGGCAGACCCTTAACTGACCGAGCTACCCAGGCACCCCTCAACATCTCCTCTGTTATCACTGTCTATATGTTCACTTTTTTTTTTCCTTTTCCCACAATCTATCTAAACTAGTCTTTTTTTTTTTTTTTTTTAACCTTTTAGTTATTTCAAGTACCATTGGAAGAGGAAGGACAACGTGGTGGGCCTATCCTTGCACCAGAAGAGATTAAGACTATTTTTGGTAGTATCCCTGATATCTTTGATGTGCACACAAAGATAAAGGTAAATTTTATATGTTAGGTTGGTAGTAATTCTTTCTGGATTATGTTTATATAATGCTTTTTTCAGGTACTATTGATTGGCTCAATGAGTTTTGTACCTAAAACTTACTCCCTTATTTATTCCTTTGAATCATTTATGTCCCTTTGCTACAGTGCCTTATTAATATTTGTTGTTTGCCTGTTTTTTATTTTATTTTTTTTTATTAATCCTGAAAATAAGGAATTAAGCCTTCTCATGTCTTTTCTATAGAGACATGTGGTTGCTAGTGCTAATTTTCTTATTTTCTTACTGTTCCTCTCAGGTTGTATGTTTTGTTTTGCTTTGGATTGTTTGGAAAAACTGAAGCTGAAAGAGACTTAGAGACCATTTTGTTCATTTCTCTATTTCTGGTCAGATAAATACAAAAACGATATAAGACAATGCTATCTTTTTAATGATTTTTCCTTTCATGAAGGGTTTGTGATTTACAGGTATTAGTCTCTCATAGTTAAGTAATTTGGGGGCAGGTTTACCTGAACTCTTAAAAGTTGTTAAGCTTTATTTCCTCTTATTTTTCCTATGAGATGCTTGAGTAAACTGATCAGTTTTCTCCTCAGAACACCTTGTATTAATGTTTAGTCCATATTCCAATAAAAAGATCAATCTGAATTATTGAATGTTTTCAAACAAGTACATTAAGTTACTTTTGATTTTACTGCACATTATAAACAAAAATATAAATGATCTATAAGTTAATAAAAATGCAATTTATCAAACATATTTTGCACTTTATCAAAATCCACAATCATATTTCAGTTATTTCTAGATCTAAAGGGAACTCTGAAGGAATCTTTATTTTCTTAAAAAGCTAATAAAGTTTCAGCCTAGTTTATCCTTGTTTCCAGTTAGGTTTCTGAATACTTGAAAAGTATTCTTGGTATATTTTTTCTTTCATAGGAAACACTGAGAGGCATAAAGGTAGAGTGGGAAGGCAAGTAGGTTTTCAGCTTGATGTTCTACCGCTAATTTGTGAATCAGTTTGAATATGTGTCAGTCATTTAGCTGGTCTGGGTGTGCAAGTACTCTTCTAATATAAAATGTTATACTTGTTATGTGTACAGGATCATAATCTCAATTGAGAAAATCATGTTCTCTGATTTACTGGAGCTTTGGAAGTGATTGTCACTCTTTAGTTTTCTCATGTGTAACATAATTCTTTAAGCTTTTTCTAGAAAGTAGTATTAACAGTATTTCTACTACTAGTTTTTTTAGCTGATTTCAGGTTTGTCACACATTTAAAAATTTCAGAGCATGTGGGGCTCTGGGGTGGCTCAGTCGGTGAAGCATCCGACTCAGTTTTGGCTCAGGTCATGATCTCGGGGTCATGAGATCGAGTTCCACATTAGGCTCCGTGCTCAGAGCAGAGTCTGCTTGAGATTCTCTGGCTCTCCCTCTGCTCCTCTCTTCCCCTCACTGCTTGCACAATCTCCCTCTCTCTCTAAAATAAATAAATAAAATCTTAAAAAAAAAAAAAAGTTTTCAAAGCCTGTGTTCTTTTACCACGAAACCAATACATGTTGTCAAACATTTGTAAAATCAGGAGTAAAGAAGAATAGAAAATACCCATAATTTGGGACGCCTAGGTGGATCAGTCAGTTAAGTGTCTGCCTTTGGCTCAGGTCATGATCCCAGGGTCCTGGGACTGAGTCCTGTATCGGGCTTCTTGCTCAGCGGGGAGCCTGCTTCTCCCTCTGCCTCTGCTGCTGCTCCTGCTTGTGCTCTCTCTGACGAATAAATAAATAAATAAATCTTAAAAAAAAGAAAGAAAAGAAAATACCCATAATCTCATCACCCAAATTAAAAAAATTTTTGTATTTTCTTATTTTTTTATACATAGCAATTTTTTGTTTTTTGGCTTTTTTAAGATTTTTTTTTTTTTTTAAGATTTTATTCATTTGAGACACAGAGAGAGAGAGCATGAGGAGGGGCAGAGGCAGAGGCAGAGGGAGAAGCAGGCTCCCCGCTTAGCCAGGAGCCAGATGTGGGGCTCGATCCCAGGACCCTGGGATCATGACCTGAGCCGAAGGCAGACGCTTAACCATCTGAGCCACCCGGGCGCCCCAAGATTTTATTTTTAAGTAATCTGTACACCCAATGTGGAGCTCGAACTTAAAACCCCGAGATCAAGAGTTGCACGCTCCATTGACTGAGCCAGCCAGGTGCCCCTCATTGTGGCCTTGATACACATTTCCTTAATGATAAATGATGTTGAGCATCTTTTCACATGCTTATTAGTCATTTTTATATTTGGTAAAATGTGTGTTTAGTTCTGTCACTCATTTTTTGACTGGCTTGTTTGTCATCTTACTGAGTTGCAAGTATTCTCTATAAATGCTAGATACAAGTCCTTTGTTAGCTATGTGTTTTGTACATATTTTCTATCAGGCTATTGTTGGTTGTCTTTTCATTTTTTTAATGGTGTCTTTTGAAATACCGAAGTTTTTAATTTTGATGAAGTCCAGTTTATCCATTTTTTCTTTTATGTACTGTGATTTTGCTTTCATGTCTAAGAAATTTTGCCTAACTTAAGGTTTTAAAGATTATGTTTTCTTCTAAAAGTTGTATTGTTTTAGCTCTATAGTTAGGTCTGTAATCCATTTTGAATTAATTTTTGGGTAAAGTGAGGGTTCATCTTTTTGCATGTGGATATCCAATCTAATTTTAAAAATTATATTAATACATTTAAAACAATAATAACTCATTATGTGGGTAGCATAAATAACATAATCTTTATGGAGAATAACTAATTTCCAAAGCAGAAATAGTGAGAAGAGTGACACTGTTTTACATTTTTTCTGTCTGGTTTAAGAGAAGACTCTCATATCTGCTTCTGAATTCAGTCTGTTGCAGTATCTCACACATCATGTAGTCTGTGGGAAACTCTACTGTATGATTTGAGAGAGTTAGAGTGGAAAAATCAAATAGAGCTTTAGTATTGTAATGAAAATAGCTTTAATCTCATGAATCCCACTAAAAAGATGTCCTGGGGGGCCTGTCGCTGACACTTGGAGAACTTTTGGTTATAAGAGCTTATTGATTAATTTCTACTTTAAAGTCACTTTTAGAATTTCAGTTAGGGAATGTATCATTTCTTGGCATCTCATTTTATCATCTGATTTGTGTTTTATTATCTTATAATGCTTTTACATGTCTTAATTTTTTATAAATATTTCATATTTTAGGATGATGATAGTAAAGTTTTATAGATCAGGAATATGCAAACTATAGTTGATGGACCAAATCCAGTCAGTTTTGGACTTTCGTAGTTATGCTTGTTTTGGTAAAGAAAGGTTTATTGAAACACAGCCACATTCAGTTGCTTATGAATTGTCTGGCTGCTTCCACAGTACAAGGACTTGTATTTGTACTTGTAACAGAAACCATATGGTCTGCAAGGTTTAAAATATTTACCGTCTGGCCCTTTAAGTAAAATTTGCTGACCTGTTAGAGATTACAGTTTCAAATAGCTGATGTTAAATAAGATGCTTTAGCAGCAAGATCGAAAGTAGTTTTCTGTAATTAATAATGACAATCAGCTTTATAGTTAATAGGAAAAGATGTTGAGCTGTCATATCAATTTGGAAAGTTAGGCTTAGTCTTACTGACTTGATACTCTTTATATTTTCTTAATTATTTTTCAAAGGATATTTTCCTTCTAGTCAAAAAATTAATTCCTTGTTAAGGAGAAAGAATGTGTTATATTAATTGTTTTGCACATCAAATGAAGATACTTTGTAAGGTGCTTCTTTCAAATATTTCAAAAATATTGAAAGATGTTTAAGGGACTGTCAAGTTCAAGCTTAAATGTTTCATTTTGTGCTCTTTTAGGATGATCTTGAAGACCTTATTGTTAATTGGGATGAGAGCAAAAGCATTGGTGACATCTTTCTTAAATATGTAAGTATTTTATTTCTTTTTTAGGATTTCAGGCTAAAGCATCATCTCATTAAGTACTCGCAGGGAATGACAGTTACTTGTTTAAATGTGAGAGCTTTCAAAACTTTGACATGGTTGTGTTTGTAAAATTATTGGAAGTGTTCTTCTGAAATATATTTGCTATATATAAGTTAACACTTTCTTGAAACCCCAAGGTCATTGTTAGGAACACTAATTGTCATACTGTGCTGTAATCATTTTATATATATCAAGTTATTTGCCTGTCACAGATTGATTTTTTTTTTTTTTTAAGATTTTTATTTATTTATTTGACAGAGAGATAGAGAGCACAAGTAGGCAGAGGGAGAGGGAGAAGCAGGCTCTCCACTGAGCAGGGAGCCAGACGCGGGGCTCGATCCCAGGACCCCAGGATCATGACCTGAGCTGAAGGCAGCCGCTTAACTGACTGAGCCACTCAGGCGCCCCCACAGATTGATTCTTTAAAAAAATTTTCTGTAATTGAGTTGATATCATTTTTTTGCTGTCATTGTGTTTCCTCTGCATAAAAGCTTCTAATGAACTTTTTTTTTTTTTTTTTTTACTAGGGTAGGAACCACATAACTTAATTTTATCAAATAAAGTAAATTCATTTTGAAAGAGGTGCTGTGAATAGGGTTTATAAGTGGCTATCAGTCTCTTTGAATATAATTTATAGGTTTCAGTTCCTTGAGTTCTGGCACATACACTTTTCTGAAACCTTCTCCTAACTTCCATCCTTACCATGTAGTCTTACATGTTTTTTTTCTGGTTGGTTGAGAATTCCAAATATGCACATTATTGTCACATACCTTTTTCTCTTCTTTTTTTTGTCACATCTTTTTTTTTTTTTTTTTAGTTTCAGAGGTAGAATTTAGTGATTCGTCAGTTGCGTACAACATCCAGTGCTCATTACTTCCAGGGTCCTTTTTTTTTTTTTTAAGATTGATTTATTTATTTATTAGAGAGAGAGAGCATGAGAGGTGGGAAGGGCAGAGGGAGAAGCAGACTCCCTGCCGAGCAGGGAGCCCGATGTGGGACTCGATCCCGGGATTCCAGGATCATGAGCTGAGCCGAAGGCAGTCGCTTAACCAACTGAGCCACCCAGGTGCCTTCAGGCATCCTTCTTAATGCCCATTACCCAGTTACCCTATCCTCCCACCCTCTCCCCTCCAGCAACCCTCAGTTTGTTTCCTAGAGTTAAGAGTCTCTTATGGTTTGCCTCCCTCTCTGTTTTCATCTCATTTTATTTTTTCTTCCCTTCCCCTATGTTGATCTGTTTTGTTTCTTAAATTCCACATGTGAGTGAAATCATTTGGTATCTTTCCCTGATTGACTCTTCCACTTAGCATAATACCATATTGTGGTTCCATCCATGTTGCAAATGGCAAGATTTCATTCTTTTTGATAGCTGAGTAATATTTCATTGTATGTATGTGTGTGTACCACATCTTCTTTATACATTCATCCCTCAATGGACATCTGGGCTCTTTCCATATTTTGGCTATTGTGTCACATATCTTTTTGATACCTGTTAGTGTCCTCAGTTAGCCAAGACATTTTCCCTTTTTTTGTTGTTGCGTTTTTGAGTAATATAATTGATCTTTTAAATGGTGGTTTGGATTCATCAATAAATAATAGCATGTTCTTGGGTACTAATTACTATATTCTGAACTTACAGAAGTTTTTAAACTGTCATGTTTATGTCAATACGATAAGCATTAGTATACTTTCGATTCTGAGTCTTTGCTTTTCAAGTTTTAGGCTATATGTACCAGTTGATGCATTTTGGTTAGCAATTAACTCATTAATGAGAAATTCATAAAATTTCTATATTTAACTTGAGAAGAAACTTATTTTAAATTTCTCTTTTGCATCCAGTATGTCAGATTTTGACTATTTATTATTTGGCTTTAAATTTCATTATCTAAGGGTAACATGTATAACAAATTAATGTGTTTTTTCTTCTTCTTCCTAGTCAAAAGATTTGGTAAAAACCTACCCTCCCTTTGTAAACTTCTTTGAAATGAGCAAGGAAACAATTGTTAAATGTGAAAAACAGAAACCAAGATTTCATGCTTTTCTGAAGGTAACATGCGTTTCTTTCAAATAAAAAATCTGAGGATAATTTCTGAAGGAGTTCATTTAAATTATGCTTTTAGTAAAAATCTATCCATGTAAGAATACCTTAATGTTTAACCTGTTAACTTTAGCCAGACCTGAGAGTGGCAGTGATATTTGGCTTCAGAAGATTTAGATAGCAGAGGCCATGAGGGAGCTGAGTGAGTGAAAATGTTGTCTGTAGGTACTCATATTTTTTAAAGTTATACATGTTTTAGTTCTCAAACATTTGTCAGTGTGATCTGGTTTTGCCTTTAAGGATTTTTTTTTTTCTTTACCAGTGCTTTATTTTGTTTATTCAATGGTATCAGCATACTTAATACCTCAAAAACTGTTTTTTCTTGTGAATGGTGTAGACTCAAGAGAAACTTAAGATGGAATTTATAGGAGTGTGCAGAGAAACTCACTTTGTGTTTAAGATGCTAATCCTTGAGTGGCCAGGAGGTCATTTCAGGTCCTGGAAGATTATTTAACCACAGTAATCTTCCAGAGAACAACTGCCACCCCATCTCTTCTATTAGTTCTTTTCAGGGCACTAGTGATAAGGTGTACTCTAATAAATGTAAGGCATTTAATCTTTGCAGAAAACCTTTTTTATTGTTAAATTAATTCCTTTCAGATAAACCAAGCTAAACCAGAATGTGGACGGCAAAGCCTTGTTGAACTTCTCATTCGACCGGTACAGAGGTTACCCAGTGTTGCGTTACTTTTAAATGGTACTTGTCTGATCTGTTTTCAGACTACTTTGGATGTTTTTTTATGGAATTGTTTTGCTCTAAAAATTTTGAAATTCTTTTCATTTTCATAGTTTTCTTAGATTTCAGCATTAAAGTTTATGTTTTACATAGAAAATACCTTTATGGATAATCTTAAAATCACAGGTACTACAATAATTAAGTCTCCTAAAATGCTTTATTTGTTATCGTATCAATTACATTGACTGATATTTTAGTTTTTGTTTCTCTACCAAAAGCCTTACATTTATTTCATGGTGTGTCATTAAGTCAAAATCAATTTATATCCATGTAAACAAAATTCACCCACAAAAATCACAAGATGAGAGATGATTCATGTCTCAAGTTATTTAGTCCTTCTCTGAATCTTTATAAAATCTGTATACTTGATCTAATGCTTACTTTCTTTCTTAGATTGTGCAGAACACTCTTGAAGCCTGAATCCATTTATTCTGGAGCTTAAAGAGAGTTAATTTTATTTTTTTACAGTTAATTTTTATGAATAAATTTTGCCTCTAGCAAAAGAAAAGCATATGTATATGCCCTTACATTTAGCTGCCTGAAGTAGTGAATATTTTTAGGACAGGGTCAGTTTTTATATTTTTTAAAATTAAGTATGAAAACTAAATTACAGACAGGAATAAGTCTGTAATAAAGCATTTTGTTCCCCAAACCTTAAGCACATTATTATGGATAGCAGCAGATAAAGAGGCTAATTTTGTGACTGTTTAATCTATTTTTCTCTTTAAAATATTTTGGGTAATGTATGAGTTGTAGTAATTTAAAAAATTGATCATTTTTGTTGTTTTTAAGGTCATCTAATGTAGGTTAAAATAGCTAGTTTATAAGATGATTTCCCCCATCTTTAAAAGCTGTCCTGTTTTTTTTAGATTATAAGGAGACTGCATGAACAAAGCAGTGTGATTTAACTTTATAAAGCTTTTTTTTGGATTATTTACTTCATTATTTTTATTAAGTATATTTAGAAATCCATCAAATAGTTTCTAAGCCTTTCTCTTATGAGATCGGGTGGGCATGGTACTAGGGAACCATCAGATGGAACATGGCATAGGGAGCTTAACCTCTATAGGAGTCAAAGTGTCAGCGTGTCATGAACCTCTAAGTTAAACAAAACCTGCTTTCAAGGTTACCGAATGCTCTCTGTTATTGAGCCATGGGCCCCAACATGAAATACAACATATAATGACTTCTCGCTAATTGAGGATTGTGTGTTTTCATTCAGCACTATGGAGAGAGCCTGAGGAACCTAAGTGTCCCCAAGCTTTACTAAAAGGGAATTGAGATAGCAGTGTAAGAAAATCTGTACATATTCTGAGAATTTAGTCAGTAAAATTGTGGAAACCTTAACAAATGTGTAAGAAGAGAGCTCCTAAGAGAACATGGAAAAACTTTTTTTGAAGTAAAGCTTAGATAATATCTTTAAAAAATTAATCAGCCTATATCAAAATGGACAACATTTTATTTATTTATTTTTAAAGATTTTATTTATTTATTTGAGAGAGAGAGAGAGCATGAGCAGGGGGAGAGGCAGAGGGAGAGGGATAAGCAGACAGATCGCCGCTGAGCTCCCTGACGTGGGGCGCTATCCCAGGACCCTGAGATCATGACCAGAACCGAAGTCAGACACTTAACCAACTGAGCCACCCAGGTGCTCCAAGATGGACAGTATTTTGAAGTCAGATAAAAAAAACTACTATTTTTTTTTTTTTTACTACTGTTTTTCTAATCATGGAAAAAAACCATTTTATCATAACAGATCTTAAGAAGCATACAGCTGAAGAAAATCCTGACAAAAGCACTCTAGAAAAAGCTATTGGATCACTAAAGGAAGTAATGACGTAAGTGTATTATTTCAATTTCTTATTGTTTTCTAGATTAAAATTGAAGTGTAGAACAATTAGAATCATAAATGAAGAAAAAATATCAATAGCATATTTTTATAAAGTGTTATCTAAATTATTTTTCTAATAATGTAGTTACACATTAAAATGAGAGAAGTATTGTAAGAATACATTGATTAATCAAAAACATTTATTTCTTAAGGTATTAAACTATTATGCATAGAAAGTAACATTGATTGAGAAATTTGGTGATGTTATAAATGTACTTCTGGACATGTTCTTCATATACCTCCAGGCATAGCGTGTTCTTGTCTTCATTTAAACTACGCAAATGTAACTCAGAAAGTTGACTGTGGTGAAATAAAAAGAAAAGATTTATAATACTTCTTTCACTTTTACTTTTGACTTTTTGTTTCTTACCTTGAATTTAATGGAGTATAAATTGGTAGGGTTGGTTGGAAATGTATTAAAGTATAAACTCTGTGGAATTGACTTGGGTGATTGATTGTTAAACTTAGGCTAATTACTGTAGGTCTAACTTGGAGATGTAGCTCTAATCAGAAATCATCTTTTTAAAATTTAAATTCAATTAATTAACATATAGTGTATTAGTTTCAGAGGTAGAGTTCAGTGATTCATCAGTCTTATAAAGTATAACACCCAGTGCTCATTACATCACATGCCCTCCTTAATGCCCAGTTACCCCCCACCTCCCTCCCCTCCAGCAACCCTTAGTTTGTTTCCTATGATTAAGAGTCTCTTATGGGGCGCCTGGGTGGCTCAGATGGTTAAGCGTCTGCCTTCGGCTCAGGTCATGATCTCAGGGTCCTGGGATCGAGTCCCGCATCGGGCTTCCTGCTCCTTGGGAGCCTGCTTCTCCCTCTGCCTCTCTCTCTCTCTCTCTCTCTGTCTCTCTCTGTCTCTCATGAATAAATAAATAAAATTAAAAAAAAAAAAAAGTCTCTTATGGTTTGCCTCCCTCTCTATTTTCATCTCATTTTAGTTTTTCTCTCCCTTCCCTCCCCTGTGCTCTATTTTGTTTCTTAAATTCCACATATGAGTGAAATCATATGATAATTGTCTTTCTCTGATTGACTTATTTCACTTAGCATAATACCCTCTAATTCCATCCACGTCATTGCAAATGGCAAGATTTCATTTTTTTGATGGCTGAGTAATATTCCATTGTGTGTGTGTGTGTGTGTGTGTGTGTATACCACATCTTTTTAGGGGTCATGAGTTCAAGCCCCACGTTGGGTATAGAGATTATTTAAAAATAAATAAGTAAATAAACTTAAATGATCTTTCTTTTATTTATTTATTTTTATTTTTTACATTTTAATTTTTTTTTTAAAGATTTTATTTATTTATTTGAGATAGAGCGAGTGAGAGCACAAGCAGGGGGAACAACAAAGGGAGAGGAAGAAGCAGGCTCCCCACCGAGCAGGGAGCCGGATGTGGGGCTCCATCCCAGGATCATGACCTGAGCCAAAGGCAGATGCTTAACCGACTGAGCCAGCCAGGCACCCCAGAAATGATCTTTTTTGATTATTATAATCAGAAATGAAAACTGTTGCTATTGTTTTGCCTCATGGAGGGTGAGGGCACTTTAACTCTTTGGACTTTATGTCATCAACATGTTTAATAGATCTAGTTAAATGATTTCTGAGATTTCCTGAGGTGCTTCTATATGAAACAGAGTTTCTTAAAATACTTAGCTCTAGAGAGAGGGTCCAGCAGTAGAATAATGTTCAAATTAGCGAATAACAGCTTCTGTTTTTGCTTATGTATATTTTATATGTCGATCAGCCAGGCTTCATGCTTTTGCTTTGTTATTTTAGGGCCAGGATAATAGTTTTTTTCAACACTTCATGGTTTAACATACTCTGCACATAATTTACCTTGATCCTTTCAGCAAACTGAAGTAGACAGTCAGCGTTAACTTAATCTTCACAAAAGAGAAAGCTGAAAGGTTATTACTTGCCCAATTTACTTGTTTGGTGTGTAGAGTACTTTACCAGTATTATTTTGATGGTAGCCTATAGTGTTTGTTATTTATATATAATATGTTTTATAAACAAAGATTATAGAGTAACCTAAGTAGGGAATAGTCATTTGACCTGTTATCTCCCCTTAGAATATATCAGTTGGCTGCTTTGGGGATAATGAGCCATACTGATAAGACAGATGATTAAAGATTTCTTTCTTTTTCAACATTATTTAAGCTTTCTGAGAATTTAAGAATCTTTCTAATATATCCTTATCCTAAATGCTGTGCTCATAATAGGTTTTCAGTAAATGTTGAGTTATAGGAGCTGCTATTTTAATGTTGAATTGTGATGCTGACTTATAAACCTAATAGAGTTTGGCCACATCTGAGTTCTTGAGATTTTTGAATATTTAGCTTAGGTTTTAAATGCTTATTATGGTTGATTGAAACAACTATAATTTTTCAGGTAAAGGAAATAAAAGAGATAGTGCTTCAGGTAAAGGAAATAAAAGAGATAGTGCCAATTAACTAGTCCTTGCCATTTAAGCAAACGAAAACTCCCTAAAATTAGATTCTTACAACTTAGTTACACATGCTTAGATTATTTATTGTTTTTAATTTTTATTTATTTTTGAGAGTGAGAGAGAGAGCATGCACAAGTGGGGGGGAAGGGCAGAGGGAAAAGCAGACTCACTGCTAATCAGGGAGCCCGATGCAGACTCGATCCCAGGACCCTGGGATCATGACCTGAGCTGAAGGCAAACGCTTAACCGACTGCCCACCCAGGCACCCACACATGCTTAGTTTATACAGATTAATTTGTTATAGATCTATGCTCTAGTAGCTTTACTATGTATGTGTTTTTTATTTTTGTTTTTTAAACTATATTATGTTTCAAATGTAGTTTGATTAATTTTGGTATATATACACTCCCATGAAACCATCATTAACTACCATCAAGGTAAGGGACATTTCTGTCACCTCCAAAAGTTTACTCATGCCTTTTGGTAATCCCTTTTCCTGCCTCTCCCAAGTCCTGCTCATGCCAGGGTAACAACTGCTATTGTTTTTGTCAGTATAATTTGCATTTTCTAGGATTTTATCTAAATAGATAGTGACAGTATATTATTCTTTTGTCAGTCTTCTTTCACTCAGCATGATTATTTTGAGATTAGTCCTCACTGTTGCTCTTATCAGTAGTGCATTGCTTATTGTTGTTTTCCATTGTATGGATGTACCACAACTGATGTATCCATTCATGTGTTGGTGAACATTTTGATTGTTTCCCTGTCTCTGACTATTACAAATAAAGCTGGTCTGAACATTTGTGAACAAGTCTTTGTATGAATATATGCTCTCCATTCTCTTGGATAAATACTTAGTGGTAGGAATGGCTAGGTCATGTAGTAGGTGTAAGTATAATTTTTAAAAAATTGCCAAATTGTTTCCAAAATAGTTGTGCTATTTCACATTCCTACGAACAGTATATGGTGAATTTCAGTGGTTCTCTGTCCTTACTAACTCTCGGATGGTTATTTTAATTTGTGAAATTTTAATAGATGTGTATATCTATTGATATCTCATTATAGTTTTGACTTGTTTCCTTTAATGACAAATGATGTTGAGCATTTTTTCATGTGCTAATTGCTGGGGCCAGAAGCTCCACCACAATGTTAAACAGAAGTGGTGAGAGTGAACATCCTGTTCTTGTCCTGTTACTGATTTTAGGGGGAAAGCATTCAGTTTTTCACTATTGAGTATGATGGTAGCTTTGGGACTTTTATAGATTCCCTTTATTAGATTGAGGAAGTCCTTATTTATTTCTAGTTTGTTGAGTGTTTTTATCATGAAAGGGCTTTGGATTTTGTCAAATGCTTTTTCTCTATTTAAGTGATCATGTAGTATTTGTCCCTTATTCTATTGGTGTGGTGTATTACATTTATTGATTTTTGGTTGTTTACTCAAGCTTGTATTTCCTGGGATAAGATCTTGCTTGGTTATGGTGCACAATCTTTCTTATGTGTTGCTGGATTTGGTTTGCTAGTATTTTGTTGAGGGTTTTGGTGTCTATATTCATAAGGGATATGGTCTACAATTTTCTAGTGATGTCTTCTGGCTTTGGTATCAGGCTAATATTGGTTTTATAGACTACTTTGGAAAGTGTTTCCTTCTCCTGTTTTTTGGAAGAACTTGGGGAGAATTGGTACTAATTCTTTAGGTGTTTGGTAGAATTCATCAGTGAAGTCATTTGGGTTTTAAAAATTACTAATTGAATTTATTGTTAGGGATCTATTAAGACTTTTTATTTCTTCTTGAGTCAGTTTCTATAGTTTGTGTCTTTGTAGGAATTTGTCCATTACATCTAAGCTATCTAATTTGTTGGCATGTAGTTGTCCATAGTGTTCTCATAATCCCTTTTATTTCTGTAAGGTTGGTAGTGATGTCCCATCTTTTATTCCTGATTTTAGTAATTTGTGTCTTCTTTTTTTTTCTTGGCCAGCCTAGCTAAAGGAGTGTCAATATTGTCAATCTTTCCAAAGAGCCAAATAATTTTGTTGAATTTTCTGTTATTTTTTGTATTCTCTCTTTCAGTAATTTCTATTCTATGATTTCTTTCTTTCTGCTTGCTTTAGATTTACTTTTTCTCCCCCTGGTGTATTAAATCAATAATCTTAAATCAGTAACTCACATGTTTAAGTTATTGATTTGAAATTGTTTTTTATTATATGTGCATTTATAGCTAAAAATTTATAGGTACTGCTTTAGTTGTATACTATAAATTTTGTATGTTGTGTTTTTTTTTTCCCTAAGTATTTTCTAATTTCCTTATGATTTCTTCTTGACCCATTGGTAATTTAGGAGTGTGTTGTTTAATTCCCACATACTTGTGAATTTCCAAAGTTTCCTTTTGTTATTTCTAATTTTACCCCATTGTTGTGGGAGGAGATACTTTGTATTATTTCAATCCTTTCAGAATTTTTGAGGCTTATTTTATGGCCTAACCTGGAAAATGGTCCATATACACTTGAGAAGAATGTGTGTTTTATTGTTGTTGGGTAGAGTATTTCTTTCATTTAACTTTCAGCCTATTTATGTCTTTGAATCTAAAGTGTGTCCTTATAGACAGCATTAAGTTGGGCTTGCCTTATTTGTCTCCTGTCTCAGGAATTGACTTCCCAGTGTCTTGACAACCCTTCTTTCTTTTCTTTTCTTTCCTTTCCTTTCCTTTTTCTTTTTTCTTTTTTCTCTTTTCTCTTTTCTTTTCTTTTTTTTTCTTTTCTCTTTTCTTTCTTTCTTTCTTTCTTTCTTTCTTTCTTTCTTTCTTTCTT
>NW_023270268.1:64311441-64456669 GCF_011800145.1 Mirounga leonina
TTTCTTCTTTCTTTCTTTCTTTCTTTCTTTCTTTCTTTCTTTCTTTCATTCTTTCCTTCTTTCTCTTTCTTTCTTTCCTTCTTTCTCTTTCTTTCCTTCCTTCCTTCCTTCCTTCCTTCCTTCCTTCCTTCCTTCCTTCCTCCCTCCCTCCTTCCCTCCCTCCCTCCCTCCCTCCCTCCCCTGTTCTTGGGGGTGGGTAGGGGAGTAGGGTTGTGGCTGGGGCACAAGGGGAGAGAGAGAATCCCAAACAGACTCCACACCCAGCACAGAGTGGAGCCAGGCTTGATCTCATGACCCTGAGATCATGACCTAAGGCACAATCAAGAGTTGGACGCTTAACTAACTGAGCCACCCAGGCGCCCCAACCCTGTTTCTTTTTTTTTTTTATAATAAGTTTTTTTTCTTTTTCTTTCTTTTTTGAAGATTTTATTTATTTATTTGACAGAGACACAATGAGAGAGGGAATACAAGCAGAGGGAGTGGGAGAGGGAGAAGCAGGCTTCCCGCTGAGCAGGGAGCCCAATACAGGGCTCGATCCCAGGACCCTGGGATCATGACCTGAGCCGAAGGCAGACACTTAATGACTGAGCCACCCAGGCGCCCCCCATCCCTGTTTCTTTATATCTTGACAGTTTTTTAGTTGTTTCAGGAAGAAGGTGTATCCTTTCCTTCTTCATCTTGTATGGAAGCAGTAGTCTTCGTTTTTGTTTCAATAAAATGATTAGCATATGACTTGGGAATGACCTACATAAAACCTTAAATGAACTTACATTTAGAACTGTTAACCTGAAGTTTGTATCGGTTTACTGTATTTTAGGAAGTATATAGTGAGTATAGTAAAAAAATAATAAGAAAGAAGATAGTAAAACAATTTTCCGAAGGATTCTATGAAATTTTTTTTTAATATAATAGGCTACTTTTAGGAAGTATTTTAACTGATTCAGTTGTCAAAATTAAGATAGACTCACATGGAAGATCTTTTTTTGTGACACGAGATATCTTTGTATGCAGTTTTCATATTTTACTGTTTTAAAAGTTGAAGTTTTAAAACTAAACTTATTAATTTTTCAGCCATATTAATGAAGATAAGAGAAAAACGGAAGCCCAAAAGCAAATTTTTGATGTTGTTTATGAAGTAGATGGATGCCCAGTAAGTATTCATTTTTGATGATTGTCAATTTATTTTCTTTCTTATTATTTAGATTCTATAGTTTTAATATAAACAGAATCTTGGCAGCATCTTCTTTTTCTTTCTTTTTTTTTTTTTTTTTAAGATTTATTTATTCTGGAGGGTGGGGAGGGGCAGAGGGAGAGGGAGAGAAAGAATCTCAGACAGACTCCCCACTGAGTACAGAGCCCAACACAGGGCTTGATCCCTGATATAATGACCTGAGCCAAAATCAAGAGCCAGATGCTTAAACAATTGAGCCACCCAGGCACCCCGGCACCATTTTCTTTTAAATGATAACTTTAAAAAGATTACTACCAAGTGATCTCATTTACTAATATTTTCAATCTATCCAGGCTAATCTTTTGTCTTCTCACCGAAGCTTAGTCCAACGAGTTGAAACAGTTTCTCTAGGTGAACACCCCTGTGACAGAGGAGAGCAAGTAACTCTCTTTCTCTTCAATGACTGCCTGGAGGTAAATTTGTACTTAATGTATATAATAACACTGCTGATTTGTGTGACTTGCCTGAATATTTAAAGCCAAGCTTTGACTGAAGTATAATATACAAGTTAAAGTAAACTTAATCACTTTTGAGACCACTTGTTGGTTTAATATTAATAGAATGCTTTTAAGAGAAGGCTTAATACTAAGAAGTATGATAAATTTTCATGACTTAAAATCCAAGTCAAAATGAAAATTTAGTTTATTTTCATGCTAATAAATGCTTAGGTCAAGAATTTTAGGAACTTCCTGTTTCTATGTATGTTTGTTCAAGATCCACAAAATAATCTGAAATTTAAGTAGATTTTTCAAGCAAAGAGGGAGCCAGTATTTTGTTGAAGAGTAGGATAACTTGATTATTTACTACTATGAATTATGATCCCCTGATTTTTGCTTAAAACAGCAGGTTTTAGGGTGAGTGAATGGTTAGTATATCAGATGGGGTACGATTATAATTTAAAATTCTCATCTACTAAATCATTTCCCCCATACTCTGTGGGCAAATTGAATCATCTTTGTGTGCTTTTCCAAATCTTAATAGTGTATTTTTAAACAACAGTCTAAGGGGAGATATAAAGATGTGTATTTTCCTTTATCTCAGAAAAAAAAAAACCCTGTGTATTTTGATAAAACAAATATTAGTCAGAAGACTCTTGACATTTCTGTTATTAGGTAACTTGCTTTTGCTTTCATTGAAGTGATTTGATGGGTTTCCTTTTGCTTTAAAGTCTGTACCTCTTTTATCCTTTTCTTTTTTTTTTTTTTTAAAGATTTTATTTATTTATTTGACAGAGAGAGACACAGTGAGAGAGGGAACACAAGCAGGGGAAGTGAGAGAGGGAGAAGCAGGCTTCCCGCAGAGCAGGGGGCCCGATGCGGGGCTCGATCCCAGGACCCCGGGATCATGACCTGAGCCAAAGGCAGACGCTTAACGACTGAGCCACCCAGGCGCCCTCTTTTATCCTTTTCTACTTCTCTTGAAGTGCTGCCCTCATATATATATTATTATTTAAAGTATAAAATACAAAGGAATTTTAGAGAACCAACCATGTGCAGTTACAGGTGTAATAAAATCTCACCAAAACTTGATTTGTGTTAAATGCAGAGTTTTGTTGTAGTGAGGTTAATAAAAAATGGTCTTTTTATTGGTCAGTAATGTCACAAAAGACAATGAAAATACTACACTAATTGAAGGTACCCTGAACTGAAAAAGTCATAAAAAATCATGAGGCAGATAATTTTGAACTACTTGTTACCCCCAAAAGGAGAATTTCAGCCTGCATTACTTTGGAGAACAGGGGCTAGGTGAAGTCAATTTCCAGTGGGGTTTTACTGTACATAGTTGCTCAGTACTTCCATTTATTTGCTTCTCTTAAAAGCCTTTTTTAGGTTTTTCCTCTTGAAGTGCCCAGGTCAACTGACTCCATTGTCTGTACCTCTTTGCTAATGTATTCTGGATTTTATCCTCATAATCCTGAGAGAGTTGTGGCTTACTTTAAATTTTTGATCATACATCTTCAAATTCCATGAAGTTTTCTATAACTGCCTCATTGACTTACCTGCCTCTTTAATTCCTGTCATTGGTTATTTCCTGTAGCTTCTGAGTCCCATTATGTGATACTCCGATTCCGCATTTCTTTTACTTTCTTAAATCCACTGACTTTTTGTTCTAGTTTATCTTAGCTCCCTATCTTAGAATCATATTAACTGAAACTGCTCTATCGCCAACATTCAGTTTGGACTTCAAGATTTATAATCCTAAACTTTTATTCTTTAGCTTGTTAAAAAAAAAAAAAATCCTTAGCAAATTTGGAGTGAAGAATATGGTAAAAGTTAGAAACATTTAAAGTGGATAAAATCTATATTGACTTCTCTTAAATTTGACAGTTGATGTTTTACTGAAGCTAAACTAATTGAGGATTTACAGACATATATTCCTTTTTGTATTTTATCTGTGTTTTGAGTTTTTACCTTGATGTGCTAGCATTTGTGTCATCAGTATTGGTACTTGTTATTGTTTTTCCTTTTTAAAAATGAACTTTAAAATTATTTGCTTAGCCAAATTGATTTAAAAGTATATTTATATTTATAGTGGAAATTATTTAAAGAAAGTCTTTATTGCTTATTTTAACTATATTAATGTAAATTAATTTAATATTTGATATGTAACATAGATCTGTATCATATTTCTGCTTCAGTGTGAATATGATATTGACTGCCTTTTGATCTTTTCTGATTAGCCAACACAGGGTAGTGCATTTTTAGCCATACTGTATCATTCATCATGATGACCAATCTCAATTCATTAAGTAAATTATCCTAAGTCATTTTGTGTTAATGTCTTTCAAGTTGATGATTATGACCTCAAAAAAGACATTCTTTTAAAAAGGCATAATAGTACACTAGGCTTTCATGGAAATGAAAATAATAAATTTAAGAACCTTACAAAATTCACAGAATTATAGTACATTATGAATCATAAGGTCCTTTCTGATTTTGCTCCTGTCTTCCCCAGAGTTACTTTACCTATCTTTTCCTCTTACGGGAGTTCGGGGTTTAAGTAAAGTTACATCTTAACACTGTAGCTTGAGTTTATAATTTGTATCATTTGCATAATGTATTGTTTAGTTAGTTCTTTACCCTGCCTCTTTCTGAATGGCATGTAAATATCACGAGAGCCAGAATCATTTCTGTGTTACTTACTTTTTTGTCCTCAATGCCTTGTACAGGATCTGAGATCATTGTGAATTCTGCTCTTAAACTGAAACCAATTACCTTTTGAACCCAAGACTGAGATCTCAGAGCAACTATTCCCCTTCCTAAGATCAAGGTTTTTTGTTGAAGATTCCTCTGTCCTTCAATGCTATTCCTTGTCAAAGTGCTTCTGAGTTCTTTCACACCTTTGGGACCTTTTCAATAGATCTTGTCCCTTTGCTGTTTTCCTGACTTTTAGGCTCTTTTCATATATACATCAGCATTTCTGCTACACAATTACATGCATGTATGAATTTGTCACATGGTAACTCTGCTTCTTATCACATAGTAATTCTGGAATGACTAATAGTCAAATGAATCACATGTAGATTTATGTGATTAATATCATTTTTAAGCATTTGGTCTTTAATTGTTTTCATTCATATTTTTTTCTGTAATCAGATAGCAAGAAAACGACACAAGGTTATTGGCACTTTTAGGAGTCCTCCTGGCCATACCCGACCCCCAGCTTCTCTTAAGCATATTCATCTAATGCCTCTTTCTCAGATAAAGAAGGTACTGGACATAAGAGAAACAGAAGGTATGCTCACTGGATAAACTTGGCTAAATGAAAATAGTTTACATTCATTGTAAGTTTGATTCACTCCCTTTTTTTTTTTTTAAACTGGTAAATTATCTTTTTATTTTTATTTATTTTTAAAGATTTATTTATTTGAGCGAGAGCATGTGTGCACACTTGAGCAGGGGGAGGGGCAAAGGGAGAGGGAGAGAGACAATCTCAAGCAGACTCCCCACTGAGCATGGAGCCTGACACGGGGCTTGATCTCACAACTCTGAGATCATGACCTTAGCTGAAATCAAGAGTTGGACGCTTAACCAACTGAGCCACCCAGGTACCCCTAAACTGGTAAATTATCTTTAAATACAGTTGGTTAGTTTGGTAAAGTAATTTTTCTTATATTTCTATCCCAACTCTTCTCTAGGAACCTACTTGATATCTTATTTTTCTCAATGAAAATACTATCTCAACTTGTGGGATATCTTCATCCCTTAAGGGACAAAGAGCTTTTAAATGGTTATATGTCAAGATAGTGCAGTAACCTAGCCTCTTACCCTTACAAAACTTACTTTTATTCCTTCAGAATCCAAAAGAAATCAGTCTGTTACCTGTGCTCTGCATCTTATTCCTTCCCTGTTGGCAATGGCTGGATTGCTAGGAATATGTTTAGGATATGACCAGGAAAGAAGTACATGAATAAATGTACCTAAAGTAACTGTGGTAAAATTAACATGGGACAAATGTTTATTAAGGAGAGTTTACTCAACCTTGATAGTGTTACGGAGGGTTCTCTGAAGGCCTGCAATTACCAAAAGTTTATACCTACCAAAACCAGTATCATCTGTTAATTGGCATGTGTGTGCATGGCCATATTTTAGATGTTAGACATAATGTTTTTACGGTGTAAGCTGGTTCCATTACTGATCCTACCGTCTAATGATGGAAGACTTTGAGTTCATGAGAAACAAAGAAAACTTGAACAGCAGCTTTTATTGCTGTCTTTATTTGGTTGTCAGATTCTGGATTTATTAAGGCTTACAATAGTGCATATATTTAAATCATCTCCATATTTTTGGATTGGAATTATAGATTATAATTACTGTTTAAAATAGGTTCTGTTTTAGCAGTTTGGTCCAAAAACATTTTGTAACAGTTTTGATATTTGGATATTTTATTTCTTTGCACTTGATTTAAGTTATCAAACTAATCTTATAATAACATTTTAATTTAAAACTTAAATTCTGGAATTCTAAGAAATGATATAATCTAATTCAAAAAAACTGTCTCATAGAAAATATTAGATTTCATAGAAAATACTACTTAATGTCAGTAAATTATCTTTGTTGGTTTCTCACATGGTACTTACTATTATAATTCTTTCCAGTGTTTCAATGTAATATGTGATGTTCTTTGTTCAGTTAAAAATAGAGGGATGGGAAGGATGGAGAAGAGATAATTTTATTGGAATTTTGTTGCTCTGAGGAAACTAAACTTGAGTAAATCTATCATTTTCCAAGGAGTAACACTTAATGTTTATACTTATTCTGGAACCCTAGATTGCCATAATGCTTTTGCCTTGCTTGTGAGGCCACCAACAGAGCGGGCAAATGTGCTGCTCAGTTTCCAGATGACATCAGAGGAACTTCCAAAAGAAAACTGGCTGAAGATGCTATGTCGACATGTAGCCAATACCATTTGTAAAGCAGACGCTGTAAGTTCTTAAACGACTATTATAATGAAAGTTTTAACTTCATTGCAGTGCATTCAGACTAACCCTATATATTTCTAATGACTTGGTAATTATGAATGTAGGAGAGTTTTACTTTTATGTGAATTGAGGAAAACTGGTTTAAAAAATTGTTTTGAAAAGATTTTTTAAAGTATAGGCCCACAAGACATTTTGAGTCCCTAGCTTACAGATAGGTCCTCAAAGCCTAATAGCTCCTGTGCCTTTCTGACTGAGTGAGGCTTTTGGGACTTGTTCTAGTACCCCGTGATTTTTATTGGTGCTCTTTGACCTGGCTATTTGTAAAATAGAGGGAATCTTGTTCTATTGTTCTTTTATCTTGTTGAAAGCAATAGGTGAGTTGTAGCAAGTTGTTTTTTCTGTCAGGCCTGTTGCCAATCCAGTTTTTTCAGCCCAACCTCTGAAAATCAAATACCATTATGAATATATAATTATCTTATACAGCTTAAAGTGCAGATACATGAGAAAGTCAAATTACTGAAGTTAAATGACTCACAGAAATCAGATAGCCTGTAGTAGATCTTGGATGAAATCTAGGTCCCTTAAGAAATAATTTGATTTCTTCATTATATATGGGAGAGACATGTGATAGACAGGTATAGACCCTTTCATCTTTATACAAATGACGTAGAGGAGAATGTATTGATAAACGACCCTTTTCAGTACAGTAGTATAATGGAGATTGCCTTGGACATTCCTGTTGGACTAAAATGTTTATTTATCATAGTTAAGTTCTGACCTTGAAGGCTATTAAGGTATAATTATAACGGTTTATAGAGTAGGTAATATTTGATTAAAACCTCCTACCTAAATGTTGAGAACAATTAACAGACCCTCCCCCTTTTTTTAAATAAGCAGGAGATTTCAATTTCTTTTTTTCAGTAAATGACATGACAGGGAAAACCAAAGCATAAAATCCTGAGATTGACTAATTTGTCCTAATTGTCATTAATAGAACATTTCATCCAGCATGATTTGTTTTTGTTTTTTTAATTTCTGTGGGCCAACAATATGTTGTTATAAATAAAGGATTGTTCCACAAATAGGTTCACAGAAGGCTAGTGCATACAACACTGCTGGCTAGAAAAATGATGAAGACAGCTTTTGTTATAAAGCTTACAAAAGTGTTCATTGTTAGGAGGAATTTTTTTTCCACAGGTCTAAGTATGCATATATAAAATGGATCCTTGTAGTATAGTGACTGCCTGTTGTAGAAATTACTCCTACATTTATGTCAGACTACATGGCTTATGAAGTCCTTTACAAATTTATAACCATAATACTGAAGTGCTGTTCATGGAAAATTTTCCTTAAAATACAATCTATTGAATTACTAGCCACAGGATGGCTAATAATTCTAGAACTAAAATATAAACAGCTAATGGAAAAATTTCATATGTTAGCCACAAGATGGCAGCAAACATTTAACTATGTCCTGATTTATACTTAAACCACAAAATTCTTTGAAGTTGTGAAATTTTGTTACTAAGAAATATTTTGTAAATTGAGATATTCTCACTGACTTCAGTTGAGCTCTTTCCCACATTTAAAATACTACACATAGTAAATTTTAAAAAGCCCTGAGTTGATGTCTTACCATTTGATAACAATTGCCTTGATAACAAGAAGAATATTTCTAAATACACACACACACACACACAATGTAACAAATAAAAATTTCTTGATTCTTTCAATCAGTAGTTTTTGTCCTTCTGTTACACATTTTGGGTTCCCTAAACAATTGGAGCTTACAACTGTTTTATTCTATACTGTTTCATTCTTCATGCCCATTTATAAATGACTTAATAATTTTTAAGCTGAAATAAAACCTAATCTAATCTCATTATTTTACATGTGAAATTAAGGCCAAGAACATAAAGCTTACATTAGAATCCAGGTATTCTGATTGCTGGTTAAACCCTTTTGTATATCTTTTCTCCCCATGGATACGGTGTCCCATATTCTGTTAATTTCGAATTTAAAGATTAGAGTTTTAATCTGTTGAGAGCTTTATCTCTCAGAATACTTAGGTTTATATTTTTGGTCTCTTGCCAGTATGTAACCTTTAAATGTATGGTCCATACTCTTAAAGTTCATATATTGTCTAAGGTCAGATAGTAACTTTCTGATGCCATTGCAGATTTCTAATCTCAAATATCAAAAGTATAATTTATTAACAAGTGGATTTAAGCAATGTTATTCTTTCACTCCCCCCACTTTGAATAGTTTAGAGGAAGTAACTTGATAATTAAATGCCCAGTGCTACAGTTCAGGTCTTTTACTACTAATTCTTCATATTTCTTTTAAAAATCAAGTTTTTACACCTTAGTCAAATCACTATTGGCTATTTTAGAGTAGCCATATTCATTCTTAGAGATTCTAGTTACAAGTTTAAAAACTAACTACATGAAGAATAGACTGAAAGTAGAACATATATGAGAAGAGTTAGTGCTTCTGAGCTGAAGATATTTATAATGGAGTTAATATGATTTGTACTTAATTATTTTGCTGGTTATTAGTCATCCATAATAAGTTGTTAATATAAATATCTGTTATTGGTACTACTTTAATTTGGCCAAAGCAGAAGCTCTGAGCTATAAATATGATTATAGAGTTTGAGGAAATCACTGAGGCGTAAGCTAAGGGTGGGGGGCACCATGATACTAGTTATTTTTTCTTTAGCATCTGCCTTTGAGGACTAGTGGGAGAGGAGAGCTTAGGGAAAAAAGGGTCTGATAACTCACATGTGGGTAGGCTCATTAGCTTAAGATGTCAGAAACGCTAGAAGATTTCTTTTGAATTAACACCCATGAATAAATCTGTAGCTGAGATTCAGTTTCTCCTGAAATTAATATTATGTATCGCAGTGGGAGAAATCGATTATTACTACTTTCTAATCTTAAACCCTGCAGCTCTGTCTTTAGAACTAGTCTTAGGTACATGTGGATTTGGCGCTTATTGAAGAACTCCTTCCCTTTCTAGTCTTTAATCCTTGAGATATGTTGACTAAATCATGAAATGTTTTTAGAATTATATTAGTATGTTATTAAAAATGAGTTTTCTGATATATATTTTATTTTTATTTTATTTTGGAAATATAGAGGAATAAAATAAGGTTTTTTTTGGAGGGACTTGCTTTTACTGGTACTTATTTTTTAAAAAGTCTGGTAGGGGCGCCTGGGTGGCTCAGTTGGTTAAGCGACTGCCTTCGGCTCAGGTCATGATCCTGAAGTCCCAGGATCGAGTTCCGCATCGGGCTCCCTGCTCGGCAGGGAGTCTGCTTCTCCCTCTGACCCTCCTCCCTCTCATGCTCTCTGTCTCTCATTCTCTCTCTCAAATAAATAAATAAACTCTTTAAAAATAAAAAAAATAAAAAAAATAAAAAAATAAAAAAATAAAAAGTCTGGTATATGGTAATGCAGTATTTTATTCTATTAATAACTAATATTTGAGAACATTTATAATATTAATAGAACTTAATCTAAGTTCACCTTTTTTTTACATTTCGGTATTGGATATTATAAAAGATAGTAAAAATAATTATGATCAAAATTATTTCATCAAAAACTTTAAATGCTTGGTGTTAGTCTTCATACAATTTACCTTTTGACATAAAGTTCTTTGGCTGCAAAAAAGAACATTTGGTTTACTTCACTAATAGGAATATCTCTTAAGGTTGGGCTGGCATCTTCTTGGTATTTCTTCTGCTGTTGATTTTTAGCATAGTTGTCTATGATTGTATAAATGGAGTTGAGTGGAGAGGTACTCATCAGGTTTATTCCAAATAAGAGTGCATAACCGATTACTGTAGTAATGAGGAGGTAGACAGGCAGTGCAACTGCCCAGTATTTTTGAGGCCAATAGGTTAAGCCTAAGGAGTTTAGCCAAGATTCAGGAATAAAAGCCCACACAAGAGATAGTATGAAGCCGAATTGAGAGCTTAAGAAAAGAACAAAGCCATAAATTGCTCTTTCTGGCAATGGTGATGGTGAATATCCCACCATTTCCCTGTGGCTTTAGACAGTCTCAGCGTCCAGTCCCCTGCGGAAGTGCCTGTCAAGGAAGCCTCAGCGGGGGCGAGAGAGGAAAACCTTGGGGAAAGACCAGGTCACGCCAGGACCCCCAGAGTAAGGTTTTTCAATATTTGGAAGAGAGAATGGGAGCTGTTAATAAGACAAAAAGACTAGTAGAAAAAACCTTGAAATAATGAAGAGAAGTTTCTCTTACTTTACATTTTTGTCTCTGATTTGCCCTATTTACCTTCCTCTGTGTAGAGAGAACTAAAGGAAGTACTTCATCTTTACATCTTAGCAAACAGCTATATTGTCTTCTCAGCCACTAGAACCACCTAGTTGCTTACTTTTTCAGTCATTCTGCACCCAGAGCTTCTAGAAATGTAAAAGACCTCATATATATCTACCGTAACCAAATTAGAAGTAATTTATTTGTTCATTGAGAGAAAACAGGAAGCCATCTGCTCTCTTTTCAGCTCATAGGTTGTTATTATATGCTTAATAATAGTTAAGATAGCAATAGAAAAGTATCTCTTTTATTAGCAACTGCTTAGGGATTTAATTTTATATTCATATTATGAGTTTTACTCTCTAAATAGAAAAATAATATTTGCACATAAGAAAAAATCAAAGAGAGAAAAGTATACTCCGGTAATATGCACCTGTCCCACTAGTCTTTTTTTTAGCAGTGCAACTTTTGATACTTTATCTTTCCAGAAAAAAAGAGTGTAGACACATGGATTTCTGGTTAGATGTATTCCTACGTAATTTTCTCTCTGTAATTCCATTTATAAATGAGATATTTTAGCTAAGTTGTTTTCTAATTGTTTTGTATGTAGGTTAATCTTTGATATGTATGTTAGTTTTGTAACCAGTCACTTTTGTTAATTCTCTTATAGCTTCTAATTGTGTCCTGCCTAATTCTATTGGATCTTTCAGTGTTTAATTTTTTTTTAAGATTTATTTATTTATTTGAGAGAGAGAGAGAGTGTGCACATGAGCAGGAGGGGCAGAGGGAGAGGGAGAGACAATCTCAAGCAGACTCCATGCTGAGGGCAGAGCCCAATGCGGGGCTCAATCTCACAACCATGAGATCACAAACCTGAGCCGAAACCAAGAGTCCGACGCTTAACTGACTGCACCAACCAGGCACCCCTTCAGTGTTTCATTTTTTAAAATTGTCTTGGGTTGATCAATTTAGAGTGAGCATTGATGAATTACTTTGTACTTTGAAAACAAAACATCGTGAAGGAAAAGATATTTGTGTCAAAGCATCCTTTTTCTGAATTTGCTTCTGTATCTAGGAACATAAAATACTTCTATCAAATAGGTTTTTAATATATATATTTGTTGATTGAATGAAAGCAAATTTGAAATGAAATCAAATGAAACTAAAATTGAAAATGAAATGAGAACAAAATCAAATTCATAAAACTAAAGTTACAGCTGTGCTTAGTTTATGGTGTCATATGTATAGCAATGTAGGAAATGTGATCCCTCTATTATAAGATGTAGGAGATGTTAATGCAGAACCTTGCAGGTGTATGTGAATGGGGATAAGGGAGACTCAGGGATAGGCAGAGCTTGAATCACAGTCCTAACTACTTTGTTTCTCATAGATTGTCAAGAGATGTTAACTATTCAGTTATTTCCAGTGATTGTCTAGATAATTAACAAAAACCAATTGAAAAGTATTAGAACTTGTAACAGCTTAGTTTAGCCAAATAAAAAATAAATACATGCATATTAATAGTTTTTCTTTCTTTTTTTTTAAAGACTTATTTATTTTAGAGAGCGTGTGAGAGAGCATGGTTGGGGGGGAGGGCACGAGCAAAGGAGAGAGAGTCCTAAGCAGATTCCCCGCTGAGCATGGAGCCCAACATGGGGCTTGATTTCATGACCCTGAGATCACGACCTGAGCCAAAACCAAGAGTTGGAGGCTTAACCAACTGCACAATCTAGGTGCCCCTCAGTAGTTTTTCTCTATGCTGGCAGTAACCAACTAGAAAGTATAGGAAAGGAAGACACCTCTTTCCAATAAAGGTATAAATTTAGGAAATTTTAGTATAAATCTAGGAATAGCCTTGTAAGAAATAAATGAAAGTTTTCTATTTTAAGAAAACCATATAATACTTTACAAAGAAATCTATGATGTTCCTAAATGAGAATGCGGAGTAGCATGAAGATGTCAATTCATTGTAGTTCTTATAAAATCCTACAGGAAATTTTGGATTTTGACAGAATGATTCCAAAGATAATTTTTAAAGAAAAAGCAACAATAAAAAAGTAAAGAACAGTACTTCTTTTATGAGATATTACATTGTATTTTTAAAGTTACAATGATCAGAACACTACTGCACAACGAAAAGAATAAATGTTGGGTGCCTGGGTGGCTCAGTTGGTTAAGCGACTGCCTTCGGCTCAGGTCATGATCCTGGAGTCCCAGGATCGAGTCCCGCATCAGTGGGGAGTCTGCTTCTCCCTCTGACCCTCCTCCCTCTCATGCTCTCTGTCTCTCATTTTCTCTCTCTCAAATAAATAAATAAATAAAATTAAAAAAAAAAAAAGAAAGAAAAGAATAAATGTTCTTGAAATAAGACTTTATTGTATGATAAATATAGTACTTTAACAATTTAATAAGATTGTTAACATATGGTGCTACGATAGTTGGTTAAATACATAGGAAAAATTAGATGTATATCCTAACCTTATATCCATATAAGTTTATAGGTAGATATGCGAGTTAAAAGTGAAACCATTTCAGGGCGCCTGGGTGGCTCAGTCGTTAAGCGTCTGCCTTCAGCTCAGGTCATGATCCCAGGGTCCTGGGATCGAGTCCCACATCGGGCTCCCTGCTCTGCGGGAAGCCTGCTTCTCCCTCTCCCACTCCCCCTGCTTGTGTTCCTGCTCTTGCTATGTCTCTCTCTGTCAAAAAAATAAATAAAATCTTTAAAAAAAAAAAAAAAAGTGAAACCATTTCAAAAACCTGTAAGAAAATGTAGGTGTAGGTGGTGAATGTTGAATCCGTTATTTTTTTTTTTTTTTTGATGTTGAGTTTTAGGCATTCTCTATATATTCTGGATATTAATCCCTTCTCAGATATATCAGATAAATGATTTATATTTTCTCCCATTCTGTGGATTGCTACCTATTTTATTGATAGTGTCTTTTGCACAACATTTACCAATTTTTGTGACATCTAGTTTTCCTGTTTTTCTTTTGTTGCCTCTGTCTCTGGTGTTATATCTAAAATAGCCCTGTTAAATCTAGTGTCTTGAGGCTTTCAACCTATGTTTTCTTTGTCTTCTAAGAGTTATATAGTTTTTAGCTCTTATATTTAGATCTTTGATCCATTTTGAGTTAATTTTTGTGTGTGCTGTAAGGTAAGGATCCAACTTTATTCTTTTGCTTGTGGATATCTAGTTTTCTTAGCACCATTTGTTGAAAAGACTGTCCTCCTTTTCCTATTGAATAGTCTTGACGCCCTTGTCAAATCATTTGACCATATTATATGAGGCTTTATTTCTAGGCTCTCTATTCTGTTTCATTCCATTTCTATTCTGTATCTTATGCCAGTACAGTACCATTTTGATTATAGTAGTAGGTGTTTTGTTTTTTTTTTTTTTTTTTAAGAATCATTTATTTTAGAGAGAGAGAGAGTGAGTGTGTGAGGGGGTGGGAAGAGGGGCAGAGGGAGAGGGAGAGAGAGACTCTCCAGCAGCCTCCCCACTGAGGGAGGAGCCCGACGGGGGGCTCAATCCTATGACCCCAAGATCATGACCTGAGCTGAAATCAAAAGTCAGATGCTCAACCAACTGAGCCACCCAGGCGCCCCTTAGTAGTAGGTTTTTAAACCAAGAAGTTTGAGACTTCCAACTTTGTACTTTTTTCCAGGATTGTCTTGGCTATTTGGAGTCACTTGTGATTCCATATGAATTTTGGAATGAATTTTTTTTTTCTTTGCAAAAAAGTCACTGGGATTTTGATAAGGATTTCATTGAATCTGTAGATTGCTTTGGGTACTATTGACGTGTTAATATTAAATCTTCCAATTCATGAACACAGGATGTTTTTCCATTTATTCATGTATTTTTTAATTCCTTTCAGCAACATTTTGTAGTTTACAGTGTATGTCTTTCATCTCTTTAAGTTTATTCCTAAGTATTTTATTTTTTTGATGTTATGATGTTTATTTCTTAATGAGAAGAAAGCAGAGGCACTTTGTGTTAAAAAATAATGAAATAATAAAATTAATTCTCATATAATCAGACTTTTATCATCTGCTCATTAATAGTAATTCCTTTGAGTATCTAACGATAATGGAAAAAAGCCATAATACACAGCTAATTGAAAAATGATATAAAACTGAATAGAACCACTCTAATTTTGTTAAAATAAAACATTTATGCATATAAAAATATATGTAAGAAATACGTTTAAATGTAAATAGCAAGTGGCCAGGACATTTGTGGGTAATTTTTCTTTCAAATTTTCTATAATGGAAGTGTGTGTGTGTGTTTTGTTTTTGTTTTTGTTTTTTTTTTTTTGACTCAGGAAAAAAATTATAACATTTTAAAAAGTTACTGATGATTACAAGTACTGTTACCTGATTAAGATTAGGTAAGTGACTGAATCTTTCAGCAAGTGGACAAAGTGGAAAGAGAGGGTCTGGAGCAGGCAGGGCAGACTTGTTTTAAGCAGCTTTGGCAAAACCAAGCCTATCTATGTGGATGTCAATGTCAGAGAGCCAAAGCAAGCATTTATAATTGTAGAATATAATATTTAAGACTATTTGTTTGCAAGGGGGTTTAACGTTTTATTTCAAAGGACTACTGTGCATTATCTTGTTTCATGACTCCTGTGGGTTAAGTATACAGATATTTTCTACATTTTGCATATGAGAACATTTTCAGAAAAACCAATATTCACAAGGTTGTATAAATTCTCTCTAGCCACAGAATGACAGTGGTGGAGGATAGTCTTTTTTTTTTTTTTTTTTTTTAAAGATTTTATTTATTTATTTGACAGAGAGAAACAGTGAGAGAGGGAACACAAGCAGGGAGAGTGGGAGAGAGAGAAGCAGGCTTCCCGCCGAGCAGGGAGCCCGATGCGGGGCTCGATCCCAGGACCCTGGGATCATGACCTGAGCCGAAGGCAGACGCTTAACGACTGAGCTACCCAGGTGCCCTGGAGGATAGTCTTAATAGTGCTAGACTAGTGGGGAAACTTACTGATTCATGACCTAGATCTATAAATTTTGAGTTGCAGATTGGTTATAGGAGTATGCAAAGACATTTTGTCTCTCACTTGCTTTTTTCAAAAAGCCCAAATGTAATTTGAGTAAGTGATATTTTGGATTACTTGGAGATTAGTTGTCTCATTTAAGGTTAATTTTGATCAGTGGTTCTTGGCCTATCTGAAATCTTTGACTCCTTTTAGAATGTAACATAAACTATGAGCCTACTCCTCAGAAAACTGTCCTTTGCATTTATGCACACACACAGTTTTGCACATGATTTCAGGGAGGTTGCTTACCTCTTATTTTTATCCATTGCCACTCCTAGGAGCTCTTGATCATAGGATCAGAACCTCCAATTTAGAATCCATTTAGATGTTGGTAGAGGAAGAAAGAAAAAAGGAAAAAGTCTAAGTTTAATTTGAGATTATCTCAAGGAAATTGTTTCTTGGTTTTGGTTTTATAGCAGACTTTATACTTAAGCATTATGTCCACTAAGGTTCTAACTTGTTGGTTTTAGGGTTGTTAAAAAGATTTTATATTGAGTTCTTTTTTCAGTTGCTTTGGTGTCCATAGTCCTTGCAATGAATTTTTCATTTAGTGAATGCTAATTTTTTTGCCATCCTTAAATTAGTATATTTCAGAGTTGAAATTATGTCAAGCATATAAAAAACCTGAGTAGCTTCATTTGTATATACTCCCATGTGCTTATTAGAGCTTTGATTTTAGAAACAGTTGTGTATTTTTATTTTGTTTTACTTAGTTATTTTATTTTATTTTTTTAAAGATTTTATTTATTTATTTATTTATTTGAGAGAGAGAGAGAAACAGCATGAGAGGGGAGAGGGTCAGAGGGAGAAGCAGGCTCCGCGCTGAGCCAGGAGCCCGATGTGGGACTCGATCCCAGGACCCTGGGATCATGACCTAAGCCGAAGGCAGTTGCTTAGCCAACTGAGCCACCCAGGCACCCTTATTTATTTAAAAATAATAAAAAAGTATTATTTTTTCAACAGGAGAATCTTATTTACAGTGCTGATCCAGAATCCTTTGAAGTAAATACTAAAGATATGGACAGTACGTTGAGTAGAGCATCTAGAGCAATAAAAAAGACTTCAAAAAAGGTGAGTCTTAGTGAGCTTATTATTTAACATATCTCCAAAATGTATTTTTCAGAGTATATTAAAATATTGCTATAAACACCAGCATAAGGATAGTTTAACACAGCTGTTTTCTTCGTTCTAGGAAACAGCCCATAGAGATAATAGTTTTAGTTCAGCAAATCCTTTCGCACAGTAATTATAACAACTTGTTATCCCTCCCATTCTTGTTATAGTGATGCTTCTATGCCCCATGCTTCACTAGAAATGTACTGGTGGTGGTTTAGATGTAGATATATGTACATTAATCTTAAATATTGCCTCAGATATTTTTCAGCAAAGGGCACTGACAGAATTGGGAGACCTGGGATCTATTCCTGACCATAAATATGTTTCAGTCTCCTAATGATGAAGATCACTTCCCTTACTTTATCAGAGTTGAGGACTATGTAAGAATGTTGGTAATGGGGGTATTTACTTATTCATTTAATGGAGCATGGAGCCCAACATGGGGCTTGAACTCACGACCCTGAGATTAAGACCTGAGGCAAAATCAAGATTCAGATCTTAACCGACTAAGCCATCCAGGTGCCCATATAATGGGGCTTCTTAAAAGTAGAACTAGAATTTTAATAGTTTGAGCAAAATTTGCAGCCATCATCTACAATTTTTTGTTGTTTTCTTTGCTTTTGAGGGGAGGCCTTCTACTTTAACCATCTTTGTATCTTCCAGCATTTAATGTGTATGATGTATACTAGATAAACATGTTGAATGATTCAAATGAGCTCTTTCACTTTTTTAATAAATAAATTGAGGTTCAAGTGGCCTTGGATTAAAGATTTCACAACTAAATTTTAGCAGAATCCAATAAAAACCCAGGTTTCTAATCTCCCAGGCCAGGTTTTTTCCTCCTGCTTTCTTTCTCCCTTTGGGCTATAGTGCTTTATGATTGCAGGATGGAATAGTCTATCTACAATGTACTACTTCATCTTCTCATTGTTTTGTCCAAAGAAATTCTAATTCTGACATATACTATTTGTAGGAAAACTTCATGTATATTTGGCATTGTTTACATTCTTATCAGTTGTATTAGATTTATGTATGCTTAATTAATTGGGACTCTTTTTAACTCTAGGTTACAAGAGCATTCTCTTTCTCAAAAACTCCAAAAAGAGCTCTGCGAAGGGCCCTTATGACATCCCAAAGCTCAGTGGAGGGAAGAAGTCCTTCCAGCAATGACAAGCATGTGATGAGTCGTCTGTCTAGCACATCATCATTAGCAGTAAGTGACTTTGATCTAATGGGCTAAATGACTTACTCACATTTATGGAGTTGGTATGGAATTTGTTAACTTTTTGAAGATGAAAGTCTTAATAACTCTCTTTTTTAATCTCTAAACTTTTAGCCTCTTTATTGGGTAAAGGTAACTGAGAAAAACTTCACTTAATGAACTAGAGACATACTTAGTGTATAGTTTGATGTGAAATTTTATTGAGATTGAGATACATTCAAAAATCTAAGAAAAGAAACATGTAAATAATGATGGTTCTGTTTATGGAGATTGGCTCTAATAATATAGCTGAGATAGAGGTTTTTTGTTTTGTTTTGTTTTTTTAAACTATTTCTGTGATGAGTAGAATATAACCTCTGAAGCTGAAGGATGATATGGATTCTGAATTCATATGTGTATATTTTTAAATATTTCCTGAATAATTCAAATTTCTAGTGATACCAGAATTATTAGATAATTAATATTAGGGATATTTCTAACATTTATTACTGTCTCTAAGTATGTGAGTGATGCATCTGTTCTTTGTAAAATTATTATTGATCTAACCTACTAAGGTTAAGAAAAGCAAGTGACTGTTACTTCTTAGTTGTGTGTCCTTCAGCAAGTTTCTTACTCTCTTCTTATCCTCATTTTTACAGCTGAGGAAAAAAGAGGTTAATAGTACTTAACCATATAGTGTTACTATAAGGACTAAACACACACACACACACACACACACACAATGTGATTATCTAATGAGAGGCAGTTTGAATAGTGGTTAAGAGCATGAACTCTGGAACTCACATGTTCAAATCCTGGCTCTGCTATTTGCTAGCTGTATGACTTTTGGGAAGTTATTAAAGATCTCTCTGTTTCAATTTCACTGTCAGTAAGATGAATTTAAAGTAGTAGTTGTAAGGATTAAATAAGTTAATATATGCAAAATGCTTTGAACAGTTCCTAGTGAGTGGCCTGGTTACCTTTTATTATATAAAATTTATAGATAAGGTACTTAATACTCCATAACTCTTACTTTTTAAAAGCCAGTTAAGTCTAAGTCTTAACTCAGAGACTTAGAGTTGAATCTATGAGTATATTTATACAAATTTTGGAGGAAGGTTAACCTTCCAATGGGAGGGAAGTTGAGCTTGATAATATAAATATATGCCAAGAAATTTGATAAATGAAAATGAATTAAGATGGACAAAATGCAGTTAGGCCAAAGTACTGTCTCTTCTTTATATCCTGCATCTATATAGCTATGTAACTATTATAAGCATTGCTTTTCAAATGAATGTAATTTGATTTTACAGAAAATTTTTAGAAAATTATTTATGGTTTTGTCACTTTTATGTAGATAATATAAATAAGAAGTACCTAAAATATCTTTAAAGACATTCATGTCCTCTTCTCAATTGCTTATTTCCGTTCTAACAGATTGTCCATTCTGTTTCCACAAGCAATATAATTGGATTTACTAAGCATGTTTATGTACAGCGCTCAAACTCTACTGGTGGGCGCTCTCAAAACTCCTGGTTTCGATCTATCCGTCATTCTGCCTCACGAGCTAGTTTTTCAGAGATACTAGAAGGAACTATTGATTTTTCAAATTTCAAAAAAAGTCCTATCCAAGTCATCTTTGACATTTGTGAAGAATTAGGAGATATGCCAACCAGTAATGGAAACAAGCCTCGTGAAAGTTTAATGTGAGCTTATTAGCTATTTGGAATTTGTATTTGTGAAAAAAGAAAGCATTCTTTCTTCACTGAATCGTTATTAGGTGGGTGGGGACTTTTAAATTCAAAACTTTATAACTGCTTTGAATTCACAACAATTTAGGCTTAATAGAGTTTCTTTGTGTATTGACACATAAAGATATTTTTTACTAGGTAATTTATTCTTAAGTCCAGAAAAATTCAATCCCATTAGAAATGTTCCTGTTTATGAAAATGATCGTTTTAAAGAATAGTAATAATTTTGATGTAAAGTAGATTTTTATTCCAAATCTGATTCTTAATCTTAGATTTATGGCATTTATATAAAATTCATGCTTTTTAATATGGCAAATCATAAACGTTTTACTTGAAGAAAATGTAAGCTTTTATACTATCTACTTAAATCATCTTTGTTATCACCTGAATGGTAATACTTTACCAACCTAGCTCTTTAAATACTACATTTTACTACCTTGTTGATGAGAACTTACAGCCAGCTACCTTGTTGGCTCTAAGTTTAGTTACAGTTAGACATTCATGTATGTTAAAATAAAGCAGTAACTTTCTTTATAATTCATTTTGATTTACATCTGCTCTTCAGTTTTTGGTGTTCTTGTGCATGTTCCTTTGTTATTATTGAAAATTCTGATGATATTTAACTTTGACCTCTGAAACAATAAATTTAGATAGCTTAGTAACTTAATAATCTCTTATCAGAATTGCTGCTATTTTGCTATGGATTGCACACATAACACAGAAACTCTCTAGGAATGTATGACCTTTAATTTTAGAGAATTTTTTTTCGTGAAGTAATTTTACTCCTCTTAATTTTGCTTTATGATTCAGAAACCACTAGAGTTTGTCTTTTTACCTCAAAAACTTACTAATTTATAATTTTTTTAAAGAACCTGAAAGTCTTTAATATCACACAGAAATACCCTATTAGCAGTAAACCCATTGAGTTAATATGTAGTTAACTAGTCTGTCCATTTGTTTTTTTGTTTTCAGAATGCTAAAATAGTTTTAATTATGTTTTCTTCCTATCCCCTTCCCCTAATTTAAATTCTTTTATTTAAAGAGTTTAGAATTTTCAGATGTTTTAAAATTAATTGTTGTGTTAATTTGTAAAATAATATGCATGATGCTAAACTATTTTAAAATTTTTGAAAAGAAAAATTTAAATATAAAAGTATTTGTCTTATCTTTACAGGGTATCCCATCTCCCTCCCTTGTCAGCTTGCCTTCCTTCTTTGAAAGAAGAAGTCATACTTTAAGCAGATCTACAACTCATTTGATATGAAACTTAAAAAATCTTAATTTATAGCAACTTATAAACACTTCATACTCAAATAAGAAACTGACTTAAATGGTACTTGTCATTAGCACTTGGTGAAAGCTGGAAAGAATATAGGTAACACTAAAACTATGTCGTTTGATTTTCTTCTTGAAAGAGTAAGGTTAACCTCTTAGATATTTGAGTTAATTCATGTAAAAAATTATATTGATTTTGATGTAATTTTTCTCTTTGCTCAAATCCTTCATTCAAAGACCAATAATTTAAGTTATTCATGATATTAGTAGCTTTGCAACTTGATAATAGTAAATAAATTTTATTGGTGGATGCCAAATACTGCTGTGAATCTCTCTGTATAGTGTCCATGAATGAATTTTTGGAAATGCCTATTTGTGTATCTCAATTTGTGAAGAAATTAAGTGATATCACAGAATGTACTAGATAAAACCCCTGCACAGATTTCTGGTTAGTAGTGGGGACTTGTTTCACATGTGCTGTTTGAAGTAGTTATTTAGCTGCTCCTGTTGCAATTTATTTTATTCTCAAATGTTGTCAAGATCTAGAGTGTGGATTTTAAAAGATTTGCCCTTATTAACAAGAATAATAGTTAAAGGAGATGGTTCCAAAATATTTTTGCAGATTGAGATAAGAACAAAGATTAAAAAATAATGTGTATTTTGACAAACATGGTATTGGTGTATACTTGTAACTTTTTCAGGGGCCATATATTTTGGGTGATTTTAGCCACTAGCAAATCTTCATTTAGTTTGATAGTGTGAGGAATTTTATTTTGAAGGGTAAGACCATGGGGAAATTGTGGTATAGACTGTTACACTCTTTATGAAATACTTCTAAAATTGGCATCAGTTTTACTAATCTGCTATAAAATACATAGATATGTGTATGGTCTACCTTTTATTTTGGTCCCATAATTAAATGTAAAATCAAAATACATTTATTTGCTATTGTAAAATATCTTTCAAACCCTGATGTTAATTTTCACAATAAGTTTTTTTTTATAGTCAGTGATACAAAATAATCAAGTTTCTATGAACAAATGAATTTTTATTTCCTATCTGTGTAGGGAGTACTGCAAACATTTAACTGTCATTTAACAATTTTCAGTCATCTGCTTTAATACTTTAACTGACTATATAGATTTTTTCTATGCCACATATTTGCCATTTTTAAATAGTAAATCACTCTTTATTGATATATTTTAAAAGCAGTTGTATTAGTAAGAACTTTGTAAATAAATACTTAAAACTCAAGTATATTTTGTTTCATGTTTTTTGTTGTTTTTAAAGATTTATTTTTTTTTTTAAAGATTTTATTTATTTATTTGACAGAGACACAGTGAGAGCAGGAACACAAGCAGGGGGAGTGGGAGAGGGAGAAGCAGGCTTCCTGCTGAGCAGGGAGCCCGATGCAAGGCTCGATCCCAGGACCCTGGGATCATGACCTGAGCCGAAGGCCAAAACTTAACAACTGAGCCACCCAGGCAGCCCTAAAGATTTATTTCTTTATTTTAGAGAGAGAGAGAGATAGTGGGGAGGGAAGGGAGGGAGAGGGAGAATGAGAATCTCAAGTAGACTCCCTGCTGAGCATGGAGCCCGATGTAGGGCTCAGTTCCATGACCCTGAGATCATGACCTAAGCTGAAATCAAGAGTTGGACATGCTACCACCTGAGCCACCCAGGCACGCGTGTTTCATGTTTTAAACAATTCCTTTACACAGATTTTCATAGGTCAGTATGAATGTTTGAATCAACTTCTCTCATATATTTGCCTATATATCTGCTTGTTCCTTTCTCCATTAATATTTTTAAGCATTATGTATACTGAGCTATATGTAGGACAGCAATTTTTAAAAAAGTTTTATTTATTTGAGAGAGGGAGAGCATGAGCAGGGGTTGGGGGGGGCATAGGAAGAGGGAGAAACAGACTCCCCGCTGAGCATGGAGCTTGATGTGGGGCTTGATCCCAGGGCCCTGAGATCATGACCCGAGCTGAAGTCAGACACTTAATGGACTGAGCCACCCAGGTGCTCCAGGACAGAAGCTTTTAATCTGGAATCTTTTGCAGGATGGAAGTAGTGAATCCTATGATAGTTTATATAAAATTTTGTGTTTAGTGCATGTATGCATTTTTCTGGCAGAGATTACACAGCTTTTATCAATTTATTGGAGATGGAGCTTTGATTCCCTCCAAAAGTATGGTGTTTCTAGGGAGAGGAAATGACCTGAGATAAGGCATGAAGTTGGAAATGTATTTGATGAACACTGGCAAAATATTAGCAGGTAGTTAATTTTAACTTTAAAGGGAATCCTCTAGTTTTTCTCAGTAATGATACCTGCTCTAAGATCTAGTATTTCTGGTATATCACCATTAACAAATTAAAAAGTTTGTTTATATTCTTTACCCGTTAAGATGCTTTATCGTGTATGGATATTATATAAAATTAACGTTCTCTATTGAGAAAATGTTTTATTCATTGATCTTTAATCTGTTTCATTATATTAATATATTTTATAATGTTAACCCATTCTTGTATTTGTGGGTTATACCATATAATTCATACATGATATATTGAATATAGAACCATATCAATAAAGAATCACATGTATGAGACTTAAGAAAATGTTTAACTCCATAGCAAATTTGAAAATGTGGAGGACTAGGCAAAGTAAGCCAAAGTTGACTCAAGAGGAAGTAGAAAATTCTAATGGCCCAATAAATAGCACAAGTTAGAAAGGTAAATATGTACTGTTAAAAAAGATGCAAATTCCAAATGATTTTAAAGCTGAGTTCCAGCATTTAAAGGCTATTTAATGTATAGTAATAGTCGTACTTTGCAGAATTAAAAAAGATTGGCAGCTATCCAGTTCATTTCATGAAGTTAACATAAGCTTTATACCAACATTTTAAAAGATTGTAAGAAAGAAAAGTACTGATTAATTTCAATTATGAATATAGAAGCAATCATTCTAAATAAATGAACAATTAAGTCTAGAAGTACAATTAAAATACAGTCTAATCAATATATGACCATTGGAATGACTAATAAACATAGTAGGTCTAAAACTGACAAAATGATCCTGGTAAATGAAACACACTTCTCTTGACTGAAAGAAAAATCAGTCCTGTGACATACTGCATGATTACAAGATAATGGTGCATTACATTAATCTTAAGTCTGAATATATTCTCATGTATTATTTCAGCCTTCTTAGACTCAAATAGTTTGACTCAAGTTGATTTCTCAACTCTGCACCATTAGGGAGCCAAAATGGGAATCAGGTTCCCAGATGGATCCAATATTAATGCTAAAGAGTCTTTTGAGTTGTTTTAGGGATTTTACTGCATCAAATAGGGTTCTTTCAAGATTACAAGTATAGTTCAATATTTGGAACTTTACGAATATGACTTATTGACAATTTATAGGAGAAAAAACATGATTTATCAATAGATTCTATAAGGTCATTTAATAAAACTCAGCCACTGTTCTTAAAATTCCAACTAAGGACTTTTGGGCAACATGACTAAATACAGTCAGAGTGGGTGTCCTAACAAATATCAAACATATATGAAATACAACTTAAAAATAATTTTAGTGTATAACTGAGGTTAAAAATATGGAAATTACCAGGTGTGGGAAATTGATAGAAATCCAAGCCAATCAAAATACAAGTTGTGTGTGTGTGTGTGTGTGTGTGTGTAACATGACAAATTGTTTCCAGAATGTATATGGATATACAAAGAACACTTTGTGTGATATGACCAATCAGTTGAAGAGGTGAGAGAACTTGCTCTATCAGAAACAAGGTTTATTATAAAACTATAGTATCAGGACAGCGAGATATTGGAAGTCTTGGTGCACTGAACACAAATAAATTAGTGGATCATAATTGAAAACCGATAAACAGACAAAAGTGGCACTTTAAAACAGTGAAGACAGTCTATTCGATAAATGATACTGAGAAAAATAGGTATATTTTTCTTTAAAAAGAAAAATCTAATCTCTTTTTCACACTCTACACAAAATGAATTCCAGGGGAATTAGAGATGTAAATATGAAAGGTAAAACTAAAGATTTTACTAGATAATATAGGAAAGTATCTTAATCTGTCTGGGGTGGAAAATACTGCTTAAATGTGCACTATGTTTAAAATAATTATAGTGAGAAAGATTGATAAATCTGCATTAAAATTAAGAACGTCTAATCATGAAAAGATATCATTAAGAGCAAAAGTCACAGAGTATATGTTCACAATATATATAATTGATGGACTCATCCAGAATTGTATTATAAAGAACTAAAAAGCCAAAAAAATTAGACTTCCATGTAGAAAAACAAGCATTTCACAATTGAGAAAATCCAAATGGTTAATATTGCTGGATCATATGGTAGTTATATTTTTAATTTTTTGAGGTACTTCTATACTCCTTTCCATAGTGACTGTACCAATTTACATTTATTTCCACCAATAATTCACAAAGGTTTGCTTTTCCCCACATTTCTACCAACTCTTATCTTTTTTTTTTTTTTTAAAGATTTTATTTATTTGTTTGACAGAGAGAGACACAGCGAGAGAAGGAACACAAGCAGGGGGAGTGGGAGAGGGAAAAGCAGGCCTCCCACAGAGCAGGGAGCCCGATGTGGGGCTCAATCCCAGGACCCTGGGATCATGACCTGAGCCAAAGGCAGCTGCTTAATGACTGAGCCACCCAGGTGCCCCCCAACTCTTGTTATCTTTTACCTTTCTGCTAATAGCCATTCTAACCCGTATGAGTGGATAACTCATTGCATTCGAATTTGCATTTTCTTGATAATTAGTGATGTTGAGCACATTCCCATGTACCTGATGGTCATCTGTATGTCTTTGAAAAATGCCTCTTCAGGTCTTTTACTCATTTTTAAATTGGATTGTTTTTTCACTATTGAGTTGTAATACATGATTTGCAGATATTTTCTTATATTCAGTAGGTTGCCTTTTCATTTTGTTGATGGTTTCCTTGGCTGTGCAGAACCTTTTGTTTGATGTCAAAGCTTGTGTATTTTTGCTTTTATGGATTGCCTTGGCTTCTGGTGTCAAATCCAAAAAATAATTGCCAAGACCAATGTCTGGGAACTTACCACCTATTTTTCTTCTAAGAGTTTTACAGTTTCACGTCTTACTCAAGTCTTTAATCCATTTTGAGTTAATTTTTTGTCCATGTTGGAGATAACAGTCTAGTTTGATGCTTTTGCTCATGGCTAACCAGTTTTCCCAACACTGTTTATCAAAGAGACGTCCTTTCCACACTATATTCTTGGCTCCTTTGTTGTAAATTAATTGACCATATATTCATGAATTTATTTGTGGGCTCCTCATTTGTTCCATTTATCAGTGTATGTGTTTTTATGCCAGTACCATACTGTTTTGGTTACTATAGCTTTGTAATATAGTTTGGAATCAGGGAGTGTGATGCCTCCAGCTCTGCCCTTTTTCAGGATTGCTTTGGCTCTTTGGGTCTTCTGTGGTTCCATACAAATTTTAGGATTGTTTGTTCTGTTTTTGTGAAAAATGCTGTTGGAATTTTGATAGGAGCTGCATTGAATCAAGATTGCTTTGGATAGTGTGGACATCTTTTTTTTTAAAGATTTATTTATTTATTTATTTGACAGAGAGAGACACAGCGAGAGAGGGAACACAAGCAGAGGGGTGGAAGAGGAAGAAGCAGGCCTCCCGCCGAGCAGGGAGCCCGATGCGGGGCTCGATCCCAGGATCATGACCTGAGCTGAAGGCAGACGCTTAACAACTGAGCCACCCAGGCGCCCCTAGTGTGGACATCTTAACAATATTAATTCTTCCAATCCATGAGCATGGACTATCTTTCCAATTATTTGAATCTCTTTCAGTTTCTTTTATTAATGTCTTATAGTATCAGTGTACAGATCTTTCACCTCCTTTGTTAAAGTTATTCCTAGGTATTTTATTCTTTTTGATGCATCATTCTCTCCTTTTGTAAATACTCTTTCCTCCTTTGGATTTTGTGTCACTATTTTTTTCCCTCCTACCTATTGAGCTACATCTCAATATATATCTTTGAGTGTATAAAATAATCTTTTCCCATCTCTTACATGTAGCTGCTCCCCAAATATTCATCTTGGTCCTTATTTCTTTGCATCTTATATACTCACATTATACTATTTTATGTATGTATGTATATCTCTATCTCTACATCTATATTCATATCATATACATATATATCTATAAAACTATATCTATTTGTAAAACATCCCCTGATTTTTTAAATTTTTTATTTAATTTTGTTTTCTTCCAAATTTTTATTTAAATTCTAATTAGTTTACATACAGTGTAATATGGATTTCAGGAGTAGAATTTGTGATTCATCACTTAACATATAATACCCGGTGCTGGGCCACCTTGGTGGCTCAGACGGTTGGGTTTCTGATTTTGGCTCAGGTCATGATCTTGGGGTCCTGGGATTAAGCCCTGTGTCAGGCTCCCCACTCAGTGGGGAGTCTGCTTGTCCCTTTGCCCCTACCCCTGCTCATGCTCTCTCTCTCTTCCTCAAGTAAATAAAATCTTAAAAAAAATAATATCCAGTGCTTATCGTAACAAGTGCCATCCTTAATACCCATCACCCATTTAGCTAATTCCCCATCCACCTCCCTCCATCAACCTTCAGTTTGTTCTCTACCACTGAGTCTCTTATAGTTTGCCTACTCCTCTTTTTCTTTCCCTTCCCACATGTTCATCTGTTTTGTTTCCTAAATTCCACATATGAGTGAAATCATATGGTGTTTGTCTTTCTCTGACTGACTTATTTTGCTTAGCATAATACACTCCAGCTCTATCCATGTTGCTGCAAATGGCAAGATTTCATTCTTTTTGATGGCTGAGTAATATTCCATTATAGATACGTAACACATCTCTATCCCTTCATCATTTGATGGACACTTGGGCTCTTAACAGAGTTTGGCTCTTGTTGATAATGCTATAAACATCGGGGTGTGTGTAACCCTTCAAATCTGTATTTTTTTTTTTTTAAGAGAGAAATAGCATGAATTGTTGGGGGGGACAGGCAAAGGAAGAGGGACAGAGAGAATCTTAAGCAGGCTCCATGCTCCAGCCTGACAAAGGGCTCAATCTCATGACCCTAAGATCATGACCTGAGCTGAAACCAAGAGTCCGAGCCCCACACAAGGCTCCGTCTCAACGACCCTGAGTCAAAACCAAGAGCTTGATGCTTAACTGACTGGGCCACCCAGGTGCCCCTCAAATCTGTATTTTTGTATCCTTTGGGTAAATACCTAGTAGTGCAATTGCTGGATTATAGAGTAGCTCTATTTTTAACTTTTTGAGGAAACTCCACACTGTTTTCCAGAGTGCTTGCACCAGTTTGCATTCCCACCAAAAGTGTAAGAGGGATCTCCTTTCTCCACATCCTCATTGACATCTGGCTGTTAATTTTAGCCTTTTCTAAAAGGTGTGAGGTGGTATCTCATCATGGTTTTGATTTGTATTTCCCTGATGTTGAGCATCTTTTCACATGTCTGTTGGCCATCTGGATGCCTTCATTGGAAAAATGTCTATTCATGTCTTCTGCCCATTTCTTAACTGGATTATTTTTTTATTGGGTGTTGCGCTTGAGAACTTTTTCATAGATTTTGGATACTAACGCTTTATCAGATATGTCATTTGCAAAAACCTTCTCCCATTCCCTAGGCTGCCTTTTAGTTTTGTTGATTGTTTACTTTGTTGTGCAGAAGCTTTTTATATTGATGAAGTCCCACTAGTTCATTTTTGTTTTTTTTCCCTTACCTCCAGAGATGTATCTAGTTAAGAATTTGGTATGGCCGTGGTCAAAAAGGTTGCTGCTCTAGGATTCTTCTCTAGGATTTTGATGGTTTCCTGTCACACATTTAGGTCTTTCATCCATTTTGAATTTATTTTTGTGTATGGTGTAAGAAAGTGGTCCAATTTCATTCTGCTGCATGTGGCTGTCCAGTTTTCCCAACATCATTTGTTGAAGAGGCTGTCTTTTTTCCATGGGATAGTCTTTCCTGCATTGTTGAAGGTAAGTTGACCATGCAGTTGTGGGTCCATTTCTGGGCTCTCTCTTCTGTTCTATTGATCTTTGTGTCTGTTTTTGTGCCAGTACCACACTGTCTTGATGACTACAGCTTTGTAATGTGATGCCTCCCATTTTGCTTTTCTTTTTCAGGATTGCTTTGGCTATTCAGTCTTTTGTGGTGTCATACAAATTTTAGGATTGTTTTTGTTCTAGCTCTGTGAAAAATGCTGGTGGTATTTTGATAAGGATTGCATTAAATGTGTAAATTGCTTTTGGCAGTATAGACATTTTAATGGTATTTGTTCTTTCAATCCATGAGCATGGAATACTTTTCCATTTCTTTGGGTCCTTTTTAATTTCTTTCATAAGTGTTCTACAGTTTTCAGAGTACAGATCTTGCACCCCTTTGGTTAGATTTATTCCTAGGTATCTTACGGTTTTTGGTGCAATTGTAAATGGGATCTATTACTTGATTTTTTTTTTTCTGCTGCTTCATTATTGGTATGTACAAACACAACAGGTTTCTATACATTGATTTTATATCCTACAACTTTGCTGAAATCGTGTATTAGTTCTAGTAATTTTTTGGTGGAGTCTTTGGGTTTTCTACATAGAGTATCATGTTGTCTGCAAATAGTGAAAGTTTGACTTCTTTTTTGCTGATTTGGATGCCTTTTTCTTTTTGTTGTGTGATTGCTGAGGCTAAGACTTCCAGTACTATGTTAAGTAACAATGGTGAAAGTGGACATCCCTGTCTTGTTCCTGACCATAGAGGAAAAGCTCTCAGTTTTTCCCCATTGAGGATGGTATTAGCTGTGACTCTTTCATACGTGGCTTTTATGAGGTTGAGGTATGTTCCATCTCTACCTACTTTGCTAAAGGTTTTTTTTTTTTTTATCAAGAATGGATGCTGTATTTTGTCAAATGCTTTTTCTGCATCTATTGAGAGGATCATGTGGTTCTTATCCTTTCTTTTATTAAGGTGGTGTATCACGTTGATTGAGTTGAGAATATTGAACCACTCCTGAGGCCCAGGAATAAATTCCACTTGATCATGGTGAACAGTTCTTTTAATGTACTCTTGGATTCGATTTGCTAATATCTTGTTGAGAATTTTTATATCTGTGTTCATCAGGGATATTGGCCTGTGATTCTCCTTTTTAGTGGAGTCTTTGTCTAGTTTTGGAATCAAGGTAATGCTTGCCTCATAGAATGAGTTTGGAAGTTTTCCTTTCATTCCTATTTTTTGGAACGGTTTGAAAAGAATAGTTATTAACTCTTCTCTAAATGTCTGGTAGAATTCCCTTGGGAAGCTATTTGGCCCTGGACTTTTATTTGTTGGGAGATTTTTGATTACTGATTCCATTTCTTTGCCATATCATTTTCTATTTCTTCCTCTTTCAGTGTTGGTAGTTTATAAGTTTCTAGGAATTTGTGCATTTCTTCCAGATTGCCCAGTTTGTTGGCATATAATTTTTCATAATATTCTCTTATAAAATTGTTTGTATTTCTGTAGTGTTGGTTGTGATTTCTCCTCTCTCATCATGATTTTATTTATTTGGGCCCTTTCTCTTTTCTTTTTGATAAGTCTGGCTAGGGGCTTTATTAATTAAGAATTTTATTAATTCTTTTTTTTTTTAAAGATTTTATTTATTTATTTGAGAGGCAGAATGAGAGACAGAGGGCACGAGAGGGAAGAGGGTCAGAGGGAGAAGCAGACCCCCTGTTGAGCAGGGAGCCCGATGCGGGACTCGATCCCAGGACTCCGGGATCATGACCTGAGCCGAAGGCAGTCGCTTAACCAACTGAGCCACCCAGGCGCCCCAGAATTTTATTAATTCTTTCAAAGAATCAGCTCCTAGTTTCATTGATCTGTTCTGGGTTTTTTTGTTTCTATATTGCTTATTTCTGCTTTAATCTTTATATTTCCCTTCTGCTGGCTTTAGGCTTTATTTGCTGTTCCTTTTCTAGCTCCGTAAGGTATAAGGTTTGGTTGTGTATTTGAGACTTTCCTTGCATCTTGTTGTAGGCCTGTATTGCAATATACTTCCTTCTTAGGACTGCCTTTACTGCATCCCAAAGGTTTTGGACTGTTGTGTTTTCATTTTCATTTGCTTCCATGTATTTTTTTTTAATTTATTCTTTAATTTCCTTGTTAACCCATTAATTCTTTATCAGGGTGTTCTTTAACCTCTATGTATTTGTGGTCTTTGCAAATTTTATCTTGTGGTTGACTTCAAGTTTCATAGCACTGTGGTCTGAAAATATGCATGGTATGATCTCAGTCATTTTGTACTCGTTGAGGGCTGATTTGTGATCCAGTATGTGATCTGTTCTGGAGAATTTTCCATGTGCATTCGGGAAAAATGTGTATTCTGTTGCTTTTAAAGGATCAAATGCTCTGAATATATCTGTTAAGTCCATCTGGTCCAGTGTGTCATTCAAAGGCATTGTTTCCTTGTTGATTTTCTGCTTAGATGATCTGTCCATTGCTGTAAGTGGGGTGTTGAAGTCCCCTACTATAATTGTATTATTATCAATGAGTTTCTTTATGTTGGTTATTAATTGATTTATATATTTGGGTGCTCCCAAGTTAAACATCCCCTGATTTAAAGCCACCTCACACTTTGTAGTTTCAAATCTGAAGTCTCTTCTTCTTCCTTCACCCCTGTAATACTGTTTTGTTTTTTATTTTCCCCCTCTATATCTTTCTATGAATGACATTACTGGCCACACTGTCACGTGAGCCAGACTCCTGGGAATCATCCTATGCCTTGGCTTGTCTCTCTTCCTTATTCTTCATAGTCAGCCTGGGATCCCACTCCTTAAGATCTTATAAATGAATCCATGCCTGCATCTCTATTCTAATTGCTATGCTTTGTTTCAGGTATACATGACTTTATCCTGGATTTATGTGATAATCTAGTTCTAGCCTGCATTCCACAAAAGCAGAATGTGGAACAAGGCTGTGTTCAAGGTTGTGTTTTTGTTTTATTTTTTATTATTATTATTTTTTTGAGGTGGTTTATCTTGGGGAGTAGGAATGGAGAAACAGAGATGGGAAATCCAACACAGTTTGCTTCATCTAGTTGGCCACCACCACAAGCCACGGTTGCTCAGTCCTGTGGAAAAAATTTTATTTGTTGTTGGGGGAAGCACTGATTTCTCTGCTTCCATCCCCAGTTTTTTAAAGTTAGGTTTCCAGCAATTCCAGGATGTATTTGCATGATGAATGCCGGGCAATTTTGACACCTCAAAGCCTCAGAAATGGCCTGGGGCAGAAGTGAGAGGTAGGTAGCACATACTCAGGCTTCAGTGGGAGGGATTTGAAGTAGGTTAGGAAGTGCCTGATTTACCTTCTAAATGACAGATTCTTCTACTTCTGCAGTCCATCCTTTAGAGCCAGAGTAATCTTTTTTTTTTTATTTTTTAAAGATTTTATTTATTTAGGAGACGAGAGCACACGAGTTGGGGGAGGGACAGAGGGAGAGAAAGAGAAGCAGACTCCCGCTGAGTAGGGAGCCCAAGGCAGAGCTCCATCCCAGGACCCTGGGATGGCCTGAGCCAAAGGCAGACGCTTAACCAACTGATGCTTAACCACCACCCAGGTGCCCCATAGTAATCTCTTAAAAACAAATGATTCTGTTATTTTCTTGCTTAAAAAGGTTTCGCTGTCTGCTAGAGACTTCCAGAAAAATATATGCTTCTTAGAATATTATACTGATCCTCCCTGCCCCCTTCCTACCTCTTTAGAGCCCGCACTCACCACTTCCCCATATAAAACCTTCCCAGAATGTTCTCCACTCTTATTCTATCTCCTTATCAATACTGTACCCTCTTCCTAGAATGCCCTTGCTTTCCTTTTCTGCTTAATTCTTCTCTCCTTTAATATGCCTTACTTGTTGCTCTACTCTTTTTCTCAGGCTGGGTTAGTTTCCCTGCTACCTGTTCTAGCAGCATTCTGTGTTTGCCTGCATCCTAGAACTTACATTTTGTTACATTTGGGGGGGGAGGGGAGGGTGTCTAATTTATCCGTTAAACTAGATTGTCAATTCCTAGCACAGAATTCGACAGGTAATAGGTGCTCAATAACGATTGAAATGTTTCCATTATATTGGGGAAAGTGAACCAACTCTATCACTGAAGTGAAAAAGAATCACATTCGATGTATGTCTAAATACCTTCAGGGTTTTAGTTCCTCTCAGCAGGTGTAAATCAAACCTGTTCCAGTTAGATGTGCCATAGGAAGAATGCAGATTGTAAGCATTGCAGGGAGCAGTGTTAGGTAAAGAGATGCGAAAGGTGGCAGCTCTGACTTACTAGAACCCTCTTGTTGTTACTGATGGAAGCAGTGCTTGGCTGATCACCTGCCTGCAAAAAGTGTGAAAACTGATAACCTTTGTAGCAATCCATTAGAGAAAGTGTTTCCTCGTCCACATACCTCGCACCCACATGCGGGAGCTAGAAGAGCAGCCACATAAGCCCAGATGAAGTTGGGCTGTGGGCCAGGATAATTTTTGTAGACTTTGAAAATGTGACATAAGGCACTAATATTGTACCTCCCCAGGATTTGAGCCTCAGTGCCAAGAGGAGGGGCATTGCTGGAAATAACCCTGGGAAAGTGTGGCAGAGACTTGGGAAAATATTGTAGGCTGAGAGATTACTTTTCACCTCCAAATAAATCTGCCAGGCTGAATTCATTTGCAAAAGAAGAGATTAAGCTTGATTTGTTTGGCTTTTGTGATTTCAACTTCCCTAGAATTAATTCATGCCAAATTTATTATAACTTTATTTTTTAAATGAAGAACTGTATAATTTTCTACTTGATTAAAAAATAATAAATGCTTATACTATTCCTGGTTTTAGTGTTTCTAATGGTTACTTCCTTAACTTTAAATAATACAAAACACTGCTCTTTCTTCAACTGTCAACTTTAGGCATTATTTATTAGTTGAACTTCTGAGAGGCTGAAAAATACTTAGTCTACGTAAGTTACAGTTTCTCCTCTTCCCCTTCCACCTCCAATTTAAAACAATTGTTATTTTTGTTTGATTTTTTATTATACTAAGTGAAACAGCATCTCATAATTCCCAATGATTTTTTTGAGTGGGGGGAGGGGTAGAGGGAGAGAGAGAATCTGAAGCAGGTTCCATGCTCAGTGCGGAGCCCCACACGGGGCTCCCTCTCACAGTGCTGAGATCATGACCTGAGCTGAAATCAGGAGTCAGACCCTTAACCAGCTGAGCCACCCAGGCGCCCCTCCCAATGACTTTAGATAATATTAAATGTATTGAACACATTTTTATTAGCACTCAGCTCATATATCTTCACATTGGACCTAAGAAACCACGATTCTTTCCCCTCTTAGTCATGCATGGAAACTGAGGCACAGAGCAGTTATGTAACTTGCAGGAGGTTGCCAATTAATAAGTGGTAGTTGAATTATGTCCAAGATTAATTTTAGTACAAATTATTTTAAGCTAGGACTGTAGACATTTGTGATAAATATATTTATTGCCCTACCATAGTACAGAAAGGATTTGAGGTGGTTTACATAGAAACATAGTGCATGAAAAGAGAAAGATAACAATGGCAAAAAGTAGAAATGGTAAGATGAAGCTAGGATTGAGGTTGTCACTCAAGTGCCTGCAGAGTGTCTGGTGTATTTATGAGAAGGGCACCACGCACTGTATTCTGTACATCTTCGCAGCTGAGCAATAGCCAGTTCCACCACCGGCAGGACCAGTTCCTTGAGTCACAATGAGTGTAACATAAAAACAGTCTGCTGTGGAGTAGACCTATTGCTGGAACAGACTGGGGTGATGACTTCCTGTGGGCCCTGGTAGGGAAGGTAGGTTTAAGTATGGAGTTATGATGTACTCCATCACTTTTTTTTTTAAGATTTTATTTATTTATTTGACAGAAAGAGAGGGTGAGGGCACAAGCAGGGGGAGCAGAAGACAGAGGGAGAGGGAGAAGCAGGCTCGATCCCAGGACCCTGAGATCATGACCTGAGCCAAAGTCAGATGCTTAACCAACTGTGCCACCCGGGCGCCCCTCCATCACTTTTTTATAGTCACCATAGCAATATGATGCCCATGGGAGTTGTAGAAATATGATCAAACAGAACTTGATAGGGCACAATTAGAAGCAACTTTATTCTCCTGCCCCCCACACCACAATCACTATCCATTTAATGCTTGTTGATTTTCCCCACTGCCCCCCCCCCCTTTTTTTTTTTTGAAGTTTAGGACAGGATCCCTTGGATTTTCTTATCATTTTCAGAAAATGAAGTGTTTCCATTCACTTTTGGTCCCTAGAATAGTCTTCTTTTTGTCTATTGTGTTCTCTCCACTAAATAATTGGGAGGGAACTCACCAACCTGGGATTCTCCCTGAGGAGCAAAGAGTTTGAACCCCACATCAGGCACCTTAACTTTTAAGACCTGCACCCAAGACACAACTTCCTTTGAAATTGAACTTTCCTCTTCCTTCCAAGTTGGACTGGAAGTCTGTGGTGATAGAGGGGAAGGACAAGGTCTTGCATCTTGCTTTTTTCCCGGTCTTGAAATTTTCTTTTTCTCCTTTACTTCACCCTGTCCTTCTACTTCCATGACTAAGTTGTTGTGGATTCCTCTGCTCTGGCGAAGTGAAGAGAAGGTGGGGTAAGGAAGCATCTTCCTGAGCTGGCAGTGCCATGAGCGTGCAATTGGCGCAAGTGTGGGTCGTGTCCTCTGCAGCTGGGGCTCTTCATGGGCTCTTCTACCCAAGTGGCGGCTCCTTCTGGGTGTCAGGCACCATGCCCTCCACATTCCTGGGAACACATCAAGCTCTCTACATGCCCTCAAATCCCTTTCTCCAAGCTGGAGGTAAAGGACAAACAGCCTTCTTTGCCCCAAGGTAGGGGATGGAAATTGGCACAGCGCCAGCAGGTTTTCTTTATTCACATTTTCTACAAAACCTTTTTTATACCATTGATGTGGTGTTCATCTAAAGGCTGGAAAACCAACTTTCCGACACCTTCTTTGCAAGTCTCCTTTGTCACCTATTGTCTGGCTCTCAGCTTCTTGATGGTCTCTGTTGAACCAGATTCAAAAAACAGTCCCATTTTAATACCTTATTACATTTTTTTTTTTTTACGATTTTTTAAATTCATTTATTTGAGAGAGAGGGAGGGAGAGCACAGAAGGAGAAGCAGACTTCCAGCTGAGCAGGGAGCCCGATGCGGGGCTCAATCCCAGGACCCTGGGATCATGACCTGAGCCGAAGGCAGACGCTTCACAGATTGAGCCCCCCAGGTACCCCAATACCTTGTTACATTTTTGATAAAGTTCTGCAGTATAAGTGAATGAGAAATATTGTTAAAGTGCCTTTCTGCTTTGAGAACCAAAACAGTGTAGTTCAGGTGTAAAGTGCATTGCTAGTCCAGGTGGTGGCATTTTATTCTATTGATGTACCTCTTTTTCCCGTTTCAAAATTGATACATGTTCATTTTTGAGAGATTAGAAGCATTCATGAAGAGAAAGAAAAATCATGAAAATGACTGTCCCATCTTTCAGGGATGGTTACTATTAACCTTGGTTTATATCCTTTCATATTCTCATACTATAAAGGATATGTCTTGCCTTCTGAATCTCACTACCCAAATCTTTGTATAAATGACATAATTTTTCTTTTCCCAAATTCATGATCTGAAAAGAGAACTTGTGATAGCAAATCCACATTGTCACAGCAGCCAAACCGATTTGCTCACAAATTCGGGGGAGACAATAGAGAGCATGCTGCAGTGGATTTTCAGCTCTTCTTCCGATCATACAGAATCCTGTGCCTGCACACTTTACACATGTTGTGCATTATCTCATCAGATCCCCCACATTATGAAATGAAAATGTCTTCTAAGAATACCAAGAAGCCTGTGAAGAAAGTCGATGGGCCCGTGAATTGCAGAAAACTATTGACAAAGTGATCGACCTGCAAAGCAAATTTTCAGTGTTGATGAAACGAGGCTATTTTGGAAGGGAATGCCATCTTGCACGTTCATTTCAGTAAAGGAGACAAAAGTGTTAGAACATAAACCATCCAAAATAGGCTAACATTGCTTTAAAGTGAATATGATGTCGAAACTAAAACCTCTGCTGCTGTATCACTTCGAAAACCCCGCCACGTCTTAGGGGCTACTGAAGAGTGAATTGTCTGTTCCGGGATATTCAGCTCATAAAGATTGGGTGACCAAGGCAGTGTTCAGTGATTAATTACATGAGGGCTAACTGTCTATTCATCAGAGAGTACACAAGAATGGAAAACTTGCAAACAAGGCTCTTTAGATAATAGACAGTGCACCCAGATGTCCTTCAAATGTTGACAATTACGTAAATAATACCACAGTGGTCTTTTTGCCTCCCAGCGTTATGTCATTATTGTAGCCTCTGAACCTAAGAGTTGCTGCAGCCTTCAAGGCATATTGTTTACAGATGGTGATGCAGTATGTGTGCTTATATGCTGATAAATGGTCTGATGATGCAGGCAACACTGCTTCGATTCAGGATTTATGGAAGAGTTTTGACATTCAGAAGGTCTTCAAATTTATCAGCTGGGTTTGGCATGTATCATAACAAACAATGAATGCTGTATGGGAGCAACTAGTCCCTCAATTGTTGTTGACTTTCAAGGTTTGGAGGAAGTGATTAACGCAAAGCAAAAATCCTAAATCTTGTGAAGAAGGCTAGATTTAGTGAAATGGATGATGGTACAAAGAACTTAACGACCACGGCACTTGTTTAACTTGATGTTCATTCTAGGTCAAAGGAAGAGAAGGAAGCAGAGCCATAAATACTTGTTGCTGGTCTTTAGGGAACTTGGAATTATGCAGATGAATGATTGTTCTTGCAAGTTTTGTTTTGTTCTGTTGCTCTGTCATTATCTACCATTTTAGATAATGGGTCACAGCCTTCCACTTCCAGAAACTCAAGTGCCGAAAAGAGATGACTGTCCACGAGAATCTTGGACTTGAACACAGGTGATCTGTAGGTGTTTGCCGTTTTCACTTGTTCTCTGCCAACTCACTCCAGCTCACCTTCACCCAATCCTTTTTTTTTTTTTTTAAAGATGTTATTTATTTGTCAGAGAGAGAGAGTGTGCACAAGCAGGGGGAGCAGCGGGAAGAAGGAGAAGCAGGCTCCCCGCTGAGCAGGGAGCCGGATGTGGGACTTGATCCCAGGACCATGGGATCATGACGTGACCTGAAGGCAGATGCTTAACCAATTGAGCCACCCAGGTGCCCCACCTTCACCCAATCCTGAGCAGCATCAACATCTACCTAACTGCAGCCTCTACCTTCCTCTCCCTAAATAACTCCTTATTTGATAAGTGATCATTTAAAAACAATTTCCATGTTTGCTTAACTGTTATTTATATACATAACATAACTTTAAAATATATAGTACCTTTAAATTCACATTATAGTATGTGCTTGTTGCGGTACAGAAGGAAAAAACTAATTTCTACTGTATTGTTGCATATTACATAAAGATGTCCCCATTAAAAAGCCCATAAAATATTAAATAATTATGTAGCTGACATTTCATACATTTGTGCAGAAATCCTTGGTGATATTATTATATAGGTGTTTAAGAATATTTAGTTAAATTTTGGAGAATTTGTTGGGGTTTTGGATGGGCTTAAAACAGATTATAATTTTTCCCATTTAAAATAGTGGAATATGGGGCACCTGGGTGGCTCAGTGGATTCTTGATTCCAGCTCAGGTTATGATTTCAGAGCCCCGCTCGGATTCTGCACTCAGTGCCAAGTCTGCTCAAGATTCTCTCTCTCCCTTTCCCTCTGCCCCACCCCCACATGCTCTCTCTCAAAATACATAAATAAAATCTTAAAATAGTGGAATATGTATAACCCTACTCTCCCACTACTTCCAAATTTGATATCCAATGTATCAAACCAGGGAAGGATTAGATTCAAAGAACAAACAATTCCTGAATATAAATTTATTTATTTTTCTACAAAAAAATGAGATAATACTCTTATTGATTTGAACCTGCTTTTTTTTTTAAGTGATATCTACACCCAACATGAGGCTCAAATTTACAACCCCAAAATCAAGAGTCATAGGCTCTACCGACGGAGCCAGTCAGGTGTCCCTTGAACCTGCTTTTCTTGCAATGTATTGTGACCATATTTATGTATAAATGAATGATTTATATTGATTATAAAAATATATGCATTTGCCTGGTTTGTGTAATGGATAAGCCAAGCCTCAGAATGTCTGCCATACCCACATGCAGAAGTTTTCCTGTCCGTGGCCCTATGTTGAGGGAGCAGGAACTTACCGTTTCTTACAAATGGGGAACTGTTTATTATCACCTGATTCCACCACTCTGGTCAGAAATGACTGGAGCAGAGGAGGGCACTTAACCAGGGTTTGCAAATTCAAAAGTCAATAGAAACCAGGCAAGTAAGCAGGCAGATGCGCAAGACCATAGAGGGTTCATTGGAGACTGTGAAGAACTGAAGCACTGAAGTCCTATTTTAAGGCGGAGGACAGTATTCCGTTTTTGCCAACTATCGTTACCCAGGAAATAAAGACTAAGTATTGCCGAAATCTTTGGATTTTTTTTTTTTGAAATCTTTGGATTTTTAAGAAGAGCTAAAAATTTCTATTTTTAAATGAAATTCCCTGATCTTTCCACTGTGTGGGACAACAAAGTTCAGGCCAAGCAAATATATCTATAGGCTAGATTTAGTCCACATGTAGGTTGTTTGCACCCTCTGGTCTTTTTCTTTCTTTCTTTCCTTCTAATTTCAGAAAGATTTATTTATTTATTTTAGAAAGCAAGCAAACGCACATGCAGTGTGGAAGGACAGAGAGAGAGTCCTAAGCTGACTTTGCACTGAGTTCAGAGCCCGTGGAGGGGCTCGATCCTACGACCCTGAGATCATGACCTGAGCGGATACCAAGAGTCGATGGCTTAACCCGCTGCACCAGCCAGGTGCCCCCCCACTCTGGCCTTTCTAAGAGCAGTCAATGTGTGCATGTTCCAATGACCTAGGACCTATGAGATGGTCTGCCGCCAAAGCATGCTTAATTAGAGACGATGGCAATTGACACAACCAATCATATTCTTTTGAGAATTTATACAATACTACGAGGATTTTAGTCAGTGACAGAGCAGAAATTAGGATATCCTCATGGAAGAGATTACAGATGCCAAGAGTAAGAGAAAATTATTATTAGAAGCTAATATAGAGGGTGAGGTAGCTGGTTAGCAGAAGCAGTTAGATAGTAGCTGAGTCATGATACAGTCAGGACGAACAAACTCAGAGTGACAAGTGGACAGATACTCTGGGTTTCTTAGGTTGCTGTCTGCTGAATGACTCTTTGGTTCTTTTAATTCCATTCTCATCCTTGGGAGGTCTTAACGGATGGTTGGACTAGCGCTTCCTCTGAGAATATCTTTGGCTTCCACTGAAGCATGATAATGTGAATAAGATTCTCAACTTCATTCTGTGCCATTTATAGTTTTAATAAATATTCACTTACTTGAGGCAAATTGAATGAGTCTTTCTTTTATAACCAAAAAATCCTGGTAGTATTAATGTACCATAATTTATTTAATCAATTCCTGGTTGTTGAACATTAAGATTATTTCTAACCTTATATACAATTTTGTCATGAAAACCCTTGTACATTCATTATGGTGTATTTGATATTCCCTAGGATAAATTTTAAGAAGCGACATTTCTCAAAGAATATGTGGGCATTCTCAGGATTTTGATATGTATTGCCAAATTGCCATTGAAAAAGATTTTGTAGATTTATACTCCCCATCAGCAAAATATGAGAGTCCTCATCCTTTCCCAATACTTGGTATTACTTGTCATTTTAATTTTTACTAGTATTTTGGGTGAAAAATGCTGACTTGCTAGAGTTTTCTTTAGCTTATTAGTAGTAACATCTATTATTAATTTAGAGGTATGTGTCAGAAGTTGTGCTAAGAACTTTAAAGTTTAATTTAATCATCACAACAACCTAACGTGGTAGCTATTATTAGAGAAATGGAAACTGAGTCAAGAGAGCTTTAATACGAACAAACATGAGTAGGTATTGATCTGGATTTCCAGATTGTGAGGTTAGTTCAAGTTCACTAATTGTTTGTTTGTGTCACATATGCTATGAGTATTTTTCCCCCAGTTTACATCTAATTTATTTATATTGCTGTTTGATTGATGCCCAGCAGTTAAAATATTTTATATATATTAAATTTCATCCATTTTTTTCTTATGGATTCTGTTTTCATTTTCATGCTTTAGAAAGCCTTCCCCATCCCCAAATTACAAGAAAAACCTTTCACATTGTCTCCTAGATCTTGTCATACCCAGGAGAAGGAAAGGACTATATACCCTAGGTATTACACTTATTTTTATATCCTGATTTTTACCCTCAATGGGAATTTTCTCATAGTTTTATGTATGTAAAATCAAAGGGTTGATTTTAAATGTCTGCATAGTATTCCTTTATGGCTGTACCATTAATTCTCTTCCTGTTATCCTATGGGTAGATATTTAGTCTCTAAATTTTCACAACTACTCTGATAAACATCCTTAATGTAACTTTTTGATTGCATCTTGAGTATTTCTTCAAGATTGATTTTTATTAGTAAGATTTTTAAAACAAAAATTTAAAAAATTTTTTCTTTAAAATACTTTAATTTTTTAAGAGCAGCTTTAGGTTCACCTCAAAATGGAGTGAAAATTATAGTTCTCCTATACCACCTGCCCCTACACATGCAAAGCCTCCCCTATTATCAACATCCTGCACCAGAGTGGGACACTTGTTACAATGAACCTACATGGATGTGTCATCACCCAAAGTCTATCGTTTACACCAAGGTTCACTCTTTGTGTTGTATGTTCTATGGGTTTGACAACTTTGTAATGATATGTATCTATCATTTATAGTATCATACAGAATAGTTTCACTGCCCTAAAAATTCTCTGCTCCACCTATTCATTCCTCTCTTCCCCCTAACCTCTGACGACCACTGACAGTTTTTACTGTCTCCATGGGTTCTGCCTTTTCCTGAATATAATATAGTTGGAATTATATAGGACGTAGCCTTTATCTTTACTTTTTAAATTTTTAAATATATTTTTTAAGACCTCATTTATTTATTTGCCAGAGGAGAGAGAGAGCCCAAGCAGCGGGGGAGTGGCAGGGAGAGGGAGAAGCAGGCTCCCTGCTGAGCAGGGAGCCGGATGTGGGACTCAATCCCAGGTCCCTGGGATCATGACCTGAGCCGAAGGCAAGAGGCTTAACTGACTGAGCCACCCAGGCATCCCTATCCTTACTTTTTGAATCACATTGCCACAGTGCTTTCTAGCAAGTTTGTACCAATATGCACACCGCCAGCAGAAATGTATGAGTTATCAGCATTGGTTTAAACTTTACATCAGCATTGGTTTAAACTTCATAAAATCACAATTTTGAGAAGTGAAAAATCATTTTTGTTTGTATTTCTTTAATTTCTAAGCAGGGTAAATGTTTTTGGTAAGTAGATCAACTGAGTTGTTGATAATTATTGAGGAGCAAAGAGATGGAGGTTTTAATCTTTTTTTTTTTTTAGATTATTTATTTATTTGTCAGAGAGAGACATAGCGAGAGAGGGAACACAAGCAGGGAGAGTGGGAGAGGGAGAAGCAGGCTTCCCGCCGAACAGGGAGCCCGATGCGGGGCTTGATGCGGGGCTCGATCCCAGGACCCTGGGATCATGACCTGAGCCGAAGGCAGATGCTTAACAACTGAGCCACCCAGGCGCCCCGAGGTTTTAATCTTTTAGCAGGTACTTGGAGCCATTCTGTGCTTCTAATGAAATGTGGAGACTTGTATTTTCATAGTCCCTGAGCAGGGTCACTGCTGGTAGTTGTGAGACTATGCCCCAATTAGCCCAGAGAGGAGAGTTGCGATTGATGTATACAGTATGTACTTTTCAAGCTACATGCCTTGGGGCATGGGGCTACATCAGGCCTTTACAATTACAGGAATCTGTGGTTTTTTAGGCTGTTATTTCTAATAATTTGTGAGAAAGCATGCTCTGCTCTAATGAGGGTTGGATTTATTTATTTATTTAGAGGCAGAGGGAGATAGGGGAGGTGCAGAGGGAGAGGGAGAGAATCTTAAGCAGACTCCACACCCAGCGCAGATCCCAATGCAGGGCTTGATCTCACAACCCTGAGATCATGACCTGAGCCAAAATCAAGAGTCGGACGCTTAACCAACTGAGCCACCCAGGCGCCCCGAGGATTGGATTTATTTAGTAGTGAGAGTATGGCTCTCCCTACTTCCCCCAACTCCCACAGGTGAATTATCTGAGGAAGGGAACTTTTCCAAATTTCTACAGAGACCACACCACCTTATCCTCAAGAAATCAGATAGATTGCTCATTTGGCTGTGAATGGTGTAGCAGAGAAATACACCACTACGACTGGCATCAGTGTATTGTATTCCACAGGGATGTTGGGGCAAAATAAAAGTTGAAAGTTAATGTCATATTGTATAGCAGTCATAATTTTAGCCTTGAACATTGTTATTTTTGAAAATACCCACTATTTAGTTATATTAAAAATACCCACAACACCTCCTTTCCCAGATGTATCAGGTTATGGAACATCCTTCAGAGAATCTCTATGAGCTGCAAACTCCCCAGGGATGCCTTTCTCAAGAAGTGACACTGTGTATCCTTCTTCTACTTATGGAGGTTGAATTTGCCCCCATCTTATCCAGAACCCCAGTATTTCCAAAACAGCAGATACAGATGCATGTCCATTTTGTAAATTACACAATTTAAAATATTGCAGTAACTCAAATTAAAATGAAACATCATGGCTGACAAGTGTTCTGTGTATTGGAAAGAACCTGTATTTAAGAATCAAAAGACCTGAATTCAAATCTCAGCTCTACCATATACTGGCTATGATATCCTGGATAAGTTTCTTTTATCATTTCTTCTATATAAACTAATCAAGCAGGATAATAATGCTGTACAGTTTTGGTTGATGTTAAGAATAATTGCAATTATGCATGCAAAGATAGTACCCCCAAATGTTAATGAATTTCATTCTTTCACATGTGTGATAAACACATCAATACCTTCAAATGGTGACCAACCTATAAAAGCCTCATTGGCTGGGATCATAACCATGATCCACCAGAAATAAATATCAGGAGCCACAAAACAGCAGTAGGTATCATGGTATATTTTCATTTTTATTAAAATTCTCACTGAGGTCATAGTGGCATAAGGTCCTCACTTCTCTTAAGGTCCTGGGGCTTTCAACCTATAATAATTTGTGGACTAGCCACATAGAATTATTTTGTTCTAAAGAGTAAGGAACTTCTCAAATCTTTCATTATGACCAAGTACCTAGAGCAAAAACATATGGGAGAGGCCAGAGGACTCATTTTATAGGTGAGGAAATTCAGTGATTTATCCCCATCTGAGGCAGGTCATAGCTAAGTCTTCATAGCATGCACAAGAAGATAGGGCTTTCAGCAGCTTGGCCAGAGAGACTCTGATGAGTTTGGGTTTTATGTCAAAACTGTAACCAACATTATTGGTTAAAGTTCTTTTCACATGAAATCACAAATTAACACTAATGATACTCATTGGGCAGAGTTCACATTTTATTCTCAATATCAATTTTAGGGATTAAAGGTAAAATCTACATGTTTACTTCACACATTTCTTAGGACAGAATTTTTTTCCCCCCACAGATTTAAATTACTATTTTTGTTCTCTCTGAGCGTCAGTATTCTCTCCTGGGAATAAAAGAGCTAACATAACCCATGTCTACCCACTTTCCTTTCTCCAAAGGAATAGGTAGATGATTAGTGAGATAATGAATGCGAGAAGAACTTCCTGGAGGAAACATGTTTCATAAACATGAAGAGAAGACTTTAGCTGATTCACTGATTCCCACAGCTCAGGGACATGGATAAATCTTTTGGTATGAATTCTAGTTATTTAATCTAGCCACCTCATGCACACCTTAAAAGGGGCTTCTGGAGAGTTTCCTAAATGTCAAACTGATCGTACTTAGAACAAAAATCCTCATCCAGTTTGTACTGAACCCCAAGTGTTTTTGCAATTCAGTGCTTCTGCAGGGTGGGAGCAGAGCAGCACTCAGGACTAACAGAGAAACACATTTCCTGTACAATGTAGCCAGCAGCTGCTTTGCTTGGCTTTTCATGGGTTTTTTTTAGAATCAAGTCTTATCCCAGAACCACTCCCTTAAATTTTTTTTTTTATGTTTTCATTACCTGGAGAATAGAAATTAATTGGTAAAATTATAAAAGGCCCAAAGCAAAAGCTAAAAACTCACAGCTGGAAAAATTAAATGAATACTATATCCAGCTGTTTCCCAAGGACCTAAAGTACGTTGAGAATATTAAGATGTTACCGGAGATGTGGCTGAAAGCTCCTCATTATGCCTCTGCCTCTGTGGGTTGAAATGGAAAACGGTTTCTGAACAACAAAGAAATGGTTTTCCAACACAAAATTTTGTGTTAAATGAGACCCATAACATTTTGGTAGATTAGAAAATCAGTCAAGAGACACCCATTTAAGAGTGTTATGTATTCTTGATGATTTTTTTTTAATTGTTAGAAAATGTCCCTCCTCTGTATATATTCTAGTCACGGCTTCTTTAGCTCACTTTCTTTTGTCAATGCTCTTCTATCTGCTTCTTGTAATAAATAATTTTTTGAAATTTCTTGTCAGTTGATGGCTCTCATAGTCTCTTCATTGTCATAGATTTAGAAATTAGTTTATTAGGTGGCATCTCTGATCATTGGGTAAAGCTGGACTTTTTAATAAACGGTGCTGGACAAGTACTTGGGTAGCCATTTGGAAGAAGATACGATTAGATTCATATCTCACACTATACACAAGAATAAACTCCAAAAGGGTTAGGGATCTAAATGAATGTAAAAAATAAAAGCATACAATATGTGAGGAAGGCATGAGCAAATTCCCCTTCAACCTTATTAAAGGTGAGGGAAAAGCTCTCTAAGCATGACTCAAAATCGAGGATCAATAAAAGTAAAGATTGAGAAATCTAACTACATTAAAAATTTTTTCACAACAAAACCCGCATACCATAAACAAAATCAAAGGAGGATTGACAAATTAGGACAAAATATCTATAACATATACCACAGACAAAGATACATGTATACAGAGAAATTGAGAGACAAAGGCTGAGATGTGTTATAAAAATGGGAAAAAACCATGAACAGACACAAAAATATGTAAATAGCTCTCAAACATATGAAAAGATGTTCAGATTCACTTATAAACAGAGAAATGCACATTAAAAAGTACTGAAGTACAATTTCTCACTATGAGACCAGTAAAAACCAGAAAGCATGTCAACACATTTTGTTAATGAGGCTGTGAGGACACAGACACTCCCTCATAAATCATTAGTGAGAATGTGCACCATTACAACTCTCCTGGAGGCCAAATTAGTAATACCTAACAAGACTACATATGTACTTGCTTTTTGACCCAGAAATCCCACTTCTAGGAATCTAGAAGATATACTTCTAGGAATCTAGAAGATATACTTCCAATAAATACAAAAATATATATGTCAATGTTACTTATGACAGCATTGTTTGTAATTGTAAAATCTTGGAAACAATCTAAATTCCAATACATAGTGGAGTGGCTGAATACATTGTAGCCCAACTACATAGTGGAGTACTCTACTATGGTAAAAAGGATTGAGGAAGATCTCTGTGAGCTGTTATGGAGTGATTTCTACAAATAAGTGGAAAGGAAAAGTGCAAACAAGTGTATATGGGATGTTACCTTTCATGTGTGAAAGAAGGGAAATAAGAAAATACATACATACCTGTCCATCTGTGCAAAAGAAATATAGGAAAGATAAAGGAGAAACTAAAAAGACTGGTTACCTGCAGAATTTGGGGGAAAAGATGCAGGATGAAGGCATGAATGGGAACAGGTTAGTAGGGATGATGAGGGCGAAACACACATATCTATACACACAAGGACATTATTTTATATATGTATATACTATATATGTTTTAAAATATAGTAATCTTTCATATACAAGCCTTCTCCTCCATAAATAAAATCAATGAGGAAGTAAAGGAAATCTAAAATAGAATGTAATTAGTCACAAATGAACCTAACTCTATTATTGTGTTGAACAGGGTAGCACTGAGTTCTTGGGTGTCTTTTTTCTCACTGATTTATATGCACATTGTATAGCAGTGACTAGCACATGGTAGATACTTAATAAACGATGGCTGAATAAAAAAAAAAAAAATGAAAGGCATAACTGCACTGAAGTGAATGGATTAAAAAAGAGCTCACCTAAAGAGCTTTGGAAAAAGTTATGACTGGATATTGTGAGGCCAAAGATGAAACAAATAATGTACAAGTACTGTTATCTTGTTAGTAAATCTGTTTCTCCTAGAGATACAGATAAACAATAGTGTAATTACCTTATGTGTAAACTAGTATTAAACAAATAGGTGATATATTGTAGATAATGACAGTTGGGTCTCACTGGGGAAAGAAGTTACAGAAAAATAAATGGAGAGGGCCAGAATGAACCTCATGGTATTGGATTCAAATCGTAGGTATCAATATGAATTCATGGTTTTTAATAAAAATGCAGATAGATTGATGTAGAAATAAATATAGATGTGTGTATGTGTGGCTTAGTATTCATATATATATAAAGATGATAATATTTGATATATATGATATATATAAATATATAATCAATAAAATATCCTTGAGTCAATACTTGATTATTTGATTAAATAATCAAATAAATACATGAAGAGAAGGGATAGCTTTTTCCTACAGGAAAAATCCAGTTAAAAAGTACAGAAGGAAAGGAAATACAAAATCATTCTGAGCGAATCCAGAAGTAAGATCGACTAAGTAAGATAGACGCTAAAATGATTGGGCAAAAATTTGAGGAAAACCAGGATATTAGCATAGTCTCAAACCATCTCTGCTAATTACAAGAGGAATAATAGTAGCTGTATAAAGGAAAAACTTTGCAGGCACCACCTCAGCCAGTGATCAAGGCTAACATCACAAGTAATAAGGCATAACCTTCTGATAGGCACTGAGAAGGCCAAACACTACTTAATGTCGTGTTCTTGCCCCCAAAGACTTAAGGTCAATCCAATCATAAGAAAACGTGATAAAAAACAAATTAAGCTCCATTCTACAAAATGACAGGCCAGTATTCTGTCAAGAACATGAAAAACAAGGGGAAAATGAGGAATAATTTTAAGGAGGCATTCTTTTTTTTTTTTTTTAAAGTACAAGCAAACTTAAGAGTTTATTTATTTATTTGAGACAGAGAGAATGAGAGAGACAGAGAGCACACAAGAGGGGGGAGGGTCAGAGGGAGAAGCAGGCTCCCTGCCGAGCTGGGAGCCCGATGCGGGACTCGATCCCGGGACTCCAGGATCATGACCTGAGCCGAAGGCAGTCGCTTAACCAACTGAGCCACCCAGGCGCCCTAAGGAGGCATTCTAATTAGATCCTGGAGCAGAAAAAGGACTTTAGGGGGGAAATTGATGGAATTTGAATATGTTTTCTAGTTTACTTAATAATATTGGTACAATGTTCATGTCCCAGTTTTCATCATTAAATTATGTATGTAAATTATATAAGTTTAGAAGAAGAAGCTGAGTAAAGGCTGTACTTGAACTTTGAACTGTTTATTTTTTCAGATTTTTTATGTCTAAAATTATTTTTTCTAAATTTTAACAATTTATTAACATTTAAATCTAGTCTCAGAAAGGACAGTATACTTTTTTGCCATTTTGAAGTGAAAAATGTATACGTTTAGTTTTTTTTTTTAAAGATTTTATTTATTTATTTGAGAGAGAGTGCGAGAGAGAGCACAGGAGCAGGGTAAAGGCCAGAGGGAGAAGCAGACTCCTCACTGAGCAGGGAGCTCTGTGTGGGACTCAATCTTGGGACTCCGAGATCATAACCTGAGCCAAAGGCAGATGCTTAACCTACTGAGCCACCCAAGCACCCATACATTTATTTTTTTATTAAAGACTTTTTTTATTGTGGCAAAATGTATCATCTTGCCCATTGGGGCTGATTTTTAAGGTTAAGTTTGGTAATGTTAAAAATATTTACACTGTTGTGAAACAGATCTCCAGAACTTTTTCATCTTCCAGAACTGAAACTCTGTACCTATTAAACAAGGAATCCTCGGGGCGCCTGGGTGGCTCAAGAGTGAGGTATCCCAGAAACCAAGGACGAGGGCCTTTGAAGAAGGGAGGAGTCATCAGTGGCAACAACCACAGGGAGATCTGTTAGGATGAGGATGGGAAGTATTCACTAAATTGGAAATTAAGAGATCCTGGTGGCTTTGGCAGGGCTAGGTTGTACCGACTGGTGGTAAAGGAATGCTTTCCTTTTCTTTGGGGACTGAACGTGAGCTGAAGAAGAGGAGTAACTGAATGAGTTTAGACTACCTTCTTGAGTAGTCTGGAAGGAAGTTATATACCACCTACTGTAAAAGTGTGGTTACACTCATGTGGCTATTGGAGGGGGTGAGAAAATCCCATTCTGCCACCCACCATCAATAAAAAGTCTGGATTTTAAACCATTTCCTGCTAACTCCCCACATATAAAAGATGATTCTCTATTTCTCTCTCTTTTTTTTTTAAGATTTTATTTATTTATTTGAGAGAGAGAGAATGAGAGAGAGCACATGAGAGTGGGGAGGGTCAGAGGGAGAAGCAGACTCCCCGCCGAGCAGGGAGCCCAATGCGGGACTCGATCCTGGGACTCCAGGATCATGACCTGAGCCGAAGGCAGTCGCTTAACCAACTGAGCCACCCAGGCGCCCAATGATTCTCTATTTTTTAAACATGTACTTGTTCCTAGGCTTTTTAAAAATGGTAGAATATTTCCACAACTGCTGACCACATGAAATGCATTTCCCATCATTGGTCTCATAAATATTCAGCTCTTGTACCTCTCCCCAAATAGCCAGAGATTTATTCATTATATTGAATTGCAATCTCACCCTTCCGTTCTGCTCCTTTGTAAAGAGAGAGATAATGTTTCGGCATTTTTTGTAACACCTTGGCCTTGAGGGAATGTAAATATAAGCATAATTGATTTTCTCAACTTGCTTCCCCCCCGCCCCATGTTCCAGTGCTTTATGCATCATAGGTGGAATGACTGACAAATCAGCCCTGATTGCTAATTAGAAAACAGAATATATTAAAAGCAGAGTACATATATCCAATTTGCTCTCAGCACAAACCCTGGAAATGTAATGCTCCTCAATGCTCTAGCACCCGCGGTCTAATTACCTGCCCTTTTGCTTTGACTTAACCATTCAGGAATTACATTATCTTTGTCTGGTGGGTCAGGGGTGATGGCTTATTAAATGGTGGAATTCACCTGCCTCACCCTGCCTCACTCCTCCTTCCCTGCAACCCCCACAGAAAGCATTTCTTCCCTTCACCTGTTGGCTAGATAATGAAAGCTGGTGCTCTTATCCCTGTTTGAAGCCCAAATTCTCAAGGTAATTTTACTTCAAGGATTGGTGAAAGAGGAATTCCATCCTGCCCTCTTTCTAACCGCTGGTATAAAGAGGTCTTTTTTTGTGTCAGTGCCCTTAATGGAAAGGCAAGACCCCTGGGGTTCCTATTCTTCCATGCATCACCTCAGCAATCAGCTAGTGGCCCTGAAAGGAGAGGCCACCTTTGCCTTTGTGTCTGAAATGAGAGTTCACTCTTCACACCGGGACATCTGTGGGTACCCGCAGGCCGAGAAGTAAGAATTGATTTCTTTTCATCCTCCCACTAATCTGAATGTCACCTCTAAAGCACCCAGGATTTAATTGATCTGTGATAACTTCAAGGCAACCACAGTCCCCACTGAATGATTAAAGAATATTAAGGGGGTCGGAGGGGTCAGCAACACTGACAGGTAGGGGTACTTCTTCCTGGGACCCCACCATTAGGCATTTGAACAGAACTTGATTCTTACAAGTGCTTTAAACTCATCTCTCTTCATTTATTTGAAGGTGTCTTGGAAGCCTCATGGAAGGCCGAGCCATATAAAATTGCCAATATTCACGTGTTTTTCACTTCTAAAGATAGCATTTTCAATATGGTTTAACTTAATATTAGCTATAATCAGAGAAATAGAAGATTGAAGCCTAGATAGGTAAAATGAATTCTGAGCTCCTGTCCAGAATCTTTGTCCTTATAACTCATGAGTTAGGAAAGTTACTCATTTATTCATTAACAAAACCTTTGTTGCATGTCCATTCTTGTACTGATCATTGAGGCAAGGATGCCAAAGGTTGGGTGTGTACTGGCACTGCTTAAGTACCCACTAGGTAAATTATACCAGCATGTAAGGCCCACAAAATAGGGCATTATATTGTCTGTCATTTAGTTTAAAATCATTCAACATAGAAAGTGTAATGCATATGTGTGTGTTTAGTTAGTTTAACTTACCTGCAGGGGCAGCTTGCTAATACTTGAAGTACCTTGATCAGAAATCTACACTCCAGGGGAGGTTAGTTAGCATTTGCAAGAGTCTAATCAGGTGGCTACTGTAAATGTTAAAGTCTCAGCCATCTCAATGAGCACTAGAGGGTTTATTAATTAGCCTGAGGGATGCTAGCAATAATTTTACATTAGTGAAATAAGTACTACTCGAGATGAGGATACTGCCTAGGAATATGGAACAGGCACTACCACTCTTGCATGAACGAAGTATAAGAATCTAGGGTGCTCTTGACCTGCTGCTCTGATCCCCATTAGGGAAGGTTGGCTGAATCCTGTTACAAGGGTTGCATTTGCCTTAAGGGCCCCTTTCATGAAATGTGCCTGTTGCAGTCTTTATAAAGACAGAGAAAGGGGAAATTCATGGACATTTAATACCGGATATATAATTACACACGATTGGGTTTGCTTTCAGAAAAAAATATTCTGATAGATGGCAGTGTAGAAGATGCATGGAGGTATTCAGAGAGTGAAGAGTTAGACCAGTTAGAAGGGCCATGGTAGATGCATAACAATGAAGGCCTGAACTCAGGTTGTGGTTGCATGAATAGATGGATTAGAGAGGGTAGATTTGAAAGCTTTGGAAGAGAAAAATAAGTGGATTTGATGAATAATTGGATACGGGGAGAGGGCATGTGGGTGAAGAGGGAGTCATAAAGACAACCTCTAGGGTATCTGATTTGCATGATGCCATTTACTAAAAAAGAGAACCAAAGGTAAGGAGGAGGTTGAGGGCCAGTTGAGAATAAGCTACTTTTGACTAAGATAAATGTGAGATGCCTGTAGGACATTCAGGGGGAGTAATCCAGTAGGTAGACATATAATATATATAGACACATGTATTTTCTGGGACCCAGGAAGGAGACCTGGGCTGAAGATAGATATTTACTGCATTCCACAAACATCTAGTAACCATTTTCTATGCTCCAGGCCAAGACTGGTGTGATCCTTGCCCTTATTATGATTATAGTAGTTGGCGGACGCAGTATAATGGGCACATTATAAGACTGTCTTAAGAGTAAGCTCACCTGGGGAGAGTGTAGTTAAAAGTGCAGAAGCAGGATCTCATGAATGATTAACAGTCAATATGCAGGAGGGAAAAGAATGATGAATGTTACGAAAGATATCATATGAATGAAAATGGGAAGGAGGATTGGCCAAATAGGAGGAAAACAAGAAAAGAATGATTCCAAGGAAGTCAAAGGATATAAAAGTCTCAAGCAGGGAATGGTGAGTGGTTCCAAATATTGGAGAGATCAAATGAATAAGGAATGGAACATCCATTCAACATGACTTTTTGGAGGTACATGAGTAAGACCATTTTACTGTAGTGGGGGGAACAGTGGGTTGAAGGCTGAACACTGAAGAGAGAATGAGAAATGATAGGGTGGACATGAATCTTTATAAAGCTTGGCCATGGGAACCTAGAAATTATTGGGTGGGAGAGTTTTGGAGAGAGAGAGAGAGAGAAAGAGGGAGAGAGAGTTGGCTAGAGCTCGCTTCTTGCTCTCTGTGTAGGGTCAGAACTCATAAATGTGACTTGCACATAAATGAAGCAGGGGTAAAATAATCCAAACAGGGAAATGCTAAAATAGTAAAGGAGACAAAAATAAGTTATTAATTTCAAACTGTTCATTTTAAAGAAAACAAGTGTCCTGGCAGCGACATATTTTAGAATGCAACCGGAGAAGTAGTGGCTTCTTTAAGGCAGATGTGTCGTGTGAGCATCGAGCAGACAGGTGTCCCTTGAACACCTTCGCTGACATGAGGGAGAAGAGGTGCTGTGGTCAGAGAGACCCTTTCATGCCCGCTAGAGCTCTGACAGGATACTTTATATGGGACGTAGTTCCAGGAATGATGTTCCCTTACAAGTGAGTCAGCATTTCTGGGACTATCACAGTTTTACTGGAAGCAAGTACCACCTTATCTTCCTGGGCAATTTCTTTCAAGAAATATGATGAGAACAAATTTCAAAGCTCTGACTTCTCCAAATTTACTCTTCATTTTTTTTTTTTTCAAATTCTCCGTAGAGTTGTTCATAGCTGAGAATTGGTTTTGTTAGAAAGTACATATGAAGTCTGTTGGCAATTAGATGCAGCCAAATCTAGCCCCAGGACCAAAGGTGAGACACTACCAAATAATCTGGAGCCGGAAACATGGCTTTGAGGTCAGATGGGCTTGAGCATAAGTTCCAACTCTGTAATTTATTAGCAGTGTGACCTGGGGCAAGTCACTTAGCCTCTCTGAAACTTGGTTTCCTCAGCTGTACAATCTAGGATAATAAAAACAACTTTACAGGATTTTTGCAAAATAATGTACATGAAGTGTTTTGGAAGAAGTAGTTTGCTCAATAGTCTCTCTCCATATATATCTATATATCTACATCTATATCTATGTATAGATATAGATAGATTTGGTGTGTGAATATGTTTGACTGGTTAAAATTGAAAAGCAATTTGTTCAGCATCTACGACAAGCAAAGTACTCTGTTCCACATACACTGCAGAAAGGTAAGGAATAGCCAGTATAAAAGATGGTCAACGGGGGCACCTGGGTGGCTCAGTTGTTAAGCGTCTGCCTTCGGCTCAGGTCATGGTCCCAGGGTCCTGGGATCGAGCCCCGCATCGGGCTCCCTGCTCAGTGGGAAGCCTGCTTCTCCCTCTCCCACTCCCCCTGCTTGTGTTCCCTCTTTCGCTGTGTCTCTCTCTCTGTCAAATAAATAAATAAAATCTTTAAAAAAAAAAAAGATGGTCAACGACTCTTTTTTTTTTTTTTCTACTTTCACCATTAGGTCAAGAAAGAATAGAGGGAAATTGATGTGGGGGGATTTAGATGAAAGTACAGCAGAATACAATTCCAAACTTTGGTGGAATGCCATCAAGCCATTATAAAGAGAGTCAGTAAGAAACCTTTAGTGGAGATTTAAAAGGGTAGTAATTGTTACTTTGAGATGAGTTAGGTGCTAGAAAACAATGATGTCACTTCCACGCTATAATGCCAGCTGTATTATTTTATACTCTCGGGGATGCCTGGGCCACTTCCATATTTTGAGATACCCAGTATATTCACAAATGGAGAAATGCTAAAACAGGGTTAAAAACTGGCATATTAAAAAATACGTGTGAATCTATGTGTATCTATCTATGACCAATTAATTCTCGAAACACAAAAATATAGTGCAATGTAAGTAGGTTTTTCATAAGAGAGTCATGAGATTTCTAAAAACTTATTTCAAAGGCCACTATAGACACTATGAAGACCTTCTTCTTTCATTCTTGCCAGTATATCGTTGGGAAGATATCACAGCCTTTGACTGAACGGAGTGCACCGACCTTCATGCCTGTGAGGTCTAGACCACTGCCTTTTGCCCTAAACTCTTGGTGATGGATTCTGACCAGTACCTCTGACAGCTCAATCCTTGGCATAACATAGATGCTCAAGAAAAGTTTGTCCAGATAACGAGTGAATTGTTGTGCACTGCTTACCACCTAGAAAGCTTGCTGAAGATCTTCAAAACTGGTATGCTGCTACATTGGGTAATAGCTTGACATTCCACTCGTTTTATAAAGGGAGAGAACACATTACCTTTGCTGGGCTTCTGCCTGCTTTTTCTGGGTGACTGCCTTTTAATCAGAAAGTACTTGGTGCAAAGCAGAAGAGGGGAAGTGGAAGATGGTGAGGGACGTGGACAAAGGAGCTTTCTCAGTTTGCTTGGGGTTTTGCTGTTGAGAGCACTTAAAGATTTTGGAATTTTACAGAGCAGTCAAGCACAAATGACCCAGCATCAACCTTGCAGTATGCTAATAGCAGCAGCAGCTAGGCATTCCTAATTTCCCTAGAAATTAAGGGAAACCCATCTGTTTTTAAATGCAAGGCTTCTTTCTAATCTTGAATCCCTGTTCTTAATAATTCAAAGTTGTGCTAAGTCCAGAGACACAGTTGCTCTCTTTAGACTTAGACTTCAAGAATCTAGAATAGATGATGCCAACTGACCCCATGCGAGAAGCTTGCTGTCATTGCTAGACCTCCTTCTCATCTCAATGTGATTCACTTCTGACACAGAGAAAGCAGGCTAAAGCCATTTAAATCCTCCTTAAATTGATGCAGCTTAGCAGGCTCAGCTTTGAAGTCCTCTGAGTCCCAAGGGCCTGGTTTTCCCATTCTAGATGGGATGATGCTTCTGCTCATTCCCCGCAAAGTAGGCAATTAATTCTTGCTGGTGTGCTGGAGAGAAGGTGAAGGCGGGATCTTTTAGTTTTAAAAGACTCCAGTCTCCTTTACCCATGGGATCGTTAAGTATTCCTGGGCACAAGAGGCAGGCAGATCAGTGGTACTACTATTAGTACTAGGTGGAAACCCATTACCATCTACAAGAATCTGTGGATTTTAAAAAGTAGGGCTGATCTACACATCACCCTCCCGAAAAGTGGAAGAAGAAAGCCAATGCATTTCACTGAGGAAATTCAATGTAGTGAACATTTATTGAACATTTAGTACATGTTTGATTCTGTATTAGACATTTTGGCTGGAGGAATATAAAGATGATTCTAGATTATGATCTTTGTTCTGAAGCTCAAAATCTAAAAGTGGAGACAAATCTGCACCCAAATGATAGAGCCTCATGGGTCTCAGTGCCAAATCCTGGTGTCCCGTCACCTTGCTGCCTTTACCCTCCTTCCCTCTACTCCTTCCCTCCATCCCATCCTTCGGCCACTGTTTCCTGACTATGTTGTGTTGGGCCCAAGGCCAGGTGCTGGGGTTTGCAATCTCACGAGTTCCCCTGCTCTCCCTCTGCCCTGCATGCAGAGGGCAGGAAGAGACGAAAGGAAGAGGCAGAGCACTCCAGATTGGTAGGTGGTGGGTTTAAGAAACAAGGGAACTTACTTACGTTTGAGGCTTGTCTTGGGCTGCTGTAAACCGAGTAGACCTCTGCACCTGCTTGCTGGCATCTTATAGAAGGAGGAAGTGTGGGGCCTCAAAGACCAACTCCATGAGGAAGAGCTGCCATCAAAGTACTGTTAATATGCCATGAGTGGGAAGCCTGATGCAGGAGGTCATTGCATTTGAAATACCAGTGGGCTCCCGTGAATCTATTTAATAAACGGAAGTTTATTAAAGGCCCAAGGAGAAAGTGGGGAAAGACATACTTTGTCTCAAATCCAGCCATAATGTCTTCTTAATATCTTTGTGTGAAGTAGAAAAATGTACCCCTTCCTTGAGACACCTTACAGGTAATTGTCTGGAAATTTTGATAATGAACGTACATTATCTAGGATAAACAAGATATGGATGTTGTCTCCTTGAGTACTGCAGTGCACAATCCACACAGCCATGTGTTGTGGTCCTACCAGAATTATCCAAAGTGCATAAAAAATATGACGACAAAAATTGATCAGGGAGGCGTACACATTTAGGCAAATTAAAAATGGATTCTAATCCAGAATCTGTAATAAGATGTAACATGTACATAATCTCCTTTATATTCTGAAATGGCAAGGAAAAGTTAAAATCTAACTAACCTTTAATACACTGATCTGAAGATTATTATATCAATTTTAAGTTAATCAAAATGAAGCAGAGAGAGCAAATGCCTGGCCCAAGGCTGTTGAGTGAGTGGCGCAGGTAAGATTTCAATGGAACTTTCTGTAGGTTTTGTTGGAAGGACTTATTTTTTCTTGTTTTTTTTTTTCTTTTTTGTTTTTTTTTTCCCCTATTCATCCAGATGAGGCTTAAAGCAAAACTTTAAGATACAAGTGGAAAGTGGCAAAGGCTGAACATATAAATAGATTTGAAGTGGGTTTAGATAATTCATAGATGACAGACTCATAATGGTAACCAAGGAGATAAGAACGCCTGAGGAGCATCCCTACCTATTGCACATAGTAACAACACCAAGGATGGCTCTTGAGGGGACTACTGAGACAGTTGGAAAACTAGGTTGGGGGCTAGGGTATCTGGTTCCTATTACCATGGGCCACCCTAAAGATTTAATAAATGGTCTCCTTCCCTCTCTCCTTCCCTCCTTTCTTTCTTCTTTTCATTACCGATTTTAAAATCTCCTGCAGACACCGGTTGTCGCTGAAAAAAAACAACAACAAAAAAACAGAAGTGGGGCTGTATTTCCAACTGCCTCACAACCACGGAATGTTCAGTCAAAAGCTCTGTTTCTGTCTGTTTCTTGGAACTTCTATGATGACCTTTGCTCTTCCAGTTGGGGTCTGTTACTGGGTGGTAAAAGTAGAAACAGCAGACCTACCGAAATCCCACTTTTAATCTCAGCTTCCAAATTTTTTCTTACTTCATTGATTGATTGTTCTATTGATTGAGTAATTTATTCACCAGAAGTAGCAAATAGTTTTGTGTGTAAAATATTTCACCAGGGTCCATAAAGACAGATTCATCCTGGTTTCCAGTCTAAAGGAGTTATATACTGATGATGGTGACAATGACAGGCTAATACAAACAACAACAGCATTTACTGAGGACCTCTTATGTGCCAGGCACTGAACTAATCCCATTACATACTAAGATTCTGTGAAACAGTTATTACTGTCTGCTTTTTGTAGAGCCAGAAACTGGAGCAGAAAGAGGGGAGGTACCTTTCTCAATCCAAAGCTAGTGAGGAAAGGGATGAGACATAAAACCTATAAAACAAGGAAGAAAGCAAGGGGGATCCAAAAGAGGAGGGAGCACGCTGAACTGGAGGTTCACAGCAAGAGAGATGAGCGCAGGTTTCAAAATGATGTCTGAACTGGGTCTTGAGGATTGGCAGGGACTGGCAGGTAGAAAATGAGCATCTTTGATGAAGAAACTGTGGTGCTGACATCTGTTGCTTTTGGCTGCCCGGTCTCCATGATGTGTTCTTTCGGGCCTAACACGCTGACTCACTTTTGGGGAATTCTCTTCTCCCATTGGATGAAGTTTGCAAAATCATCTATCAAGGTGGTCTGATTTTCTCTAGCTAAAGCCAGGTCTATTGAGTACTCTCTGGAACTGGAACCTAAGCAAAAGCAGAGTGGCAAACAACACAACTCAAAAAGCTGGGGTGCGTGCATCCACTTCGGCTGTGCCCCAAGAAATGGGCCAACAGTTCCTGCTACTGAGCAGCCCTCTCCCCAGAGTAACTCTGGTTCCTGTACTTTCTATGCCTCGCTCTTCAGATTCTTGTGAATTGCCCTATGTCGTTCCAGCACATCCGTTTGTTCCCAAGGTAGCCCACATCGGTTTCTGTGGCTTGCAACAAAGAATTCGAAAGTGGCAAGGGTAAAGGCGTGTGTGGGGTACGCTGCCAGAGTGTCGGGTCATCCAGGCTGTCTGCAGGGCAGAATGCGGGGAAGCGAGTAGTGAGAGATAGATCTGGGAAGGTGACTCGGAGCCTGGTTGTATGAAGTTGAGTGCCAGGTTAGGGAGATTGAACTTCACTGAGTGAAAAGTGGAGAATTTTTGAAGCATCGAAGCTGGGATGATATGATTGTATCTCTCCTTTAGATATTAATCTGGCAGCAATGTGGTTGGTTATAGAAATTGGAGAACATGGATACTGGAGATAGGGTACTCAGTTAGGAAGCTATTGCAATGGTCCAAGCAGGTGGTCACAAAGGCTTGACTCACAGTGTAGAGATGGCAATGAAAGGTGTGCGTGGAGGAAAGAGCTTCTTGCTTTTCTGGATGCGAGCCAAGGCAAGAGAACGCCGATTGGTAACAGAGCCAGTGGGGAGCACCTCCCATAGGCATAAAGAGCTGATGAATTCTGCTGCATTGCACCTAGGCACCCCAGAGGCTGAGGTTGGGCTCATAAAGAGGGAAGGCAGAAACTCAGTCTGGGGAGCAAGTCAGTTGGATTTGGACCAAATTAATATCAAGTTGTTGATGCCGAGTCTTCGACCACTCCCTTGGCGAATAATTTTTGGTTGAGGCAGCAGGCCAGAGGAGTTCCCATTTGGAAGATTTGGTATTTCTGTATTTGGTATTTCTATTTTGGAAAATATTAAAATACAGTCCCCATTTTTTTAGTGGTTCGTAAAAAGTTGCAAAAGGGAAAACATTATTGAGCAATAAAAGGTGTGTTTATGTGTATTCATAAGAAGTGGGCTAGAGGCCAACTCCCATAAACGTGTTTGACTTGTACCTCGGTACTGAGCAATTACAAGAACCCTGGAGGCTCCTATTTCACTCAGTGGATGTAATAGAAGCAGCCTCTGCAGCCCTCCTAGGCTAATCAACTCGATAAAGACTGACCTGGGGAGCCTGCCCCTGTAAGTGTCTGACAGTAAGCAAAATTGTGATATTAGCAAAGATGGCCTTTGGAGCCCAATTCTCTCTATTTTCCTTTCTGACTTGGCAAACACCTGTGTCTCCACGCATCACCTTGTGTTTCCAGCCAGTATTATTGGTTCCAAGCCTGTCTCAGTTGGCAACATCCACTGCTTATCAGGTTTGGAGACACCACTTTCAAGCAACATTTTGTTGTCCGGGCACTATAACGAGTGGGTTTCCATCGTGAAAACTAGACCCTTGATAGCCACTGATATAAGATTTCCTTACAGAGGGTCACCTGGGTGGCTCAGGCGGTTGAACATCTGACTCTTGATTTTGGCTCGGGTCATGATCTCAAGGTTGTGAGACTGAGCCCCAAGTCGGGCTCTGCACTCAGAGCGGAGCCTGCTTGGGATTCTCTCTCTCTCTCTCCCTCTGTCCCTCCACCCCTCCTTGCCCCCGCCCCTTCTCCCCCTTCATGTGCTCTCTTTCTAAGAAAAAAAAAAAAAAGATTTCCCTACAGAAACCAGGGACGGTGCCCTATTCAGCTGGCTGAGATATCTTTCCCAATTCTCAAGGCCCAGTGGGAATTGGGAGGGACATTTTTTGGGAAATAAATTGAGAGACCTTATCTTTCTCCATGAAATCATACTCCCTTCCTTATTAAGCTTCCTTAATACTTCCTCATCAAACTTTGTTTCCTTTTCTATAAATCTTGGATAGTTGAGTCTATTAGTTTCTTACTGCTGCTGTAAATTTTTTTTTTTTTATCCATTTGGTGGCTTAAAACAACACAAACTTATTATCTTACCTTTCTGGAAGTCAGAACTGAGCTAAAAGCAAGGAATCAGCAGAGCTGCCTTCTTTTCTGGAAGCCCTGGGAAATATCTGTTTTCTGGCCTTTTCCAGGTTCCAGAGGTTGCCCACATGGTTTGGCTTGTGCGTCCTTCCATCCTCAGAGTCAGCAAAGGCTAGCAGAGTCTTCCTCACAGGGCCTTACTCTGACACTGACTCTCCTACTTCCTGCTTCCACTTCCAAGGTCCTTTGTGTTTTTGTGGGGTCTACCCACACAATCCAGGGAAACCTTCCTGTTTTATGATCCGGTGATTAGCAACCTTAATTCCATCTGCAACTTTAATTCCCCCTTGTGCTATGTCACATAATATATCCACGGCTCCTGGGGATTAGGACTTGGACATCTCTGCGGTACCATCATTCTGTCTACTGCAGTAAGGAAGGCTGAAACAATCTGATCCCTTCTCTTCTGTGTTCAGGTCACTCTCCAGACTTTTAAAAATTCTTAAAATGTATTCAAATAGCTCACAGGCTTCAAAAGTAGCAAACCAAAAAAAAAAAAAAAAAAAGTGTTGAATGACTTCAGGGTGCAGGGTCCTGTGCTAGGAGCCATGGGAAGTACAGGAGAGAGCATGGGGGATTATACTGCCTTTAAGGAATTTTTACACACTCTTTGAGCGGATAAGATAGACATGCGCAGACAACAGAGCAGAGCAGGATTTGGTAAATGCCACTGACTGGTTCAGCCAGTTGGTGCCACAGGAGTTCAGAAGAGGGAGCCGCGCTCTGAATCCCATTGATCGAACGTTTCCCCTACTGACCTCCAGTCACTCCTTGCAGTGGAGCATTTCAATCAGGTTTCATGGGAGCAAAATTTTCTCTATTATTTTTTATTACAGCAGGTAGCCTCCAGCACTGGGGGGAGGGGGAGGAGGAGGGGGAGGGGAGCCAATGCGAGGGATCCGTGCAAGTTGGCCCCAGACAGCCATAGCTTACATGATCCTCCCTTTATACCACGTGATGCTGGAGCTATTTCTTCCCTTCCCTTCTCAGGCAGCTAGTTCCTTCAGACTGATAACGAGAGCGGGCAGAAATCTGGAAGCTGGAGTGCAGCTCCTTGACACAGCAGCTGTGGTCAGCAAGGAGACAGCCACCGAGTAAAGGGACAGGAGGGGAAGGAGGATGATTTGCTAGAAACCCGAAAGCATCGTTTTCGAATGTGGCCCCAGAAGAAGTCAACAGCAGCCATAAATAATTTCAACCACAACTATTTGGGGGTCTTTTCAGCTGCCTTCCTCCTTGAACATCTCCTGGGACTTGATAGATTTGGTGAGGAGCAATTTGAAGGCGGATGAATGAATGTTAAGTGTCTTTGGGGAAAGCTCATGTAACCACTTGAAAATGAAGCCTTTGGGGCGGGCGCCTGGAAGGCTGTCAGTTAAGCGTCTGCCTTCGGCTCAGGTCATGATCCCAGGGTCCTGGGATCGAGTCCCACATCGGGCTCCCTGCTCAGTGGGCAGCCTGCTTCTCCCTCTCCCACTCCCCCTGGTTGTGTGCTCTCTCTCTCTGTCAAATAAATAAATAAATAAAATAAAATAAAAAAAAAGAAGCAGCCTTTGGGGCTAACTTCTCACCCTCCTTTACTTGTAGAACAATATACCTAGTGATACCATAACCGTGTTAAGATGGCCCCCGAGCTGTACTGATGTGGCGGTGGGAGCAAGGACGCCGCTTGCCCCCACCCTGCGGTCGGTGGCCAGTTCCCTGCAGCAGGGCCTTCCGTAGCAGGATACAGCCATGCCTCCTGTCTTCCTGATGCCGCGGCTCCTTCCTTCATCTCCCTAAAGGGACAGCCTCAGCGAAGTAAAGTCTGGAAGCATGCAGACATTTCGACCCTCCTAATACACAACAAATGTTTGTACACACCTAGTTTTATTCCAACATTAACAACATTTCACAAGTCTCATATTAATATGTGAAGATGGAATGATTTCTGAAAGGGAATTGTTTTTCATCCAGAGTGCTTGACTCTGAGAATTTGTCATTCCTAGTAAATAAACCTGCCAAAGGATGAAAAAGCAGCCTTGGAGGCCTGACCTTGGGGCACCGTTGAGGGGAGTGGGTAAGAAGGAAGCAAGCAGGAGAGAGAATCTCATAGGTGACTCCTCTCCCACCACGACCACCCAGCCTCATAAAGAACAGCGAGTGAAGGCCGAAGGGCTGCCGGCTGATTAATACGTGTGGTCCAGAGGGAGAGCCTGGGTTTAGGTCCGGGGGAATACCGAGTTAGCAGCAGGTCAGGTCACTGTCTCTTTGGCTTCCTTTGAATCTTTCATGACAGCTTCCTATGATAGGGCCCTGGTGACGCTTGAAGGCAAAAATTTATTTCTTTCATTATTCAGAGCTCCAGTAAACTGTATTTAGGGAGTCAGGTGCATTACTTAAACCGTGGCTGGGCAATGATTTCCTTTTCTACACCTAGCAATGCTGCCCATTATAGGGCTGTCAGTCAAAGACAAATTAGAGCGTATGACTTGTTTTTGTCATAGAAAAGGAGACCTGTAATCACAGACCTGCCCAGAGGAGAGGAAATTTAAAGGTTACCACTCTCCCGTTAAAAGAACTATTTCTTCCACATCCTGGACAGATCCAGACTCTACTTGAATACTTTCTATAATGGGAATCTCACAACTTCATTAGTAGACCAGGGGTCAGCAAATTTTTTCTATACAGGGCCAGATGGTAAATATTCTAGGCTTTGCAGGCCCTAGGGTTTTCTTATAACTACTCAGTTCTGCCGCTGTGTGTGAAAACAGCTATGGACAATGGGTAAACAAGTGGGTGTGGCTGTGTTACAATAAAACTTTATTTACAAAAATAGGCATGGGCTGAATTCAGCCCACTGGCATAATTTGCCTATGCAGAGACAGGCCCTTCTTTTGTGGGATGGTCCCGGTTTTTAGAAAATTCTACTTTGAGCCCAAACCTGCGTCTTTCTTTCTCTCTCTCTCTCTCTTTTTTTTAAAGATTTATTTATTTTAGAGAAAGAGAGAGAGGGTGGGAGGAGGGGCAGAGGGAGAAGGAGAGGGAGAGAATGCTTAAGCAGACTCCCCACTGAGCACAGAGCTCATCTCAGGGCTCAATCTTAGGACCCTGAGATCATGACCTGCGCCACTAACTGACTGAGCCACCCAGGCACCCCAAATCTGCCTCTCTTTAAATTAATTATAACCTTTTATATCTTTACCGCGCATTATTTTCCATAAAAAATATTTGGCCCCAACTCTGCCTTTTGTATGTAAATTATTCAAACACATAAATTCTTCAACCCAAATCATTTTGTTCTAATTAACTGATTGTTTCATTCATTTATTCATTTATCATCACTTAGCACTTGAGTAGGGGATATAGAAATTAAAAAAAAAAATCTTTGCCCACTAGCAGTTAACAGTCTTGTGGGAGAAGATAACAAGTAAATGGAAGAAAAACTGTGGTGGAGATATTCACTGGGGTCTACAAGAGTCCCTAAGAGTAGCATCTACCCAGAGGGGTGGAGAGTGGGAAGATGGGGAGGATTCCCCAAGGAGGTTGAGCTTGAGCTGAGTTTTAAGGAGTTGGTCAGGTGGAAATTAGCAGTGCATTCTGGGAATCAGGCGCACAGGTGTGCAACTGGGAGGGCTGCAGCTCTGTATTTCAGGAAGTGTAAGTAATTTGCCACAACCAGAGTGCCGCGTGCTTGCACGTGTACGTGCCGTGGTGGGGGTGTAGGAGGAGGCGGGGCTGGAGTTGTAGGCCGAGGAGCAACCTTGCCTGCCGCCTTAAAGTCAAAGGGAGTCAACCAAGGTAAGTGTAATTCTGCTACTATTGCCGAAAATATTTTAGCATAGAGTTCTCCGAATTGGTACAATATGTTCTATTTTACACGCAAGACATCTTGACCTTAAGCCCCCAGCCTTTGGTTTGAAAATACTGTAAGTTTAAGTAACTATGACAGTACCTTACATTCGTATCCAGCATATACATTTGCAGCATAATTTGTTGGATTTTTAGTTTGGTGCTGGAGTGTTAATAACAGACCCTACTGTCCCTATCCAAAAGCAAGTTGCAGGGATTTTCCTGGAAATTATCAGAAGACTCTAGACTATGTTTTGGAAGCTTGTGGGCTCTCTGGTTCCATGCCATGCCAACTGTGGCTGGGTATATGCAACCCAGACACACAGATGTTCCCAACATACTCTGATATCCTCAGAATGTCCTCATTACAAACTTTACCCAACTGCGAAAGCCTTTTATTTGTTTTATTTACTCAAGTGTAGTTGACACACAGTGTTACATCAGTTGCAGGTGTACAACATAGTGATTCTACTTCTCTATACTATATGCACTGCTCACCACCAGTGTAGCTTCCATCTGTTACTACACAAAGCTATTACAGTACCACTGACTGTATTTCCTATATTGTAGCTTTTGCCTTTGTGACTTATTCATTTCATAAATGGAAACCTGTACCTCTCTCTCCCTTTCCTCCTGTTTTGTCCAGCCCCCCATCTTCTTCCCTCTGGTAATCAACACTTTGTTCTCTGTATTTATGGGTCTGTTTCTGCTTTTTTGTTTGTTTGTTCACTTGTTTTGTTTTGCTTTTGTTTTTTTAGATTCTACATATAAGTGAAATCATATGGTATATTCTTTTTCTATCTGACTTATTTCACTTAACATAATACTCTCTAGCTCCATCCATGTCACTGTGAATGGCAAGATCTCGTTCTTTTTTATGGCTGACTAATATTCCATTGTGTATATATACTGCATCTTCTTTATCCATTCATCTATTGATGGACATTTAGGTTGCTTCCATATCTTGGCTATTGTAAATAATGTTTTACTTTTTTTTTTCAAAGATTTTATTTATTTATTTGAGAGAGAGAGAGAGAGAGAGAGAGCACAAGCAGGGGGAGGGGCAGAGGGAGAGGGAGAAACAGACTCCCTGCTGAGCAGGGATTCTGACATGGGGCTCGATCCCAGGACCCCTGAGATCATGACCTGAACTGAAGGCAGATGCTTAACCCACTGAGTCACCCAGGTGCCCCACTTTACTTTTACTTTTGACTTTGTAGAATAATGCCTTAGGTCTTTGCACATATTCCTTTTTCTTTCAAGGTATGTTTTCCCTTCCACTTTACAATGGTCTAACTATACTTTCACTAGCCCTGCAGTGCCCTGAATGATTCCCTAGCTCCCCTCTTTCCCTTGTTCATTCCTGACTTCCTTCTGAACTCCCAAGACTTCCTGTGCGCACACTGTCGAGATTCAAGGCATGGCATCCTTACGGTTTACTTGTTTCTCCTCAACAAGACTCTGAAAGCAGAGACCAAGACCCAGTTCACTTTGTGTTCCCAAATGAAGCACATAACTTGACATATAATAATAGTTGCTGAACCAATGTTTGGTAAGTGAGTAAATGAATGAATGAAAGAACCAAGGATATTTACTACATGTCCTTAGCTAGCGTCGTGATTAACCTTGGCTAGTCCTTTGATTATTTGGGGATTACTACCAATGCAGAGTGGTACAGGGAAGGGAGGGCCACAGATAGTTGCTTAGGTATAGACCTCTGCCGTTTGAGACCAGAGTCACCAGACGCCCAGGGCTACTCGGCACTTGTGTGTGGCAAGTCCAAATGGAGATGGGCTGTCAGTGGAAAATACATACGGGGTGTCCAAGACTTAGTCTATACATGTATATAAAAAAGTAAAATATCTTGCTACTACTTTGAAAACATTGTTTATATTTTGGATAGATTAGGTTAAATAAAATATATTATTAAAACGAATTTCACTTTTTTAAGCTTTTTTATTGTGGCTATAAAATTTTTTTAAATTGCATATGTGGTTCACATTTGTGCCTCACATTATATTCTTCCTGGGCAGCACTGGTCTGGAGAACAGATCCTGCTCCGAGAAATAGTTGCTGCACCCTTCCATCTTGGCAGTTCTTCAAGATAATCAGGTCCTGTTACCAGACGCCATGGTTTCATTTTGTCTTTAGAAAATATAGTCCTCAGACCACTTCATTGCTGGGGCAGTAACCAGCTCCTTGAGACATCGTCTGTCCTGCAACGGCATTCGATTGCTTCCTACGACCTGTGAGATCAAGGGAGATAGCGATGTGAAAGAGCATGGCGCCTTTGTGGCTCTTGTAACAAAATCTTGTCTTTGTTTGTAACAGCAGAGAGGAACAGAAACAAAGTGCCAAATTATTTGTATTGGAGTTTGCTGGTGTTTTGTGATTTAGGGAAGGTGGAGAGGAAGCAATGGAAAGTGGATTTCCTTTACTGAATTATATTTTGTTTAGGCCAGGACTAACATTGCCTTTGCTCTTCCTCCTATCAAGGATGTCCTCTGAGCTGTCTCTGCTTGGAAACGTCCTTCTCATTCCTCAAATCCGACTCAAGTAACATCTCTACTAAACCTGCCTGCTTGGGTTTCCCGCTATAGAATTTTATTGGTACATGAATTATATCACTTAACAAGCAAATAGTACTTACAATTTATCTGTCTAGATTTCTCTCCGCACTAGGGCAGAGAGCTCTCATCATTTCTGTCACCCTCTCCCACTGCCTGGTGCCTGAGAGATGTAGAGTAAACGTTTGTGGAATAAATGAACGGGTAAATGCATGAGTTAATCTATTGTCTGAGAAGGATACCGATTGGTAAAAGAAGTGGGTGACAAGGCTTTTTTTTCAAATACCACTTGCCAAATTTCCATGCAAATGAAGAGCCGAGTGTACGTTTCATTTACATTTGTATAATGACCACAATTAGAATAACAAACAACAAGAGGCTCTTTCTATATCCAACTGGAATTCCTGAGGCTTGAGAAATCTCTCCTGAAGCTCTGTGTCGAAATGTTTTAATGAGCTCCTAGATCTGCCACATGTGGTATAATCTGCCCTAAGCTTTGCCGCCTCCAAGGGGAAATTCCCCACAGGTCCCAAGCCACCCAGGGGACGGTTTGGAATATAAGCAATGAGGATAGGAGTGCACTTCTGTAAAGTCAGGTCAGCTGAGGGCCTGCTACTAGTTTCTTAGGCTCCATGTATTTCCTAGGCTGTAAAAGCCTGGGCAATCTAGCTGGGCTGAGAGTGAAAAAACTAACACAGAGAAGAAAAAATGTTGCCTTCTTAATTTAGAAAATACTGGATTTTCATGTCATCCTTGCATTTACCCAGCGGTAGGATTTGAATGACACCTGAAAAATGTCACATAATCCATGTCTTCCTTTTTCAGTTTTCTTCCACTGATTTGGCTAGCGTTTTCCCGATGGCTACACGGATAGCACGGTAAGACAGGTGCGCATCCCACCGCAGCTCTACTCTGGGCCGGAAGAGCTAAGAGCCAGGCTAGAGCCCAGAGGCGCCCACCAGTTTCTGAGGCTTTTGCATTTGTTTCTTTGCATATGAGCTTCCGCCGATATCTTCATGCTGCTTTTGTGAATGGTGAATTTCTAGAATAATAGAAAATTTTGGTTGTGATAGAGCTTCTTATCAATTTTATGCAAGTTCCTTTAATACCAAGAAAAACAGATTGAGCTGAAAAAAGTCCCTACTAAGGAAAAAAGGACATTCTGTGGCAGCAGGGCGATGTAGCAAAGGGAGGCATAGAAATTTCCCCAAGGTTTATTGGCATATAAACTACATAGGCCCAGAAAGCATTAGGAGAAGAACGCCATTTTAAAACAATTCAGGAAGAGCCTTGCTTTGTGCCATTTCTTAGGATTACAGGCTGGGAACCTGGAACAAGATATCAGAATTTAATACTCGAGCTAGTTTATGAAAAGCACTAAGCAGCAGGCTCTTTGCTTTAACCTTTTTAATATTCTGGAAGTTAATTGTCCAGACCATCTCACCTTTTCAGGTTAATGAGGTAGCTAGCAGGCCACAATAGAAAATGACTGCCCAATCAAATTATGACAATCAAAAAAAAAAAAGAAAAGAAAAAAAAATGGGAAGGTCTGAAGTTACATAGGGCTTTTATTGTCTTTCAAAGAATGTACAGCAGCATTACCATTCTGTTGTCTCCTTGTGATGGATTGCAAAAAGAATCAGAAAAGGCACAACATGAATCTGCTCTCAGGACAATGATTGTAATCAAAATAGGAAATGGTACAAATGCAAGCCATTCTCCTTGCGGTTTAAAGATTATAAATCCCTTATTCATCTGTTATGATCCAGGGCCTACTTGGGATTTTTATAGTTCTTTACACGCTCAGAATTTTAAAACTGTAATGTAAAGGGGCCACAGCTGTTCTCCTTCCGACGTGGATGTTTAATCCCCACTTGGAGCGTGGCACCCTGGTCTCCCCTCCCTCTGCCCATCTGCAGCCTGTACTTGGGGCCAACGCCTCCTCCTTGCACGGGAGAAATTCAGCTCACTGCGGTCTCCCCCCACCCCCCCCAGGTGATGAAAACACAGCACCTACTCTTCCAAGGGGCCCTGGAAAAATGTAGGAGCCCTTGCCAAAGGTTTTGCTCTTTTTTTTTTTTTTTTTGGAGAACTGAATCTTCTTAGGATCATTATGCGATTTAAAATGGAAGTGAGACAGGCATTCGGTTTGGACCCAGAAGACCTGGAGTTTTGTCTTCCACGTGCCTCTTTCTAGGAGGATGACCTTAGTGCTCTTTTGTTTTCTCATCCAGTAAATAACGGCACTACCTGTTGCAAGGGGCTACATTGAAGATCAAAAGAGCTAATGTGTGTGAAGTTGCTTTGGAAGCAGGACGAGCTTTTCACATGTAAAAATGGTATTCAGAGACCAATTCCAGGGTGTGTGTGTGTGTGTATGTGTGTGTGTATGTGTGTGTTCTCACGTGCCGGGATTCCCCCACAACAAACAATGCTCTGGAAACTGCCGGATGTCCTACAATTTAACTCAATTCGGACACTCTCTACACAGAGATAACAGCAGATTCTCTGGGTTAAGGGCTCAGTCCTCCAGGACTGCCCCTCCCTCCCGCCCTTCAGATGCCAGCCACAAACTCAGGTTTGTTACCTGCACTTCTCACCAACTGCCTATAGATCATTGGTTCCCAATACCCCCTCTCAGGTGTGATTGATTTGCTTGAGAGGCTAGAACACAGAACTCAGAGAAATATTCTGCTTCCTAAATTACTGGTTTATTATAAAAGGATATACTTCAGGAACAGCCAGACGGAGGAGATGCATAGGGCAAGGTATGGCCAAAGGGTACAGAACTTCCATGCCTTCTTTAGGCTCACCACATGCCCCAAATCTCCACATGTTTATCAACCTGGAAGTTCTCTGAGTCTGGTCCTTTCGGATTTTTAGGAGGCTTTATTACATAGGCATGATTGATTAAGTCATTGGCCCTCGGCAGTTGATTCAACCTCTAGCCCTTCTCCCCACCCCATGGGTCAGGGGGTGGCACTGTAAGTTCTAACCCTCAGATCACAGGGTTGGCTCCATTGGCCCCCAGACTCCATCCTTTGGTGCTTTGCAAAAGTCACCTCGTTAACATAACAAGTGACAACACCACCAATCCATGTGGGTAAATTCTCAAATTGGGAAAGCTGCCATTTTCGTCACTGTGGGTCACTAAAATAACCGTGGTCTTGCCAGGTGTGCCCCGATTCCGTTGTCCCTTGCTCCTGGAAAGGAAATTCCAAGGCTTTCAGGAGCTGTGAGCTAGGAACTGTGGAAGAGGGCAAATAGATAAGGAATATACATATTTAAATGACCAAATATGTATTTCTTATAAATCACAATACTGCAAATGTAAAATGTCGTTAGCATTGGTATCTGACAGCGAGGTTAGAAAGCCGAACGGGAGATTGTAGTCCTAGTGATTTGTGGCCTTGTAGATTTCTTAAGTACATTGAGGGTTTTGAGCTAGATCTTTCCCGCTTATGAAAGACTGTTAACAGTGACTGAAATCCCTCGGGAGATCCAGTTCTTCTAGTATCCTGGGGAGACGCTGGTGTAAGAAAAGTTATTTCCTGAGCTGTGTCTGAGGGACAACGGATGTGCTGCCTTCTCCAAGGAACTCGGCTGAGACCCTGGAAGACTCTTATTTGTTGGGTCTTCTGCTCTCACATACATTTTTTATCCTTTATTTTTTTCCATATTAAAATTCTCTTGAGAGGCACTCCCTGGGCAGCCTGACATCCCCACGGCCGCCCAGTCTCCCGAGGCCGCCTCCCCCAGGCAGGCCACAGGGCCTCCTCCGCATGACTGCAGCACGGCACTGGCATGCTGGACTTCATGCTTGGCAGGCTTTGTGGTGAGACCACCCTAAAAGGGCCTCCGATCCATTTTCCAGGAGCAAGGGACGACGGAATCGGGGCACACCTGGCAAGACACGGTTATTTTAGTGACCCACAGAGACGAAAATGGCAGCTTTGCCAAATTGAGAATTGACCCACATGGATTGGTGGTGTTGGAACTTCAGAGTTATGATGGTGATTTGCAAGGCCAAGAAGTTGACGGTCTTTTGAACGCAGTAGAAGAAAGAACAGAAGAACTGAGTAAGGACCGTACTGGGCGGGTGAAGAGATTACCGCCCATGGTTCGAGGAGGGGCCCTCAACTGATATTGGCTCACTGCTGATGGCCACCTGGTTGTCGGTGTGACATAGATCAAGTGGTGTATGATGAAGATTCGCCATCTAAGAACATTTAAAATTCTATACGCGAGGCAATTTGGAGATGTTCATCTGGTGGAGGATGATTTGGGTATACATAGGGCATGTATGGAAAAGGCCAGTGGAAAAGACTATGGTGGCAAAGACACACCGATTCTAGGCGGTGGAGGTGGGCGCATATAATGTGAAATAGCCAAACTGAAACCAAAGATGGTCACTGCAGTAGAGATTGACCAAATGGTGACTGATGGATATAAGAAACACCTGCAGAAACCAGGTGGCCACCCCGTAGACAATCCTAAAGGAGACTGCTCTCAGGTTTTAATAGAAGACTGTATTCTAGTACTGAAGAGGTACGCCGAAGAAGGGAGAGAGTTTGATTATGTGATTAATGATTTGACAGCCGTTCCAATCTCATCTCTGGAAGAAGATTCCATATGGGAGTTTCTCAGACTGAATTTTTTTTTTTTTTTTAAGATTTTATTTATTTGACAGAGAGAGAGCAAGCACAAGCAGGGGGAGGGGGCAGGTAGAGGGAGAAGGAGAAGCAGACTCCCCGCTGAGCAGAGATTCCCATGTCCCGGGGGCTCCATCCCAGGACCCCGGGATCATGACCCAAGCCGAAGGCAGACGCTTAACTGACTGAGCCACCCAGGCGCCCCATAGACTGATTCTTGACCTCTCCATGAAAGTACTGAAACAGGATGGGAAATATTTTACAGAGGGTAACTGTGTCAATTTGACAGAAGCCCTGGCACTCTGTGAAGAACAGCTCGGGTGCCTGTACTGTCCCGTGGAATTCTCAAAAGACCTAGTCTGTGTTCCTTCATACTGGGAACTGTGGGTATTTTACACTGTTTGGAAGAAAGCAAATGCTTGAAGACCAATATCCCCTAGTCACGTGAGCTGCAAATAGCCTTCCTGACCTCCGTATGCTGTACATGACATCAAAATGAGTCAGGCAATTGATTGTGAATTCCTTCAAGGCTTCTTTTTTCTTTATTTGTTATCTTTAATGAAAAAAAAAAAAAGCAAATGGAAAATGTATATTTTGATGAACTTGGGTGTTACTTTTTTTGAAGGTCAGCTGAAGGATGATTAGGCTGCTCAGTGAAGGCTGCTAAATGCACTGAAGCCCTAGAATGTGATTTTTGTTATTGTTTTTGTGTGCGGGCTTTTTGTTTTTGTTTTGGTAGATTTTGAATTTGGTTATTTGTAGGAAAGAACATTCCTGTTTTGTTCTGGAGGGGAGTTCTTAATGCTGTTTCTTTCCCAAAGATTGACTTAGATATTAAAATTTGGTGCCTATAAGAAAGAGTTAAGAAAAAATGACTAGCGATGCTTCGATTAAAATTATAAATGAGAAAAAAATTAAAATTCTTCAGAGATGATCAAGATAAGTATTCACGTCCCCAAAATATTTACAAATACAGTGTATGAGCTTTTATGCTTATTGTCTCAACACTTCTCAATTTGAAATGTTTTCTACTCATCACCAATAGTCATACTTTGTAAATGACGTCACAGAGTGACTACTGATACATCTTTACCAAACGCTCTCTTTCCCTATTCTTTGTGGAACCTGTTTCCCTTGGGAGTGACCATCCTTTCAACTTTACTGTATTTTTGCCTACTGTGACTCTCTCATGGCATGTACCTTGTTGGCAAGGAATTCATGTTTTCGACTGAGCTGCAGTGTCACAATCCCCGTCTCCTGGTCAGATGTGGCCTCTTTCCCTGCAGTCGCGCCTTCCCCCATGACCCATGTGCTTTCATGACCCACGTGGAACTTCTTAGCACCCATGGTCACTGCCCAGCAAGAGCTTAATACTCTTAACAATGGCATCTTCGAGTTGGATGTCCTAACACTTCCACATTTGGGGAGCACATTTATTTTGTGGCTATTTTGGTTTTGCATTTTCTAATTTCAATCATTTTTTATTTCTTTCATTCCTAATTTCTATGGAGGGAAAAGTAGTGTTAAACCTGCCTTTTACCAGGTGGTCTTGTGATTTTAAAGAATCTCCACACATTAAAATTCCATTTTTATGTAATATCATTTTAATAGAAATGCTCATTTTATGGAAGGAAAATGATGGATAAAAATTTGAATGCTTCTTAGGAGCCTCTTATACCCTTTTTATTACCTTTTGATGTGGCTTAATTCATTAATAAAGGGGGATGAGTTGGAACTGTGGCATATTTTATCTCCTATCATTATTCAACAAAAGAGAATATTTTTTCAATAAAAATTTTAGAGCACATTTCCAATTTTCTGAAAAATACACTTTAAAAAATAGAATGACCTTGGACTCAATTCAAAACTGGGATTTTACAGCCACTCTTGCAATTCATTTACTCCCATAACAGTGCCAGGGAGGTAAGATCTATTATTATTATTTCCACTTTGCAGATGGGGTGAGTGACATTCACAGAAACAATGTGGGTTGTCCTTGATCACAGCACAGCAACTTCATCTCTAGGAACTAGGCTAAAAACCAATTGTGTTAAATTTTAAATTTAGTTGCTAAACACTCCCCCCCTCCCCACTTCTCTTTCCTTTTCTTTTCTGGTCTCTAATTTTCTTCTTTTCTATAAATATTTTTGCAGGCATTCACTCCATGCTGGACACTTTAAAGGACTACTGACTAGCTGCCCTGGTTTTTGAAGATGATACCTTGCCCACACCATCATTAAATTAGGGATTTAAAAAAAATGTCCTGGGGTGCTTGGGTGGCTCAGTTGGTTAAGCGTCTGCCTTCAGCTCCGGTCTTGACCCCAGGGTCCTAGATCGAGTTCAGCCAGCTCTGCTCTGCGGGGAGTCTGCTTCTCCCTCTCCCTCTACCTGCTGCTCCCCGGGCTTGTGCTCTCTTTCTCTCTCTGCCAAATAAATAAATGAAATCTTAAAAAAAAAACAATGTTCTTTCTTCTAAGAATAATGTAATGGAGAAAAATAATGTGTATACAGTTCATTCTCACATGATGTGATATGACTAAAGTTGTGATAGCGGTATGCACAAAGCTCTCTGTAAATGCTGAGGAAGTGTGATAGAGTCTGCCGGGGGGTTGGAGGAGGGAGAAGTGAATGGGTGAAGGTTTTAAAAAGTCAGCGACATTTGGGGCCGAGGCTTTGAAGGCGAGGTAGAGAGAAGGGAAGGGCACAGAGAAGAGTGGGAGCAAGTTAAGGAGAGCAGAGATGGCCAGGGTGCGGTGCACAGCATGTCCCAGATATGGGGTGTCCTGGGGCAGGGCTGCTCAAGACCCGGGGCAGGCAATTAGGCAGAACAGGTCATGCAGTCCCAGTGCGTTCCAAGTGGCCGGGACTCATCTGTCAAAATGGGGACCTGCAGATGGTGTAGAAAGCAGCATAGACACCGTGGGATCCTGAGACAGTGTTCTGGTCAGGGAAGAGGGACTGGAGTGAGGACGAACTGGAGAGTCGGGCCCATCAGGAATAATAACAGAAAGAAGACAGAAAGGCTGAACTCAGGCAGTGACCATGGGAACGAAGGGAGTGGGGTGGACAAATTTGAGATTTTGAGATAAAAGAAAAAAAAAAAAAAACCCTACCCTGAATACCTAGTTGTAAAGTATAGGGGGGAAGGCATGTTTCCATTTCACAAAAATCTAGATTTCTGGTAAAACACAAACAATTAGTTTAAAATTGTGATTATTTGGAACATAGCTCATCAAATTCCTCAAATAATTGGTTTTTCCATGCTAAACATTTCTAGGAAAGGCAAATGACAAGAAATCAAATTGAAAATCAATTTTATCTTTAAGGAGGGAATTCTTACTTTTTGTTCTGGGATCGTTTTAGATCAGTTCAATTTCTTACGTCTTCTGGGTCACATTCCTGTCCCTTCTTGTCCTACCTTCACACCCACGTGCTGCAGTGGCCCTCCTTCCTTCCTGCCACCACCGACTGCTGGGCTGTCCTCTGTATAATGAGGAGGAGAAGCCCTGAAGACTGAGTCTGGTCTGCTCCTCTGGCTATGGCATTAACTCCTTCAGGGCAGGGAGTCTTTTCTACTCTTCTAGCTTTCAGAGGGAGGGAGCTGAAATTTAAAGTCTTTACTATGTCACACCCTGTCTAAGTCATTAAAATACATGATCGACTTAAGGCTTTCAATACCCATTTGAGGACTATTATCATTGTTTCACAGACGAGGAGACTGAGACCTGGATCACATAATGAGAAACCAATGCTTTTTATATTATTTCACATTACTGTCTTAATGTCTATTCTATGTCCTGACATATAGTTGGACACTCTCAGTAGATGTTTAATTAGCATTTAAACAGAGGTAGATTTTCTCATCAGTAGTAGCCCTCTATCATGCTTGCTGGTGGATAGGAATTCCCCGGTCCCTGGAGTATATAAATTGTATTGTGTTTCAGCTTTATTCTGGGTTAAGTGCAGCATTGTGTGTTAGTACAGGAATTTTGCTTTAATGCCACTTACATTTTTATGGGATAATGTGCCTCAGGAGAACAACACTGGTTACAGATGTAACCAGTATGCCCTTGGCTTCTCCTGTGTTAATCACATATGTGTCACATTTACGATAAGATCACAAATCTCATTGTTCTTTGAGTATCTATTTTACTATTAGGAGGAAGTTCAGTTTTTTCCTAGGTCTTTCTCTCCAAGTATTCCCAGGAGCCCCTGTTGTGCAAGGTGGGTCCCTTCGTGGTCACCATCTGTCATGAGCCAAGGCAAATTCTACAGTTCTATGGGTTAGAAAGGCTTTATTAGGGGAACTTTAAGCAAGGTTCAGCAAGATGTGGTGTTTATGACATGAACAGAAAAGTGTGCTGTGGGCAGGGCACTGTGCCCATTTTAGGGTGAACGTTCTAGGAGCAGGACCTGCTTCCTTCTCGATCTCTCATTTTATAGGGCAAGCGTAGGGGAGGAAAACTTTCTCCTTCTTCCCTTCTAGGTTCTTTGACTAGTCTAATAATTCAACTGACATAAGACAGATTAACCAGAGAAAAACAAATTTAATTTTATGCCTATAGAGTGCCGAAGAAATGACCAACACACCTTTATACCTGTTAGACAAAGAAACAATAAGTTTGTGAAGAATTGACAAAACAAAAGGGACCTGGGGTCCATGGTAACTTACCACTAAGATAGGATGGCCAAGTTCCTGGTCAGCCCCTCCTGCTGGGAAGAGGGGAGAGCTCTCAGTTCCAGCTGACTTATCTGGGCTAGTGCTGATCAACAGAAATACAATGCAAACCATATATGCAAGTGTGAGTGTGTTACTAACTATAGTAGAAAAAGGAAACAAAAATATCAAATGCATTTTAATAACACATTTTCTTTAAATCACTATATCTAAAATATCATTTCAGCATGTAATCAATATAAAAGTCATTATTGAGATATTTTACATTTTTTAAATACTAAGTCTTTGAAGTCCTCAGGTGTGTATTTTACACTTACACAATCTCTCAGTTTGGACACTAAATTTTCTTTGAAATACTTGATCTGTATTTAGATTTCACAAAATTTATAGTTAGAAAGTAGATTTTCATCTCTAAATTGCTCCAAATAAATACTTCAAAGTTTTCCAATACCCAAATTAAGTACCAATTTTTAAATTTAACTTAAAATTTTTTAAAAAAATAAAGTTTAAATTAAAATTAGTTCTTTGGTTGTGCCAGGCACATTTCAGGGGCTTTATAGTCCTACTTGGTTAGGCTACTGTATTGGACACAGAGCAAGCTCCTGGGGTCATTTTTGGGCAATCCCAGGTATGTATAATGTTAATATTACCTGGGACCTAGCAGGTCTTAAAAACAGTAATATAATAAAACACAAAGAAGAAATATATCAAGTCCCAACTCTGAGTTTGAACTCTAGTTTTGCTACTTTCTGTCTGTAAGGAAGTTACTTCACCTTCTGGACCTCATCTGGGGAGGGAGATAATATTTCTGGCCTCAGCTTTGTAGTGAGAACTAAATAGGACAATGCCTAGTGAGCATATGGTGAGTTGTCAATAAAGACAAGGTAATGTTGTTTCAGAGTTTAAAAATCCTTTCACCTTTCATTATTTCATATCCTCCTTCCTGAAATCTCATTAAGAATGGAAAGATTTATTATCTCCCTTTATAAAAGATCTAGAACTTGAACAGGGGTCTTCAAAATCTAAGCCTATTTTGTTTTCCATATTATGATTACTATCACCATCAGCTGGCTTGAATTGAGTGGTCCCTATGAGAGGTACTCTTCTTAGGGCTGCAGTTTTGATAGCTGTACTACCCCAATTTTACCCTCTGGTTTTGAGGAAGTAGGGCCTGACACAGCTATTCATATCTATAAACTATTGTACAAGGCTTAGAGAAAAGGCAGACTTGTTATCAATATCAGGGATTCAGTCTACCTATTTCTTATGAAATATTTGTCTTTCTACATCCCTAAACACTTACTTAAAAAGAAAGTAAAAGTCTTGATTATTCATGCATGTTTGTTCTGCACCTCACCTCAGATTGATAGGAGATCACAATGAAAGAACATAAGCAATAGTTAATTTTCAAGTTCTCATGCCATTTATTAAAGAATGTATGTGGAGGGGGCGCCTGGGTGGCTCAGTCGTTAAGCGTCTGCCTTTGGCTCGGGTCATGATCCCAGGGTCCTGAGATCGAGCCCCGCATCGGGCTCCCTGCTCGGCCAGAAGCCTGCTTCTCCCTCTGCCACTCCCCCTGCTTGTGTTCCCTCTCTCGCTGTGTCTCTCTCTTCAAATAAATAAATAAAATCTTTAAAAAAAAAAAAAAGAATGTATGTGGAGAGTGACTTTGAGCTCTAATTATCTCATGTAGTCTGAGTGTTTCTGGTTTCCTTTCATTGAGGTACAAGCAGGATATGCTTACATTTATAAATTTGGGATGCTCGTTGGGTCTGTTTTCTGATTTTCTCTTCCTTTCATGACTTGTCAAAAACAGGAGTCTGCCCCTAGGTGTCATTCCAGTCCATTCTGTCTTGATAATCTGCAGCTTGTCAAGGCTGCCCCATAGTCTTTTGTGTCCCTGTCTGGGAGCCCAGGGCACTGCTGAGTGGATCAGGCACCTTGTGAAATATCTGATTGAACTTGGACTCTATCATGCCATCTCAATGAATCAAGCCACTGTAAATTAAAGCTTTGTTCTGCCAGTGGTCTTTCAACCTTCAATACATTTGATTTAAGGGACTTTGGTCTCTGATCACCTCATACTTTATGAGGTGATATTTTGTAAGTGCAGGGAAAGAACGAAACCAAACATTCGGAGAAGACAGTTATGAGGAACACAAGCAAAGAAAATAGGGCCAACCCACATATGGTATCATGTCGTTATTTATAAAGACAGGTGAAACATCATAGTTGGTGCTGTGTAATAGTTACTTCAGTGACCCTCCAGACTGTGTGTCTCAGGGATGTGTCGTAGAGGTAGTCATAAAAAACTTTATGTCACAGGAATTCTGTAAATAAAATGCTTCCACAGGCTTCTGTCTATGCAGCAACAATGATCTGTGATGCAAGTATCAGAATATATAATTTTTTCTTTGTAAATAGGCAAAGAAAAGCTGATATGAATGGTCCTTCTCTGCAGAATAATACTGAATAATGAGTTTTTTAAGTTTTTTTTTCTTATTATCAAGGAACATATACTTATTGTATAATATTAAGGAAAAGATAATAAAATCACCCATAGGTACTTCCACTAAAGATAACCACTCTTAATTTATTTTGTATTTCCTTCCAGTCTTTTTTTTTTTTTTTAAAGATTTTATTTATTTATTTGACAGAGAGAGACAGCGAGAGAGGGAACACAAGCAGGGGGAGTGGGAGAGGGAGAAGCAGGCTTCCCGCTGAGCAGGGAGCCCGATGCGGGGCTCGATCCCAGGACCCTGGGATCATGACCTGAGCTGAAGGCAGCCACGTAACTGACTGAGCCACCCAGGCGCCCCTCCTTCCAGTCTTTTATATGCATATATTTTATAACCTAGTTATAATTGTGCTGTATATAGTTTTATTTCTTGCTTTTTTCTTTTAACATTATAAAATTTTTATGTTACTAGGTTAAGCATTGGATAGACTGTCATAAATCATTTAGCCTATTACCTATTGGAAAATTTTGGTTGAGTTCATTTCATTTTTCTCTTTAAAATAACCCTGTGATGAATACTTTTGAGTTTTTTATCTTGTAACACGCATTTTATAATCCTTTAGTAGAGTTTCTTAAAAGTGGAATTATTGGGGCAAAGGTTATAAATATTTTTAGAGCTCATGATACATAATGACTAATTGATTTCTAGACAGGTTAATTTATCCAATGCTCTGTCCCATCAGAAGCATATAGAAGTGCCTGAGAAGACAGATTTTTAACAACAAATATATTAGTATGTAGATACCAAGGTACAGGTGGTTCTCTTCCGAGGAGTCACCTTGGAAAGTTATACCTATTTAAATGTAGTTGCCTGTGTACATACCGTTACTTCAGAGATGCCCATGATTTAGACATAGAATAGCATCACCAATTTGGGTCCTCAGTAATTTTTGGCTGTTTTTAAAATTGCATGATCTGTTCTCAAAGAATAAAGACTTGCTACCCTCAAAGATATACAAAATATGAATTACCAGCAAATAGCCCTTGCTACTTGCTTTTCCTTCTTCAAGGACCCTGCCCCTGCTGAATGCTGCTATGACCATTAAAGCAATGCCATAGGAGGGCTGGAAGTGAGGAGAAGAGGGACAATGTGGTGTGTGCTTCATAGCCTCTTCCCCTAGCAGCGTCTAAGAAACTGTGTTTACTTGGCTCCATTTGACGCAGAGAACAAATTTAGACCTGAAAGTGGGGAATTAGCATAGTGTATTCATGACAAGTGATTTTATTAAAAGAAATAATTTGATTTTGCTATGGAATGTGTTTTAATGGATTTTACTTGATGAGAGAGCAAAATTGAGAGAGAGAGAGAGATACAAGGGGCAGAGAGAAAGCAAATGAGGCAAAATTTTAATAACTGGGGAAATCTATGTGAAGAGTATATCAGTGATTTTTACTATTCTTGCCATTTCCTTTAGGTTTGAAAAATTTGAAACTGAAAAGATGAGAAAAACAAGTATCTGTAGGGGAGGAAAAATAACTTTCTTCTTCCCTTCTATGTTCTTGGCCAAGACACCCCTATATAAAAAGACAGATTAATGGGAGAAAAACAAATTTAATTATGTATGTATGCATGAATAGGAGCCCCTCAAATGAGACTCAAAGAAGTTACCAGAGCAGGCAGCTTTTATACTTTTTAGACAAAGAAATAAAAAGTTTGTGTAGAATTGACAAAGCAGAGGGTTTTGGGCTTGGAGTGGCAAATGGTAAAGAATGAACAAGGTTTATAAAGTCTTCTTGGCCCTAAATTCCCTATCTCTGGTGATAAGGTTGTCTTCTATCCTCCTGGTACAGGGAGTGTATCTTTCACATGGGAGATTTATTTGCTGCTTCCAGGGGGACAGAGGAAGTTCAAAATGTCCTTCTTAAACTGTTTCTTAACTATCTTTATTCAAAATAATCAATATGCCAATGTAGCATATTTTAGGGTGACATATTCTGAACCCCTACACATACAAACAACACCAAAATGCCCTGAAGAATGATCCAGGAATGACTGAAAATGATCAAGGGCTTGGCATCAAGGCAGATGTGGATCAGAACATACATGATTTTCATGTATCATGGGTAGTCTCCTTTGGAATTCTTCCTTTGGGTGTGGGACTTGTGTACTTGAACTATTTCTTATAAAAGAATACCCAGTGGCAACCTTCCAAATGTATTTTATGGGCAGAATTTATCATCCTAATATAGACAAGTTGGGAAAAATCTGTTTAGACATTTTGAAAGACAAGTTGCCCCCAGCACCAGAGATCAGCAGAGCTCTGCTCATCATCCAGATGCTTTGGCAAATGATGGAGGGACACAGGAAGTAGTAGAAGACAAAGGAAGCTGAGATTATTGAAGCATTTAGGGCGTGAACCAGCTATTCAATTAATAATATTTCAATTGGTCTGATCATCAAGTATATATCGCTTCTCCTTTTTGGCTAACATGTCTTTTTTTGTTATTTCACTTCATGTCTTTGGAATATTACAGAATAAAATCCAATATCTCTTCAAGAAAATGGCAGAGAGAGAGAACTTATCCTATTATCACTGAACTTTTAATTTTTGGTTCTTTTGGTCCATAAACCTCTGCAAAAATGATCATATTAGGAGATCTTAATTTGAACCAAAACTTAAGGTGGCTACCTCATTAGTCCTTGTGTCAGGTTAACTTTGAGCTGACAAGAAAATACTTTCCAATATGGTAAAGGAGCAATTCTTGGACTTTAATGTGCATATAAATACTCAGGGATTTTTTTTTTTTTTTTGAGAGAGGGAGAATGTGTGTGGGGGGGTGGGGGAGGGGTAGGGGAGAGGGAGAGAGAGAATCTTAGGCAGGCTCCACGCTCAGCACAGAGCCCAATGGTGGCTCAATCTCACGACCCTGAGGTAATGACCTGAGCCAAAATCAAGAGTCAGACACTTAACCAACTGAGCCACTCAGGCACCCCTACCCAGAGATCTTCTTAAAAACACAGATTTGGATCCAGCTGATCTGGGGAGGAGCTTAAAATTCTGCATTTCTCACAAATTCCCAGGTGATGCTGATACTGCTGGTCCATGAATCACATTTCAAATAGCAAGTAGAGGACAAAACAAATCTTTGCACTCAAAGGAAGGTATTACCTTCTTTGGCTCTTGGTTTCCTCAGTTGTAAAATGGAGAAAATGCATATATCAAATTCTTGTGAAGTTGAAATGAAATAAGCATTCTGAAAGTACTTCGTAAACTTTGCTTTCTCTATTATTAAATTTTTTTTTTTTTTTTTACTAATACCATATTGCTTTACAAATCCTTCCTCTGCAGAGAACTTAAAAACAAAGATGGGTTGGAGCACCTGGGTGGCTCAGTCAGTCAAGCATCTGACCCTTGGTTTTAGCTCTGATCATGATCTCAAGGTTGTGAGCTCAAGCCCCATTTTGGCTCTGCACTGGGCATGGAACTTGCTTAAAATTCTCTCTCTCTCACTCTCCGTCTGCCCCTCCCCCCTCTCAAAAATAAAAAGAAAAAAAGGGAAAGGAAGGGATGCCAGGTGCAGGAAATTTATGCTGCATTGTTGCTATTCAAGGCTCTTGACACTAATGTGGAAAGTGGAGACCACGAGCAAAATTCATTCCGATGGACAATGCTGTTGAACTATTAAGAATTCTAAAGATTTGATACTTTGATACCTTACTGCAAAGCTATGAAAATTGATTCTCTTTTTCTGAAAAGAAGTTAAGTTTTGGATTTCCATTATACATCATCCTTCCTAAGACTGACTAGAACCTCTCTTCTTTCCCTAACCAAGCACCAGCCAAAATAACAATGGACATTTCATATTGGATTTGGGGAAAGTGATCAAACAGTGAAGCCATAATCTAGTAATTGCAATTATATTATTTTCAAATATAATCTTCAGGCACTGTGGAATGAGAGAACTCTAATTTTAAAAAACCAAAGATAAAGCAATTGATCAGCTATTGAATATCAATAGGACTTCCAGAAAACAGCTGAGTAAACAAACAGGCAGTGCTAAGATTTTATTTCAATTAAGAACAAACAGTTACAGAACATAGAAATCCTTTTGGAAAATAAAATTTTAACACTAAAGTTAAAATTCAAAGCTAACAAGCTTCACTTCCTAGAGATATTATGAGATTTTTTTTTTTTTTAAATAATGGGCAATTCTCACAATGGTGAGAAGTGATAACAGCAGAGGTGGTCAGATGGAGTCTGAGCCATTTACCTTAGACTCCCACATTTGGCTAGACTCAAGTTCCCATAGAAAGAAATTATTTTCCAGTACTTACAAGAATAGAACTGAGGGGCGCCTGGGTGGCTCAGTTGGTTAAGCGACTGCCTTCGGCTCGGGTCATGATCCCGGGGTCCTGGGATCGAGCCCCGCATCAGGCTCCCTGCTCAGCGGGAAGCCTGCTTCTCCCTCTCCCACTCCCCCTGCTTGTGTTCCTGCTCTCGCTGTGTCTCTCTCTGTCAAATAAATAAAAAATCTTAAAAAAAAAAAAAAAAAAAGAATAGAACTGAGATGCCATGCCAGTATGAGTTTAAAAACAAGGAGTTTTTTTTTTTTTAAGATTTTATTTATCTGCGAGAGAGAGAATGAGAGACAGAGAGAGTGAGAGGGAGGAGGGTCAGAGGGAGAAGCAGACTCTCCGCCGAGCAGGGAGCCCGATGCGGGACTCGATCCCGGGACTCCAGGATCATGACCTGAGCCGAAGGCAGCCGCTTAACCAACTGAGCCACCCTGGCGCCCCAAAACAAGGAGTTTCTTAAACTCCACTGTCTTTAACTGCCTACAATTATATTAGCAACTAGCTTGAGGGAAGGTGGTAGCAGTGATGGATTCCCTGTGTGGGGTAGAAGAGAGGAGGCTATTTGATAAAGGTAAGATGATCCCCGGGAAAACCAAAGTCCTATTTTACTTCAAAATTTAAAAACATTTATACCCTGCATAATTATGACTACACAAATCTAACATACATTTAAGATTAAATTGTTAACTGATGTCTTTACAATCTCATTGTATAATGAAAAATTCAGGACTATGTATTTTATTCTTTTTTCCTTTTCATGTTATTATCAATGTTCTCAGAGATCCTAGTCATTTTTCCCATTATTTAAAAAAAATCTGATTTCCTGTTTATTTTACTCTGTGTCTGAGTTATTCCTTCTTACCCTATCTTCACACCCCCTTGTTGGTTGGTGTCAGCAGAGGTCTGGAGCGATGGCTATTGACTCACTACCTTGTCACCTATGTGTGTTTGTGCTGAGTCACACATTTAAAGGGGAGGGAATAGGAAGGATCCGGAGGAGAGAATAGAGATTTTAATGAGACAACTCAACTGATAATATCGGCCCTACCACATATGACTTATCTCCATAAGGATTGAGAAAATATGAGTTTTATAATTTTTATTATTTTTTAAGATTTTTATGTATTTGAGAAATTTGCATGTATATTGTCTGTCCATATCTATACATGGCATGTGAGTAATTCTTAACGATGCACATGAATATGCATGAATATTATAAGCATACTTGGGTAGACCTGGTAAATGTTAGTAGATTTTGAAAGAACAAAGCAGGTGAAACTGAGTGTTGTTGGAGTGGGGGGTGGGGTGGGAGGGATGGGGTGACTGGGTGATGGACACTGGGGAGGGTGTGTGCTCTGGTAAGCGCTGTGAATTGTGCAAGACTGTTGAATCTCAGATCTGTACCTCTGAAACAAATAATGCAATATATGTTAAGAAAAAAAAAAAAGAAGAAGATAGCAGGAGGGGAAGAATGAAGGGGGGAAATCGGAGGGGTAGACGAACCATGAGAGACTATGGACTCTGAAAAACAAACTGAGGGTTCTAGAGGGGAGGGGGGTGGGAGGATGGGTTAGCCTGGTGGTGGGTATTGAGGAGGGCACATTCTGCATGCAGCACTGGGTGTTGTGCACAAACAATGAATCATGGAACACTACATCAAAAACTAATGATGTAATGTATGGGGATTAACATAAGAATAAAAAAAATCAAAAAAAAAAAAAGAAAGAGGCAGCAATGGTAATTTTATAAGCTGTTTAACTCAGTAAGTCAAATTTGAACAGGAGTCAAGTCAAACTTGTTGAGAACGTTTATTGCTGCCAGTGGAGATGAATGAAGTGTAGACTCCCTTTGTCAAGATGAGCCAAGGCGAGCGGGCCCTCACTCCTTGGCCAGGCCTTTGTCCCTGGACTGTCACGGTCAGGCTGGTGGGAGGCCGCGGCCCCTTCCTCTGGGACCCCCTGATGGTAGTGCCTGCTCCCCGGTGACTAGCTTCGCTGCACAGTTTGAAGCCGCTTCAGTTTTGTTTTTTGCCTTCGAGCAGTTCTCAGTTTTTTAGTTTTCAAGAAACTGTCCTCTAATTGGTATAGGAAGTCTTCAATTCGCCCAACCTAGAAGAAATAAACAGACATAACAAGATTTGTGGTTGTGTTTTCCAGGTTTAGTGTAGTTAGGAAAATGGTGAGGCAGTTAAAATGAAAAGGCACATACAGGTCCACGTTGGAACAGAATTGGCAGAGATGGAAATGATTGAACGTAAAAGCTTCCTTCAGTCTCCATGTCGGGTTCCCTTATTTTAGGAACATGAAGCAGACATGCAGGCGTTTGCTTTACCACTCAGTCCTATGTCCTGGGTATGGAAGTGGGGACCATAATCACCCACTGTCTTTAATGGTCAGTAAAACCAGGGATTTCAAAAAGAAACGGTGAAAAAAAAAAATTCCATTATCAAAAGGAAGAATGGAAACAAACAACCGCCCCCCCTGCCAAAAGTAAGAGTTTCTAGCATTTGTATGCCCCTGGCCAACTTGGGAGAAAAATGAATATTACACATTGTCTTAGCAAGAACCATTTCTCCTTTAAATCAAAACACAATTTTGGGGAAATACATTTTCTTAAAAAATGCCACACCCCAGGGAATAAGATAAAGTAATGATATACAAAAATGGGGCGCCTGGGTGGCTCAGTTGGTTAAGCGACTGCCTTCAGCTCAGGTCATGATCCTGGAGTCCCGGGATCGAGTCCCGCATCGGGCTCCCTGCTCAGTGGAGAGCCTGCTTCTGCCTCTCTCTCTGCCTGCCTCTCTGCCCACTTGTGCTTTCTCTCTGTGTGTCAAATAAATAAATAAAATCTTTAAAAAAAAAAAAAGTAATGATATACAAAACAATAATTCTTAAAAATAAACTATTAGTCTTTCTCCAAAGAAAACTTATAATTATTCAGTGACTGTTGGTTGAATATGTTGTACTATTTGTCACTATTTTATTCTACTAAAGAATTGTAGAATAAAACAGTTTACATATATGCTGAGTTGGGCTCCCATCAAAGTCTGTAGATATAATAATTCATACTTAGCCCTGACTCCCAGCACTGCATATTGTATTAGCCTAAAGTCACTCACTGAGAGCCCATTGTCATAAAGTTAGCTCAAAGCTAGAGCACTTATTATTCAAGGTACACGAACATATCATCTACTTAAGATAAAAGCACTTAAACTCTAATTTTCCAATTTTGAGTTCTACTTTTAAATCACTTGATTTATCATTCAGGGCAATATCCAAAAGATAATTCAGATTGTCAAAAAGAGAATAATAAATGGTAGCATTCATCTATATGTTATGCTTAGGTCTTTTATTACACCAGGTGATATAAATTGTCCATTGGTTTCCTTAAGAAAATAAGATAATTTATTTATGTGAAAACAATTGTTTTTAAAAACCTAAAATCACTTTAGGTAAATTTCTCCAAAAGCACATTGTTGTTTATGATGTCTGATCATAGTGGCAATCATCAAAATAATTTGACATGAAGATGAAGCCAGTGAATTATTCTATGTATTCCATACATTTATACTATCCAACTTACACCAAAATCATAAGTAAAAAATTAACACAGAGCACAATCAAAACAAACATAATGGATGGCACTTTACCGTTATTTCAATAGTTGATGACTCACTCATGTTTTTGCACTGAAAATGTATCATTTAAATCAAAGCTCTTTACAATTAGAATGTTTGCAATTAGTCCAAATACAATTTAAAATTACAATCCTAATGCAACAAAAAAGCTTCTTTCAATGATAATTGTTTTTAAAATATCCATTAGGTGGCTGCTGCCTTTTTTCCTGTTTAAATTGTATTTATTAACTGCAGTTTTGACTAACTGGGTTGCTTTTCATTAAAAAAGACAAAGAAGTACATAGGATGTCTGCTTGGAACAAAGAGTACTGTTAAATTAAGCTGGAGGTCTAGAGTATACACTACCTACATGTCTTAGCCTGGCCTGTCTGTTTACCTCCTATCTGGTCTGTCTACATGCTATCCTTTCAACCCATTCTCCTACTGGTACTGGAATGATCTTTTTAAAATGTAGGTCCGGTCACATTTTTCCTTGCTGAAAATACCTAAATGGATTCCCAAGCCCTTAACATGGCCTACACAGTTTTGAGTGATCTGGTTTTACTTGCATCTCTATTTCTGTCTCCTATCACTCCATTCTCCTCAGTATGTAGTACATCTTTCAGTTATCTGAACATAGCAGTGCAGTGTTCTCTGCACCCTTGATCTTCTTAATGATATGCCATGTGATGGAATACTCCCATTGGAACGCTTAAAATTCCTCTGGATTTCAAGTTCAACATCAATGCCTGAGAGACATCTTCTTTGATAATCCAGACTAGGTTGGGTCTCTCAAAAACATATATATTCCCATAGCAGCCCATTCATCTCTTTGCAAATTGTAATTTTTTTTTACCTAATTGTTATAATGATTTATTTAATATTTATTTAATATCCCATCTGGGTTTTAAGGTCTCTAAGGCAGGAATGAGGTCCATGTTGTCCACTATTCCCAGCATCTAGGATATGGTAGACCCTCAGTAATCCTCCTCTTTAAGAATAGAGCTGAAGACATTCAGCAACGAATTTGTTTTTCCAGATTCACAGTGATGTCTGGTATGCAGCACATCAGAAGGCTTTCTTTTCTCTTACAAATTAAATAATCACCACTTTCATGTGCCATCATTTTATCATCATTGTTTAGCTTTGAGAGTCTCCAGGCAAGATACCAACAAGGTGTGATCTCCATACTTGAAATGGACTGAGGTAGAAAGGGCAACAGATGAAGAGAGTCAGGAGTGTTGAGTTCTGCTTGTGGGCTGGCTTATAACCCTGATCTGTGACCCCAGAGAAGTCACTTGGCCTCTCTGAGCTTCAGCTTAACTGACCTTGGGTGAAGAAAGTGTTCACCTGGATAATTTCCAAGGACACATCAAGCCAAAAAATTCCATGACTTGTACTCACATCAGCTCTAAGTTAGTCCAATCTTACATGAGTCTTCACATTTTTCAAATCAGAGGTTATTCTCTTAGATTATACCATTAGATGAATGACACACTATGCAGTAAAGTAAGTCAATTTTAGCTTCTATACTTTCTGAAGTGTAGGAGAGCTGCAACATGTTTTTAGTAAAGCTGGTTCTTTATTTTCTTTTTTTAAGTCAAGGAAAGAAAAATGCCAGTTGAAGAGAAAATAGACTCATATAACTAAGAAGAACAGATTGCAAACGATAGAAATTTCTATAAAGCCCTTAGGGAAATAAAACACAAAGAAATATGTAAGCATGCAAGGAAGAGAAATGAGCCAGTTTTTGGAGCAGAGGCCTTATTAGACTTTCTTTTTGGTACAGAATCTACTTGCTTAACTATATCAGATAGTCTACTTGGTCATTCTGGGTCTAATTTTCCCATTTGCAAAATGGGCAGATGGCATTTTTTTTTTATGTATCTATGTGCCAATGCTGACTTGGCTTTACAGAACTATGGACATCAGAACAAATGAGCTTGCAGAGAATTTTGGGATGTCAGATGATCAAGGGGACTGAAGGTCTCAGTGAGAGGGCAGATTCTCACCTATCATATGGCCATCAATCATAATCTACATCAAAGTGTAAGGAAATTATTATCAACTAGTTTTTCAGGACCCTTAAATCTTATACACAAAAATCTTTCAGTCATGATTTAGTGTAGATTCAAGAAGTTCAGAACGAAGTTCAGAACTCTGCAACTCTAAAAGAGAAGACAGCCTGAGAAGTAATAGATTTTGAAATTAAAATTTTAATCGTGCAAAAATAAATAAATACCAATCTGTAAGAAATGTGGAGGTAACTAAACAGACCAACTTATATTAGAGGAAAATTTCTAATCAACTCAGATTTCAAAGGGAGCACATTTATTCTTTCATGCAAATATTTATTGAACATTTACTATGTGCTTGGCACTGTAATAGGGTGATAAGCAAAAATATCAAGATATTTGTTTATGAGTAACTCATATTCATGTAGGAGAGGCTTAATGAAAAAATGATTACAATAAAGCATAACTGCTTCTGTAAGTTAATATATGAAAAGTTCTATTGGCAAAAATGTCAGAACAGTGAATTCTACTTGAAGGAATGTGGACATGCATTGGGATGATAGGAGCTGGCTCTTTGCCAGGACAAGAAGTGCATTCCAGATAGAGGGAAGGGCATCCATAGAGCCATGTTGTGAAAGAACATGGGCTATTTGATAGGGATAAGTCTTATAGCATAGATGTAGGCATCGGGAGACTAGGAGTAGAGATACATACAGCAGGAAATATTGATTGGGGTCAGCTTGTAAAAAGTGGAAAAATATTTAGCCATGTGCTTAGAAAGTAAATCTGGTACCATTATGTGGAGTGGAATGCAGCCAGGGAAACTAGAGGCAGGTGAATCAATTAGGGGACCGGTGTAATTGGATATGGAAAATATTATGAGGGCCTGAATCAAGAACTTAAGGGATATTTGGAAGTAAACTCTATAGACTTGATGAAAAATTCTGTGTTGGGACAAGAAGGTAAGCAAAATTAGGAATGACTGTGAAGTTTCTAACTTGAGATAATGATGATTTTTAATGAGATAAGAAATACAATTAGGTGAACAGTTTTAGGGAAAAGAAATGATTTTGATTCATGACAAATATAAGAAATAGAAAAAAGTTCACATAATCAGAAATTAATTAAAAATGGACCTATAATAATAGCCTAGTACTAGGCTAAAAGCCAGAATGGAACAAAACTCCAAATTTAAAAAAACCCAGCAACCTACCATTTTGCAGCCTACCATGTAAAAAGCATCCTACCAGTTAAAAAGTGCTAAGAAAAACAAAAAGGATGCTTTCAGTTATTCAGAGTGATTATCACAGAGATACGGTACTGGATCGAAGTCAGATATACCTGGTTTGGAATTCCAGCTCCAGCATTTACTTGTTGTGTGACTTTGTGAAATTTTATTTAAGTTCTTAAAACCTAAGTTTCTTTTTCTATCAATTGCTTCACAGGATCCTAGTAAGATTAAATTAATTTATGTGAAATATTTGCGTAAGTCTGTATCGCTATTATTTAATAACATTAATATCTGAATCTGGAAGTGTATGCTCAGTAAATAGAAAAAAAATAACTAAATGAAAAAAATACAAAAGTGGAGGAAAATAAGATAAACCACATTAACGGACACTCTGTTTTTGGCCTCTACTCTGCGAGGGATGCTGCCTCAGTACCTGCACTAATTGTAGTTGCCACACATTAAAGTCTTGTGATCAGGTCTCAAAATTCCACTATATATAAAAGTCAGAAATAGGAGGGGGCAGAGAAAGGAGAGGAAAGAGGAGTTTCTGATAGCACATATTTGTTGCAAGTTCAATATAAATCAACAGTATTCTCTGTTTGCCTCCCTAGAAACCAATCTGCTTATAGACAACAATGTCTGTCTCATGGAAGCAACTTAAGTGTTTACTGAAAGATGAATGAATAAAGAAAATGTCTTACACACACACACACACACACACACAGAGTGAGAGAGAGAGAGAGAGAGAGAATATTATTCAGCCAGAAAAAAAGAAAGAAATCTTGTTATTTGCAACGGCATGAATGGAACTTGAAGGCATTATGCTAAGTGAAATAAGTCAGAGAAAGACAACCAAGTTCATAGACACAGAGAACAGACTGGTGGTTGTCAGAAGTGCAGGGGGGGGTGGGCAAAATAGATGAAGGTAGTCAAAAGGTACAAACTTCCAGTTATGAAATAAATAATTCATGGGGATGTAATGTACAGCATGGTGACTACAGTTAATAATATGGTACTGTATATTTGAAAGTTGATGAGAGATTCAATCTTAGAAGTTCTCATCATAAAAAACCCCCCAAAACTTTAAATATGTGTGGCAATGGATGTTAACTAGACTTACTGTGGTGATCATTTCACAATATATATGAATATCATTATGTTGTACACCTGAAATTACTATAATGTTATATGTCAATTATATCTCTATAAAATACAAAAAAACCCACTTTTCCCATAAAATGTGTCTGTTTCAAAGGAGACAAATACTTTTATTCCTTCTCTGCTCAGGTCCTATCACATCTGGGCTATCATGCTTGGTTCTGGGTGTGTCAAGGGTCTTACTCCAAACTGTATGAAGAAAAGTTGAAGGATCTGGAGGTCTTTAAAATGAAGAAGGGAATCATAACAAGAATCTGTGGTGTCCAAGTAAGTCAAGATTGTTATGTGGAAAGCGTGATGGATTTGTTTTGTGTTAGCTGATACAGTGGAAAGAGTGCTATCCACTATTAGAGAGTAAGTTTGATTCTTGAGTCTCCCACTAGCCATGTGACTTAACTTCTGACCTTTAATTTTCTCATATCTCGTATAAATAGCAAATTAATAATGATAATCATGGTCTACTTGACAGGGTTTTTGTGAGGATTAAATGGTTTAATGTTTATAAAAAGTTCTGCAAAAATGGTTAAGCCATCCAGGGAGATTATAATATCAGTACGTTGTGTAGTGTCTGGTGCCTCCATAGTAGGTTCTCAGTAAATATTTGCTGAATCAATGAATAACTGAAGGAGTCATCAAATGAGTGAAAGAGTAGATATTAGGTATAACTGTTTTTTTTCACAATTGTATAAAAATGAAAGAGACTTTAGGGTGAGGTATGGCAACCCCCATCACAGAGATTGGAAATCAAACATTAGATGACTCTTGGAGAGCATGAAATATTTGTGAGTCATGTGTGAGCTAGGGGTTGGATTCAATAAATTTTTAAAAATCCATTCCAACTTTAAAGTATTAATTCTATGATGGTTAGTTTGACCTGGATTCATTCCACAGAAATGTGCTCCATACAAGGAGGGTGTATTGCACTTTGCTTGTACCACACAGAGAAGCATACGGAAATGAGAGGGACCCAACAACTTCTACTGTAGTTTTTTATATTCTGAAAGTACTGAACTAATTAATATAAACACCCATAGATACTGGGATTCTTGAGCCTCTCCCGTGTCCCATTTATAAGATTATCATCTCTAAAAGACCTATATTTTCTTCTCTGGATGTATCAGAATTGTATCTTGCATGTACAGGACCCTTATTATGGATTAGCTTAATAGCAGAAGGTAGTTCACAGCACACTCATTTCCTTTTCATCTTATAACTGCACAAGATTATGTATTGGCACTAAAATGTTTCTTTTCAGTTAATGATTTTATATTTTTTCAGCATATCAAAACTTACAATCTTCTACTGGATTTCAGGATAAAATGCAACATTTTTACAGATAAAAATAATATGTTTTCCCACATACAACCACTCATAATCACTTTAAATATAGGCATGCTAAAAGGTACTTGAATATTTACTACAATAATCTTTTACTTTAAATTGGTTTGTATCTTATATGTAGGTGGAAAGTATAGGGATGCCCTTGGGTCAGGTGACATTCTGTTCACTTAAGAGCTTTCATGTGAAGGAGGATTGCTATTAACTCTCCATCATTTTGTGGTGTTGACTGTGCCTTCATTTGCACAGAGATCTAACCTATTTTCACATGGTAATTGAAGGCATATGGGCCAGGGTGAAAGCAACATTACTGCCTTCCATTTATTGCGTGAGGGCTGATCATGAGACCAAAGGCATTGCTGAGAAAGAAACTGAATTTTAGGGCAATAGTTAGAAATGGGGGCAAACTAAGGAAAGAGATAACTAGAAGCTCAACATGAGCAAATTTAGTGAGACATGATAACAATAAGGGACTACACAGCAATGACCTGATAGAGATTTGAAAGGGGAGTCATTCAGATGTGGTAGAGGGGAAGGAGAGTCACTGTGAAGATTTGGGTGGCCCTTTTCCTTCCAAAGTCAATTAAGATCAAACACTATTGGATTGAGTTGAATTGTGTTCTCTCAAAATCCATACACTGAAGTCTTAACTCTCTGTACTTCAGAATGTGACCTTATTTAGAGAGGTAGTCAAGTTAAAATGAAGTCATTAGGGTGGGCCCTTAATCCAGAATGATTGGTTCTCATAAAAAAGGGAAATTTGGATAGGCATACAGGGAGAGTGCCATATGAAGACAAAGGCAGAGATTGTGGTGATATTCCTATAAGCCAAGGTATGATAAAAATTGCCAACAAACCACTGGAAGCTAGAGAGGCATGGAATGAATTCTTCCTCATGGCTCTCAGAAGAAACCAACTCCATGACACTTTGATCTTGAAATTTCCAGCTTCCAGAACTGCAAGATGATCAATTTCTATTGTTTTAGCCACTCAGTTTGTGGTACTTTGTTATAGTAGCCCTAGGAAACTAATACAACTAAGCCATAAAATTAATGGAAGCTCAATTAAGTTCTAATTTTCCCCTCAAATATGACTGATGTTTTCTAAAATTCACTTTTCCTGCTGGTTCATGCTCCCTACTAAGCCTGCCAGTTTAGTGTGTACCATGGGAACCAGGGTTGCTTCTTCCCAATAACGGCAGTGAGAGGAAGTTGACCTCAAACGTGAAAGCATGGGTAAATTACACTGGGAAGACTTGAAATGGTACTTCCTATTGGATTTCATGTAGCCTGGATCACAGAGAGGGGATTAGCTATGTTTGTACGGGTTTGTTTGCATATGTTCATGCCTTAGGAATTGGGTGCTCAAAGGATTTTTTAGTAAAGCTTTTAAAGATGATTATTAAGAAGAAAAAATGTAGATGAAATGAGAATCACATTCTTCAGGAATAAATATCATGTTTATATGACTATGATGGTGGTTACAGAATGAGAATGTGTTTCTAGAGATTAGCAGTATGGACCAAAATCCTCTCGGCAAAACAGACATTTCACTCCACCACAGTGGATTTGGTAACATTAGTTTCTTTGCCCTGTTCCATTTAGTTTCCAGACCAAATGCTTTTAAATATTTATCATCCAAAATGGTTTGAATTTTAATTCTTATTAGAATGACAATTGTTTTCAAACAGGCTTGAAATTAATTTCTAAAATAAACTTAGTTTTTGAAACAGAGTTGTTTCTGTTATTCATAATATATCAATTTCCTTTAGCTTTTGGCCTGCATTCAAGCAGACAAGCCCCACATTTTTCCTTTTTCATTTAGTGAATTTGGAATTTTATTCAGTATTTTAGTCATAAAAGTGCAACGTGAAAACATGAGGCACCTGCCCCAGAGAAATTACAAAATGTGCAAAAAAACTTTGTGCTAAACTGTATTACCAACTCTTGATTGAAAACTCCCCTAATGATAACACTTTTTGTTATGTTTACTATAGAGTTAAAGAAAAATTACAAATCTTTCCATGACTTTGTCCAGGAAACCATGTGTCATAGTTTTTTAAAAAATTATTTTTTAACATTTAATGGCATAGTTTATCTGAGGGTTTAAATATATATTTTTAAAATTTTTATTTTGAGGTAAGTGTGGATTCACATGCATCAGTGAGAAGCAATACAAGGAGAACCTATGTACTCTCAGTTTGCCCCAATGGTAACATCCTGCAAAACTGTAGAATACCATAGCCAGGATATTGACATTGACACAGTTAAGAAACAGAACAGCTCCATTACCATGAAGATCTCACATGTTTCCCTTTTACAGCTACACCCATTTTTCTCCAGGTTCCTCATCCCTGAAGCCCTGGCAACCATTCATCTATTGTCCATTTGTACAATTTTATCATTTTAAGAAGGTTATATACATGGGAACATGTAGAATTCTGCAATTCTCTGGAGACTTATTCAGGTTGTTGTGTGTATCGACAGTTTGTCCCTTTTCATTGCTGAGTAGTAACCCATGTACCACAATTTGTTTAATGATTCACCCTTTGAAGGGTATCCAGGTTACTTCTGATTTTTGGCTTTTATGAATTAAATTGCTATAAACAATTGTGTACAGGTTTTTGTGTGGACATAAGACTTCATTTCTCTGGAACAAATGACCAGGAGTACAATTGCCAGGTCATATGGTAGTTGAATATTTAGTTTTTTAAAGAAACTGTTGGGGTGCCTGGGAGGCTCAGTCAGTTAAGTGCCCAACTCTTAATTTTAACAGATCATGATCATGATCTCAGGGTGCTGAGATTGAGCCCTGCACTGGGCTCCATGCTGGGTGTGAAGCCTGCTTAAGATTCTCTCCCTCTCCCTCTGTCCCTTCCCCACCCGACCCCGACTCACATGCTCTTTCTCTCTCTAAAACAAACAAACAAACAAACAAACAAACAAACAAACAAACAAACAAACAAAAACAAAAAACAAAACAAAACAAAAACCCAACCCCGGGGTGCCTGAGTGGCTCAGTTGCTTAAGCATCCACCTTCTGCTCAGGTCACGATCCCAGGGTCCTGGGATCGAGTCCCGCATCGGGCTCCCTGCTTGTCGGGGCAGGGAGCCGGCTTCTCCCTCTACCCTCTACCCTTCCCCCCTGCTCAGGCACTCTCTCTCTGTCTCTTTCTCTGGTGCTATCTCTCTCTCTCTCTCTCTTTCTGGTGCTCTCTCTCTCACACGCTCTCAAATAATCTCTTCATAAAACAAAACAAAACAAAACAAAACAAAAAAACCAACGCCCTCACCCCCCAAACTCTGTCATATTATTTTCCACAATGGCTATACGATTTTATATTCCCACTAGCAACATATGAGAGATCCTCACCAGCATTTAGTGTTGTCACTATTTTTTATTTGAGCTATTTTGATAGGTGTGCAGTGATTTATCTCACTGTGGTTTTAATTTGCATTTCCCTAGTGACCAGGGATGTTTAACATCTTTTAATGTGTTTACTTGCCATTCTCTTTGGTGAAATGTCTGTTCATGTCTTTTGCCCACTTTCAAATTGGTTTAACTGCTTTTTAACTATTGAATTTTGAGAATTCTTTATATAATCTAAATATTAGTCCTTTGTTGGATATGTAGTCTGCAAATGTTTTTCTCTTGCCCTGTAACTTGTCTTTTCATCCTTTGCAACAGAATCTTTCACAAAGCAAAAGTTTTTAATTTGGAAGTCTAATTTCCAATTAGACTTTTATGGATCATGTTTTTGGTATCAAGTTTAAAAACTCTTTGCAGAGACTAAAATCCCAAAGATTTTTTTTTCCTAAAAGTTGTATAGTTTTATATTTTACAGTTTTAGTCAGCTTTTGAATAAAGAGTGATACTTAAGTCAGGATATTTTTTTTCCTATGTGTGTCCAAATGCTCCAGCACCATTTGTTGGAGCTATTTTTCCTTCATTAAATTGCTTTTGTTTCTTTATAAAACATCATTTGAACATGTTTATATGGGTTTATTTCCGAGTTTTCTAATTTATTTCATTGAGCTATGTGTCTGTTCCTCCATCAATACCACAAAGTCTTGATAACTGTAGGTAATAAAGTCTAATAAAGTCTTGGAATTAAGTAGACTGATTCCTCACCTTTCATTCTTTTTCTAGAGTGTTTTAGCTATTCTGTTTTCTTTGTCTTCCCATATACATTTTAGAATGGTCTTGTCTTCATGTATGAAAAATCTTCCTGGAATTTTAATAGGAATTGCATTAAGCCTGTATATCAATTTTGAGAGATTGATGTCCATACTATGTTGAGTCTTCCAATTTATGAACACAGCATGTCCCACCATTTATTTAGATCTTTGATTTCTTTCCTTATTGTTTTGTAATTTTTGGCATGCAAATTCTATGCATGTTTTGTTAGATTCATAGCAAAGCATTTCACTTTTTTAAAGCAATTATAAATGGTACTGTATTTTAAATCTCAGTGTCCTTGATCACTGCTAGTATATAGTTACATAATTGAGTTTTGCACATTTATCTTGTGTCTTGCAACCTTGGTGAACACACTACTACTACTACTTATTATTATTACTATTATCATCATCATTTTGTAGATTCCTTGGGATTTTCTATGTAGACAATCATGCTGTCTGCAAATAGGGAAAGTTCTATTTCTTCTTTTCTGATCTCTATGCCTTTTATTTCCTTTTCTTGCCTTTCAGCAGTGGCTAGAATTTCCAGTACAATGTTGAATAGGAGTGGTGAGAGCTGACACACTTGCCTTGTTTCTGATCTTAGGGGGAATGACTTCAGTTTTTGAGTATTAAGTATAATGTTAGCTGTAGGATTTTTGTAAATGCTGTTTAACAAGCTGAGAGGGTTCTCCTCTATGCCTAATTTTCTGAGAGTTTTTCTTATCATGAATAGGTGTTTAATTTTGTTGACTGCTTTTTCTGCATCAATTGATATGATCATGTGATTTTATTTTTTGTATCCTGTTAATTTGAAAGATTACAATGAATTTCAAATAATCAGACTTGCATCTCTGGAATGAACTCCATTTGGTTATGGCTTATAATTCTTTTTACATTTTGCTAAATTCTATTTCCTAAGATTTTAAGGATTTTTGCCTCTATATTCATAAAGGATATTGAGTTGCATTTTTTGGTACTGTTTGTCTTGTTTGTTATCAGTATAATACTAACTTTATAATGTGAATTGGGGAATGATTCTTCCTCTTGTATTCTTTGAAAGAGATTATATAGAATTTACATCAAACCAGCTGTGCTTGGAGATTTCTTTTTTGGGAGTTTTAAGTTGTGAATGAAATTTTCTTAATAGTTATATGATGATTGAAATTATTTCATATTGGGTGAGTTGTCCTGGTTTGTGTTTTTTGAGGAATTGTACATTTCATCTAAGTGCCAAATTTATATGTGTAGAGTTGATCATAGTACTCCCTTATTAGCCTTTTGATGTCTGCAGGGTCTATAGGGATATCCCATTCCATTCCTGATATTGGTCATTTGTGTCTTCCCTTTTGTTCTTCATTAGTCCTATTCAGGCTTTGCAGATTTTGTTGATTTGTTTAAAGAACTAGTGCTTTGTTTAACTGATTTTCTCCATTTTTTTTTCTGTTTTCATTTTCATTGATTTTTAGTTTTCTTTTTATTATTTCCTTCTTTGTGCTTACTTTGGGTTTATTTTGCTTTTCTTTTTTATGTTCTTGAGGTGGGGCTTCAGTAATTGATTTGAGATTTTTTTTCTATTATACTATATGCATTTAGTATTATACACTTATCTTTCAGTGCCGCTTTGTCTGTGTCCCCCAAATTTTGATATGTTGTGTTTTCATTTTCATTCAGTTCAATGTAGTTTTTAATTTTCTTTGAGACTTGTTTTTGATCCATGGATTATCCTAGTATTTAGAGATTTTCTGTTATCTCTCTGATGTTTGTTCCATTGAAGTTGAAGTAAATGTTGTTTATGATTTCAGTTAAAAAAAATGTTGAGGTTTGTTTATGGCCCAAGATATAGTCTATTTTGGTATATATTCCATGGGCACTTGAAAAGAATGTGTATTTTGCTGTTGCTGGATAGATGTTCTATAAATGTGGGTTAGGTACTCTTGCTTGATGGTATTATGGAGTTATATATATACTTGCTGACTTTTCTGATTAGTTGCTCTATTGATTGTTGAGAGAGAGGAGTTAAAATCTCCAACCATATTGCAGACTTGTTTATTTTTCCTTTCAGTCCTATCAGTTTTTGTTTCATATATTTTTCAGACCTGTTTGGTGCATATACATTGCTATGTCTTCTTGGTGGATTGACCCTTTTATCATTATGTAATATCTCTCTCTGTCTCCAGTAATTTTCTTTGCTGTGAAGTCACTTTGGTATTAATATAGCCACTACCACTTTCCATATATTAATGTCTGTGTGATATCTTTTTCCATCCTTTGACTTTCAGCCTGCCTATGTCATCATATTTGATGAGTTTGTAGACAGCATATTGTTGAATCATGAATCTAAATTCATTTTGCCAGTCTCTGTCCTTCAATTGGTATATTTAGACCATTTACATTTAATATAATTATTGCTATATAAGGGCTTTGTCATTTTATTTTTTGTTTTCCTTTTGCTCTCTCTTTTTTTTTTAAATTTTTTTTAACCTGCGTAGGAGTACTGAGACGTTTTTAAGAATTCCATTTTAATTTATCTAGTGTTTTTTTGCGTATCATTTTGTATAGCATTTTTAGTAGTTGCTCTAGGTATTAATATATATATATTTCAATATATAATATAAAATTATATATATAAATATTTGTATATATAAATACACTTCAAACATAAAATGCAGACACCAGTAGACTGAAAATTGTTTACTTTTTTCTTCATTTTATGTTCAATTGGAGTATAGAGACCTTGCTTTAACATGTCTTTACCTTTCTCCATTTATAATGTGCTCTACATATATTCCCCCATTTAAATATTTGCTCTACATATATTTAGAAGGTTATTAATTATAGATTTAATTCCCCTAATAGATAGGCCTATTCAGATTGTCTGTTTCTTCTTGAGTGAGTTTTGGCAGGTTGTGTCTTTCAAGGAATTCGACCATTTCATCTAGGTTATCAAATTTGTGGGCAGAGCATTTGTTCACAGTATTCCTTTTTTGTCCTTTTAATTTCCATGGGATCTATAGTGATGTCCCCTCTTTAATAACTGATTATTAATTTGTGTCTTCTGGTTTTGTTTTGTTTTGTTTTGTTTTGTTTTTTCCTTAGTTAGCTTGGCTAGAGGCTTATTGATTTTATTGATCTTTTCAAAGAACCAGTTTTGGTTTGGTTGATTTTCTCTATTAACTTCCTGTTTTCACTTTCATTGATTTATGCTCTAATTCTTAATATTTATTTTCTTCTGCTTACTTTGGACTTGATTTGCTCTCTTTTTTCCCCTAGTTTCTTAAGGTGAAACTAAGATGATTGATTTTAGATCTTCTTTTCTAATGTGTATATTCAAATGCTACAAATCTCCCTCTAAGCACTACTTTCACTATGTCACAAAAATTTGTTAAGTTGTGTTTTTATTTTCATTTGATTTAAAATATTTTAAAATTTTTCTTGAGATTTCTTATTTGATCCATGTATTATGTAGCTGTATGTTGTTTAATCTTTATGTATTTTGAGATTTTCCTGTTATTGATTCTAATCTAATTCCATCATGGCCTGAGAGCAGACATTGTATGATTTCTATTATTTTAAATTTTAAGGTGGCTTTTATGGCTTACAGTGTGGCCTATCTTGGCGAATGGGCAACAATAAAGCAACAATGTATTTGATTATGCATGCCTATGTATATATCTTATGTGTATGTGTGTGTGTATATATATATATATGTGCCTATGTACATATCCTATGTGTATGTGTGTGTATATACACACATATGTATATACATACACACTTATGTTTGCTTATATATATAAATAAAATAAATGAGAGCAATGATACAGAGATGAAAAAAATGATTATTTTGTTATAAGGTAATCACACTACCTGTGTAGTGGTGTAGTTGTATCCATTTGAAAGTGGACTTGGAGTAGTTGTAAAGGTATATTGTAAACTCTAAGACAACTAGTAAAAATAGTAAAAAAAAATTATAACTGATATGCTAAGAAAGGAGAGAAAATAGAATCATATAAAATACCCAATTAAAACCACAAAAGGCAGAGAAAGACTGTAGGACTGTTATGACTTTGTCAACATTTACCAAATAGAGCACAGGGTGCTGGATGATGAGCTGCATGCAGTTCAACAAAAGACCACAAGAGAAACTGAAATAGAGAAATATGTTATTCATAAGTCCTGGAGGAAGTACACAGCATGCCTTGAGGCACCATATGGAGAGGTGAGGCAGGGTACAGGTAGAGAGAGAGAGAGACAGGACCCAGGGCACATGCCTTTATTAGGGCCCATTGGTGTTGTTTAGATTGGGTAATTTTCATTTTTCTATCTTCATTTTATTGATTCTTTTCTCTGTCCCCTTCATTCTGTCATTGAAACCCTCCACTGAGTTTTTAAGTTTTTATTTTAGTTTCAGTATAGTTATGATACAGTGTTATATGAGTTTCAGGTGTACAATATAGTAATTCAACAATTCCATATATCAGCCAGTGCTCAATAATACAAGTGTACTCCTTAATTCCCATCACCTATTTCACCCATCTCCCTACCCAACTTCCCTTGGGTAACCATCAGTTTCTTCTCTATAGTTAAGAGTCTGTTTTTTGGTTTGTCTCTCTCTCCCCACCCCCCATGTTTGCTCATTTGTTTTGTTTCTTAAATTCCACACATGTGTGAAATCATATGGTATTTGTCTTTCTCTGACTGACCTATTTCACTTAACAATATACTCTCTAGCTCCATCCATGTTGTTGCAAATGGCAAGATTTCATTTTTTTTTTTTTAAGTTGTATCAGTTCTTTATATATTTTGGACACTAACCCTTTATCAGATAAGTCATTGGCAAATATCTTTTCCCATTCAGTAGGTTGCCTTTTAGTTTTGTTGATTGTTTCCTTTGCTGTGCAGAAGCTTTTGATGTATGCAGTCCCAATAATTTATTTTTGCTTTTATTTCCCTTCCCTCAGGAGACATATTTTAGAAATATGTTGCTATGGCCAATGTCAGAGAGCTTACTGCCTATGTTCTCTTCTAGAATTTTTATGGTTTTAGGTCTCACATTACGGTCTTTAATACATTTTAAGTTTATTTTTGTGTATGTTGTAAGAAATTGGTCCATTTTCATTCTTTTGCATGTATCTGTCCAGTTTTCTCAACACCATTTATTGAAGAGATGGTCTTTTCCTCACTGGATATTCTTTCCTGCTTTGTCAAAGATTAATTGACCATATAAGTATGTGTTTATTTTGGGCTTTCTATTCTGTTCTGTTGATCTAGATGTCTATTTTTGTGCCAGGACCATATTGTTTTGATTACTGCTACTTTGTAATATAACTTGAAGTTCAGAACTGTGATACCTTTGCTTTTCTTTTTCGAAATTGCTTTGACTATTTGGGGTCTTTTGTGGTTCCATATAAATTTTAGGATGTTTGTTCTAGCTCTGTGAAAAATGTTGTTGGTATTTTGATAGGGATTGCATTAAATGTGTAGATTGCTTTGGGTAGTATAGACATTTTGACAATATTTGTTCTTCTAATCCACGGGCATGGGATGTCTTTCCATTCCTTTGTGTCATCTTCAATTTCTTTCATCAGTGTTTTATAGTTTTCAGAGTACAGGTCTTTGACCTCTTTGGTTGGGTTAATTCCTAGGTATTTTATTAGTTTTGATGCAATTGTAGGTGGGGTAGTTTTCTTAATTTCTCTATTGCTTCATTATTAGTGTATAGAAATGTGACAGATTTCTGCACATTTATTTTGTATGCTATAACTTTACTGAATTCATTTGTCAGTTCTAGTAGTTTTTTGGTAGAGCCTTTAGGGTTTTCTATATGTAGTATCATGACATCTGCAAACAGTGACAGTTTTACTTCTTCCTTATCAATTTGGATGCCTTTTATTTCTTTTTGTTGTATTTGTGTTGCTGTGACTTGGACTTCCAGTACTATGTTGAATAAAAGTGGTGAGAGTGGACATCCTTGTCTTGTTCCTGATCTTAGGGGAAAAGCTCTCAGTTTTTCCCATTAAGGATGGTGGTAGCTTTAGGTTTTTCATATATGGTCTTTATTATGTTGATGTATGTTCCCTCTAAACCTACTTTTTTTTTTTTTGAGAGAGAGAGAGAGAAAGTGTAGGGGGAGTGGCAGAGGGAGAGAGAGAATCTTAAGCAGGCTTCACACTTAGCATGGAGCCTGATGTGGGGCTTGATCTCACAATACTGAAATCATCATCTGAACCAAAACCAAGAGTCATATGCTCAACTGACTGAGCCACCCAAGTGCCCCTAAACCTACTTTGTTGAGAGCTTTTATTGTTAATGGATGTTGTACTTTGTCAAATGCTTTTCTCATCTATTGAAATGATCATATTGTTTTTATCCTTTTTCTTATTGATGTGATGTATCAAGTTGATTGATTTATGAATATTGAACCACACTTGTATCTCAGGAATAAATCTCACTTGATCATGGTGAACGATTTTGGTAATGTGTTGTTGGATTCAGTTTGCTAGTATTTTGTTGAGGATTTTGCATCTATCATCATCAGAGATATTGTCTTGTAGTCCTTTTTTTGTGGTGTCTTTATCTGATTTTGGTATCAGGGTGATACTGGCTTTATAGAATGAATTTGGAAGTTTTCCTTCTATTTTTTGGAATAATTTGAGAAGAATAGGTATTAACTCTTCCTTAAATATTTGGTAGAATTCCTCTTGAAGTTCTCTGGTCCTGGATTTTTGTTTGTTGGGAGTTTTTGGACTATTGATTCAATCTCCTTGCTGGTAATTGGTCTGTTCAAATTTCCTATTTCTAACCTGCTTCAGTTTTGGTACGTTGTATATTTCTAGGAATTTATCCATTTCCTCTAGGTTGTCTAATTTTTTGGCATATAGTTTTTCATAATATTCTCTTACAATAATTTGTATTTCTGTGGTGTTGGTTGTCATTTCTCTTCTTTCATTTATGATTTTATTTTTTTGAGTCCTTTCTCTTTTTTTCTTGATGAGTCTGGCTAGAGGCTTATTGATTTTGTTGATCTTTTCAAAGAACAAGCACCTGGTTTCATTGATTTGTTCTATTGTGTGTGTGTGTGTGTTTTAGTTTCTATATCACTTATTTCTGTTCTAATCTTTATTATTTCCTTCCTTCTGATGATTTTGGGTTTTGTTTGTTATTCTTTTTCTAGCTCATTTAGGTGTAAGGTTAGGTTGTTTGAGATTATTCTTGTTTGTTGAGGTAGACTAGTATTGCTATAAACTTCCCTCTTAGAACTGCTTTTGCTGCATCCCGAAGGTGTTGGATCATTGTGTTTTCATTTTCATTTGTTTCTATGTTGATTTCTTATTTGATTTCTTAGTTGATCCATTCATTGTTTAGTAGCATTTATTAGTAGCATATTATTTAACCTCCATGTATTTGTGGTCCTTCTAGATTTTTTCTTGTGGTTAGCTTCTAGTTTCATAGCATTATGGTCAGAAAAGATGAATAGAATGACTTCAGTCATTTTGAATTTGTTGAGGCTTGTTTTGTGGCCTAATATGTATTCTGGAGAATGTTCCATGTGCACTTGAAAAGAATGTGTGTATTCTGCTGTTAGGATGAATTGTTCTGAATCTATCTGTTAAATCCATCTGGTCTAGTGTGTCATTCAAAGCCACTGTTTTCTTGTTGATTTTCTGTTTGGATGATATACCCATTGATGTAAGTTGAGTGTTAAAGTCCTCTACTATTATTGTATTACTATCAAGTCATTTCTTTATGTTTGTTATTAATTGTTTTATCTATTTAGGTGCTCCCATGTTGGATGCATACATATTTATAATTGTTATATCTTCTTGTTGGATTGTCCCCTTTATTATTTTACAGTATCCTTCTTTGTCTCTTTTACAATCTTTGTTTTATAGTCCATTTTGTCTAATATAAGTATTGCTACTCTGGCTTTGTTTTGACATCCATTTGCATGATAAATGTTTCTCTATCCCCTCACTTTTGATCTGCAGGTGTCTTTAGGTCTGAAAGGAGTTTCATGTAGGATATAGGTGGGTCTCTTTTTTTATCTACTCTGTCACCCTATGTCTTTTGATTGGAGTGATTAGTCTATTTTCATTCAAACTAATTATTGATAGATACATATTTATTGCCATTTTGTTACTTGTTTTGTGGTTGTTTTTGTAGTTTTTCTCTGATCCTTTATTCTCTTTCTTTCATGGTTTGCTGGTTTCCTTTAGTGATGTACTTGGATGCCTTCTTTTTATTTTTGCATATCTATTACTGTTTTTTTGATTTGTGGTTACCGTTTGGTTTATATATAACATTTTCTGCATATAGCAGTCTACATTAAACTGATTGTCACTTAATTTTAAACTCATTCTTTACTCCTCTCCCCTCCACATTTCAGATATTTGGTATCATATTTTACACATATTTTACATCCACTGAGGTTTTTTTTTTAATTGTCAGTTTTTATTTCAGTATTTGAGTTCCAAAATTTCTATTTGTTCTTTTTTATATCTTCTATTATCTGCTGAACCTTCCTATTTCTTTGTGGAGACTCATTTTTTTTTTTTCCATTTGGTTTAAGGTATTTGTAATTGCTCATTAAAACATTTCTTTTGATGGCTGCTTTCAAATCTTTGTCAGAAAATTCTAATATCTCTATCATCTCTGTGTTAGAATCTATTGTCTTTCCTCATTCAGTTTGAGATCTTCCTGGTTCCTGGTAGGATGAGTGACTTTCATTTGAAATCTGGACATTTTGAGCATTATGTTATGAAACTCTGGATCTTATTTAAACCTTCTCATTTAGCTGGATTTTTCTGACACTGCTATGGTAGAAGATGGGAGGGGCACTGCCTTGTTACTGCTAGGTGGGTATGGAAGTTCAGGTTCCCCACTCAGCTTTCACTGACTCCTGAGGGAGGGGCTCCTCATTACTTCTGGGTGAGGACGAGTGTTCAAGCTCCTCACTAGGTTTTCACTGATACCTTCCTGGCTGGGAGAGGTAGCAATACCTCATCAGTACTTGCCATGTGGACTCCGCTGACGTCATATTGAGGAGGCAGGCTCATAATTGTTGGTGCTTGGCAAAAATCTTGACTGCCTACCAGGCCTCCTCTGACACCACACCAACAGGGGGCAGTGGAGGAAGTGGTGCCTTACCACCCAGTGGAGATGAAAGTCCAGGCTCCATATCTGGTTTTTTTTGACACCACCCTGTTAGTGTGGGAAGGCTGGGACACGTTGTTATAGCCTAGTAAGGACAGAAGTCTAATTCCTTGCTTGGCCTTTGCTGAGATGGGTGGGTGTTGAATCACCATTTTTTTCTGTGATGTTTGGCTTGAGTAGAATGATTATTGTCTAAGAATTTTCCATTTTGCTAGGCTTCCTCATTCCTTGTCCGTTGACTAGAGAGAGCAGGTTTTTGTTGAGGCTTCTTTTGTCTACACATGTTAGTGTTTCTGGGTTACTTACTTCTTCAGCAACAAGTGTAGGATGTATGGGAAAACAAAAATCCATCATGTCATTCCTCAAGTCTCCATGTCTGTTGGTTGTCAGTCCTTTTCATTCCACCTTCCAGAATCTTGTATTTGTTTTACATATAATGTTCAGGATTTTTAGTTGTGCTTAATGGAAGGAATAGGGAAAAGCATATCTACTCCATATTCCTGAAGTGGAAGTCTTCTCTCATGTTTTTTTAAAAAAATAATTTTGACCCCTGTACTTCAGGGAGATGTAGTATCATTTCTTGAATCAGTTTTTCCAGTTGCTTCTAAATATCTATGTTAATATGATTTAGTGAATCATTGTGAAGCTGAAGGGGTCTTCTCTGCATAAGAAGTCTTGGGAAGTTAAAAGTCTCTCTGATTCCTTTTAATTCAATAAGAGGGGGGTTTAACTCTATCTTGTTTTAGGTAAGGCTCTCTAACATAGGTCTATATTCATTCTTTCACCAGCCATCTCATGCCCCTCTCTAGAATCTTTTCTCAAGCAGAAAACCATTTTTAGCAGAGTACACATAAGTTTCACACACACACACACACACACACACAGTTTTGATGATACTAAGAGATGTGGGTGTGTTTATGCTTATGGCATTTTATATGTTTTAGATTATAGCTTTTTCCCCTCCTCCACATGCACCATTTTAAGAAAGCCATAATCAGAATGAGAAATGGATCATACCTTCCTTTGGGGCTGCATGTAAAGGCACTTTCATTTCTGCCCTTCTCCAAAAGATGAAAGGTATAATGAGTACACTGTAAATGATTGAATGAGCTACAAGTCAATTGCTCTGAACTCTGTATTAATCCCACTTTCAATACAGAATGGAAGATGTCCTATGGCTCATTTAACTACCAAGTGGTATAAGCTGTTATTGTGTTATTCTCCAGAATTATAAAGGATTGCAAAACTTAATGCGTAAAATACATGCAATAAAATGCTGGGCTGCCAAGCAAAGAAGACACCTTTGGTAATTTAAGGAGAGTAACTTTAGAATGAACTGCAAACTCACTCTTCAGTTCAAAATAGAATTGAGATATGTGCTCCCCTCCCTTGCCCCAGATATTTCACTGAACTTCTGAAAGATACATTTTGAAAAGTTTTTATAGATATTAAAAAAACTATACGCATTTCCAATTTCCGTTTTAGTTATCTTCTTATATTAGCTCACTAGTGGGACAGGCAGGGAGGGATCCCAGGAAGTGAGGGAGTGGAATATATGCTGTACAGTCCTAGGCTCAAGTCTTCTGGGCTCTGAGGATAAAGCTTGGAGGGGTTATGGCAATATGTGTTCCTGAAATTGTATTATCATTGACAGCCTGCATTTCAGAATAGTTCAGATAACTCACCAGAAGGTGACCCTCAGATCAATAATAAGTACACTATAGGAATGACCAGACTTCCAAGCTGTTTCTTTGAAGTTCTAAAGTTGCAAGAAGAGGGAAAATGGTGAGCTATCAAAGCCATTCTAAACACAATGTTTATAGAAGGAGGGATAATGAGGGAAGACAGTGAGAGAAGATGATCCAGGGGACAGCGGGTGTCAAGTTTTGGGCTTGGTCAGGCAACTGCCTCAAAGCTGTCTGGATACAGCCTCAGCTGGGCCAGTCAGCTGTGATCTAGAGAAGGATAGAGGATGGCTATAATAGCCTCTGATGCTCCTATTCCACTCACTGCTGAAAACTAGGCTCAAAACTAAGACTCACTGTCTTACTGGTTGTCCTACAGAATCTGAACTTGGGTCACACAACATTCTTTGTGCCATTGACTTTTGGTAGCTGCATTTGGTTTAACGTAAGTGTTCTAGCTAATGATTAGGAACAGAGCCTTTGATCCACCCAAACAAATCTGATTTAAAACTAAACCTTGTCACTACAAGCTTAGGTTTGTTTCCTTGTTAATTCTACTAAGCTCTTTTTCTCATCTTCCAAAGGAAAAATAATGACATCTCCCTCACAGGGTTGTTGCAATGAGTAAATGTGATAACCTGATGATGAAGTGCTTGGCACATATTAAAAGATCAACAGTAATCACTGATAATATTTGCCATCACCACAGTATTAATTAACTTATTTATTTGAAATAAAATTTTCTATAGCTTGTTTTAATTGGGATAGTTATTCAAAAGCAAACTTCAAAGAGACTAATAGCTTGATCATTTATTGAGTAACACAGTATTTTATTAGGTATGTTTAGGTATGTGAGTACAATGACAGTTTTGTCTGCCCCTTGATAAACTCCCAGCAAAGCTCCTGGATATGTACTCCGTAGATGAGGGCCATGCTAGGATTTGACTCCTGCACAGAAATGCTTCTGCTGCAGAAATCATGAAAGTTTTAGAATACTTTCAACCAAAAAAGTACATAAAAGGGGTATTCTCAGTTTTGGAAGTTTGGGAAGACCAAGCACAGGTGGAAATCAGTGATTAGCAAATACAGTGTTGAAAATGTTTAACAAATTAACCACACATTTTTTTCCTTTAAGTCAGAGGAGAAAGATGTTGTTTGGTTTAAATGGTAACTGAAATTTGTCATCTAGATTTGGAGGATCACACTATAGCTGGGGAAAATGGCTAGAACCAAGGCTTTTGGCTTTCTCCACTTTCCAGGCTAGACTTGGCTTTGCTGAGTGTGACATTTGAGGATGAAATGCTCTCTCCAGGTCCAAATGCCCCAGGGCTCAGCCTCTGACCACAATCAGGAGGTCTGCTAGGACTTTGGTGGAGCCTACTCCACTGCTGCTGCTGTTTGGACACGTACTGGCGCAGACTCATTCATCCTAGGAACCTCAAAGATTTGTCCCAGACATCTGGCCTCTTCTGTCCCTTGAGCCTTGCCTCTCTCCTTGTCCTCAGAGTCTGTCCCTGTCCTTCTCCCCAGTGTGGTCAGCAACAAGAGCACTTATATCGCCACACGATCTTCATTATGCCATGGACAGAACTTCTTAGCAGTGCTTAGAGTACATACTGTAAAGGAATTTCGGGATATGCTAATGAGGAAGCCCATAACCAGAAGCGGAGATTCACAGTCAAATTGCAATAAATCTGCAAAGACTCCTTAAAGAACAAGACACACAGGAAAAGCCTGATTGCTGGAAAAACTGCTTTGCAAATGAGTAGTACGGCTGCTGAATCTTTGAAAAGACAGCAGTGCTTTCAGAGAGACACAACTGCACGCCCTAACCACATATTATTAGTCAGCCCAAATGACTGGCCGATGAAGGATAGTACCGCATGTGCAATCTCTCTCAGAAGAGTTTCTGGAGGGATTCAGGTTTGAATGCTGATGTGGAAAGTAAATAAAATGTTCCAATTTGCTCTTCTCTCTTCCTCCTCAACCAACTGCCCCTGGCCCATCTCCCAGATTTGTATTCTCCCCGGCTTGCTCTGCCTACATCAACAGCCTTGAACAGAACAGAGTTGCTAAGTGACATACGATTCTATCTCATTTTCATCTTAAAAGACCAAATTAGTATATCAATGAATATCATGTCTGTATGATGGTGAATATGACTTACAGGTTAAGATTTTGAGATAAAAGGGACATAAAAAGCTGAATAATTTTGAACAAGTTCATATGGATGGTTTAAAGATATCCACCTATACTCCATTAGTTGAATTCATTAAAGATTGTGATGTACCACATTATAATATTTGATGAAATTTTAAAGTAGTATTTCTTTTTTTTTTTTAAGATTATTTATTTGAGAGAGCGAGAATGAGAGAGAGAGAGAGAGTACATGAGAGGGGGCGGGGTCAGAGGGAGAAGCAGGCTCCTCGCTGAGCAGGGAGCCCGATGTGGGACTCGATCCCAGGACTCCAGGATCATGACCTGAGCCGAAGGCAGTCACTTAACCAACTGAGCCACCCAGGCGCCCTAAAGTAGTATTTCTTTTCATGAAAATTCACAGGACCGATTACATGGTATTTTCCTCATTACTTTTAAAATAACAAAACTTCATTTCTCCTCATTTAGTCTCAAATCAGTGATCCAGGGGCGCCTGGGTGGCTCAGTTGGTTAAGCGACTGCCTTCGGCTCAGGTCATGATCCCGGAGTCCCAGGATCGAGTCCCGCATTGGGCTCTCTGCTCCGCAGGGAGTCTGCTTCTCCCTCTGACCCTCCCCCTCTCATGCTCTCTCTCTCTCTCTCTCTCAGATAAATAAATAAAATCTTAAAAAAAAAAAATCAGTGATCCAGAGGAATATCAGAATAAGACAATACTTGATGTTGTGCCAGATTAAATTCTGATCTTCTCAATGTGAAATTTAGACTTTGTAAAGGAAGAACAAAGAACTTTTCCTCTGAGTTGCAGACAGAGTGCTGCTTAACTGTTTCTCTTAACTGATTCTGTGGTGAGAAGAAATAGGAATGTTCCAACTTAACAGTTGGCACATTTTTTTTTTTTAAAGACTCCTTTTCTAAAGACTTCTTTCTCTATTTATCTTCAGGTCTAGTTCATAAGGCTTTAATGGGCTTTAGGATTCAATACTAGGTAACATAAAATCATAGACTCTGAAAGTGGTAAGTATATAAACACATGTTTCTCAGAAGGTTGTGACTTGCCCAAGGTCCCACAAGTGGCGCTGAATTAATGGTCAAGGATTTGCAGATTTAGGTTCTGTATCTTTCCTGGTTATAGATGAAAAACTAAGGAACAGAGGATGAGGATCCTATATAGGTGAGTTATAGGAGTAGACTACACCAAAAATTCCTTAGTTACTCCTTAGACCCAGATGAAAAGAAATTTATTTTGAGAATTGAAGACAATCAAACTGTGCTAGCTTATGGTCAAATTTCACTTTCGTTAGAAGTCACCATAATTCCCCATTTGGCCTTACACCTGAATGCTCAGCTATACATAAAACGATGCTGGTCAGTCAGGCTTTTTCAGACAGCACAAAGCTTAGACTTCTATCAAGAAAGAGTTTAGGCTCTAGGGTCAGATCAAGTCCTGGCTCCATCACTCACTGGCTGTGTGCCTTTATGCAAACTGTTGAACTTCTCTGTTTAATAAAGTACATGCTTGACCTCGTGTGAGGATTAGTGAGTTGGTATATGTAAAGGGAATACAGGAGAGTGTTGGCACATATGAAGAGCTTAGTAAACATTGACGCTTATTCCTTCATTTTGATGGTCTGGCTTTCGAAAGACTCATTCATTCAGAGCTGGGAGGGGACCTAAAATCTTCTAGTTCAATATCTTTACTTTATAAAAGATGAAAAAACTGAGGCCCAGAGAAAGGATGTAGCTTCTGAACTAATTTGCAACAGGCCCAGGTCTCCAAATTGCTAGTTCCGGGTGCTTTTTTACTTTTCTAGCCACCCTCTAAATAAGCCTTTGGTCTTCTTTTGGATAAAAGACTGAATCTGACCATTTCTCACATCCACTGCCACCACCTGGGTTCAAGATTGAAGCCATCCAACCTTGGGTTCAAGCCATCATAATTAGTCTCCTGTACCATTACAGTAAACTACTAACTGGTCTCCCTGACTCTACCCTCGCCCCCTTCGATCTATTTTCAATTCAGCAGCTTAGAGTGTTTTTGTTTTTCTCTTTGACAAAGCACTGTGTCCTCTGCTCACTTCATCTTCTGTTACTCTTGTTCATTCTATTCCAGTCCCTTGGCCCTCCTTATAATCCCTTGTACACACCAGGTACTCTCTCATCTTGGGGTTCTACATTTGCTGTTTCCTTTACGAATGCTTTTTACAAGGTATTTGCATGGTTTGCATTCCCTTCAGACTTTTGTTCAAGCGTCACCTCAGTGAATCCTGGCCTGACTATTCTAGTGCAGTTGCAATCATTGGCACTTTCCATTTTCCTTTCCTGCTTCCTCCAGCTATGGCATTCATTACTTATAATATATTCCATATTTCTTTCGGTAGTTTATTGCCTACTTTAGAATGCAAACATTATGAGGGCACTATTTTTTCATGGCTCTATCTCCAATGTCTAGAACACTGTCTGACCTGCAGGAGATGCCCAGTAAATGTTGGATGCATGCATGAATGAGCAGTGTGATAACAAGACCTCTGGGATATTCAAAAGTGTATGTTTTCTCAGGGTTTTGTTGTTGTAGTTATGGCCTAAACCTTGTTAAAGAGTCCTGCCGTGTCATGGGACTTTCCAACATGAGAAAATTTACCTTTTTTTTTTTTTAACACACAATCTGCTTATTTTTGTATTTGCACAGTTAACCCAATGTACATATATTTTTCTTGAGTTAATTACTGGGAAGGAAATATTCTATAAAGCCAAACAAAAAGAAAAGCCACTTTCCTAAAACTCTATAAAGAATATATTTTAGTTTTGGTAAATTAGGAAAAAACACAATTGTCTCCTTTCTTTTTCTGGGTTCCTAGAGAAATCTCAAAGAAAAAAAATGTAGACAGGAGGTCAGCACTCATGAATCAGATTTCATCTTGATAGGCTTTTTATAGACCTGTAAAAAAATGAAGCCCTGAAATTGTGTTAGGTAATGGGGATTCTGACAGACCCTTTAAGTACGTGGAACTAGGAGGTGCTGCTATAATTCTGTGCTTCAGATGAAAATTCCAAGTGTTTTCATTAGGTACAGCATCTTTCTATTACAGATAACAGATCTCAGAGGTGGTGATGCTGATATCAACTTCTAGTGGGCTCAGAACACAGTGTAGCTTGTACAATTAGGTTTTTTTAATTATTTTTTTCTGCACACGCAGATTAACTCTGTAGCAGTAAAAGGAAATTACTTACTTGCTACCGAAATTGTCTGAAAGTGATATGATCATCCTTTGTAGAGTCACATTAACCAAATTAAAAACCCTTGGGAAAAATTTGGCACCCTGTTTCTTCCCATTCACATCTTCCTAAAGACCTCTCAGGAGCTTCCATTTAGAAAGCTAGGATCATTACCAGGGCTTTTAATTTGGAAAGATTGGTTGCTCACCAGTGAGTCTTTCTAGACACCTAGTGGTTGGGTAGAGTGGCTTTGCAATGTTCCATCCTCAGACACCGTGACTTTACTATTCTCCTGACTCTTGCTTGCTTGCAGGTGTTTTCCAGCACAGGACAGAGATCCATAGCTCTGCTGCTGGAGCTTGTCTCCAAGATCGATGCTATCATTTCATTCTCTTTATGAATGCACATGTCACTCCTCCTTGGAGAAATGGAATCTATTCCTCTAACCCCAGGAATCTGGGCTGGTCTGTAACTACTACCAGTAGAATATGGCAAAGTTCTGGGCCTAACCTTTAAGAGGACTGATGGTTTCCACTTCCTTTCTTCTTGAAATATTTCCTTTCAGAACCCAGCTGTTTAAAGCCTAATTCACATGGAGAGGACACATGTAGGCACTCCAGTTGGCTGTCTCAGTTGACTAATGATAGTTGTCAACCACATGAGTGAGCCATGTTGTAGTCTAGTATATCTTAGCCTTCAGATGACTCCCGCCCCAGGCATAGAAGCCACCTGATTGAACTACATGAAAGACACTGAGCAAGAACCACCTAGCCAAGTCTGGTCAACTCAGAACTGTGAGAGATAATATTGGGTTATTGTTCTAAACCACTATATTTGCAGTGATTTATAACACAGCAATACATAACTGCAATAGGGGCAAAGTGGGAAGCCACAGGCTAAGCATTCCTATGAATGTGGGCATTAAAACTTAGCTTAGTGTGAGGTGGAATTGGTGGTTATTTATAAGATGGAGACAGGTATAGACAAATGTCAATTTCTCTCCATCTTTTTGACTGGTCCTTGGAATTTCATAATTGGACTATTGCCCTATTATCACTTGGATTTATAAATACAAATATGTAGTGTACAAATGTAAATGTTTCTGGGATGGATAATGCTATAAACCAGGGTACAGCAAACTTTTTCTATGTAGGGTCGGATTTATATATTATTATTTATATAATATTTACATCAGATTTATATATATTAAAATATATATATTTTAGGCTTTGTGAGCTATATGGTCTCCGTAGCAATTAATCAACTTGGCCGAGGTGACATAGACGATATATAAATGAATGACACAGCTGTGTGCAAGAAACTTTATTTATAAAAATAGGTGATTGTCTGGTTTTGACCCGTGGGCTGTAGTTTGCCGACCCCACGCTAAAAAATTATTTCTATAGCCAACAGAGGTATTTGGTTATGTTGCTTGAGTCTCATCAGAATTGCATTTGGTTTACCTCTAGCTCCAATTCCTCTTGCCATTTCTTCTGAATCTCCTTTGTAGGGTTCTCTTCCTAAGTTTGAAATGTGCTCCTCAAGGCTCTCTTCTCTTCTTAGTCTATGCTCTTCTCGGCCATCTCACCTTCTCGAATGATTTCAGTTAATATCAGTTTGCCAACAACTAAAAAAATCTTTCTCTATTCAGACTTTTATCTAGAACTCCAGACTCCTGTACTTCCCCTTGGATGTCTTGCCAGCACCCTGAGTTCAATCCACTTTTGTGCCAGTTATTAGCCTATAGTCTCTTAACTCCAAACCCATCCTTCTATGATTAGCTCTGTGATGCTGGGGGCTGGAACTCTGCAAACCCCATTTTTGTTTTGCCAGCTGGTAGTCTCTGTCAATAGGAGGCATTAGAGGGGCATTGCAATGCCAAAGGAGAGAGGAGGGCTTGCTGCTGATTTCCTGTCTGCTTGGGGTTCCCACGAGCATCTCTTCAGCAAGGCTTCTTTGCTCTAGAAAGTTATGCTCTTTTCTGTAGTAGTGGTTGAATCTAGTTTTTCCCAAAGTTGCAGAATTACCACCATTACAACTCCCTCCCCACTCCCGCCACCCTTCCTCTCATCAGCACCAGTGAGTTAGTGCCCCCTCCTCAGAAGTCTGGACCTCAACCCTTCAGGATTTCTCCTCCAAGCTCGGAGATAATAGCACCAGCTGAGCAATGCCTCTTAGTGGGAGGTCTGAGTTTTGGTCCACAGCAGGGTCCTGCTTCAAGTTTCTAACTTTTAATAATTCCAATCTCTCCTATTTGATTTCCCAGCCCTAATGGCTGGTAGCTGCTCTCTTTAATTGCTTCTTCTGTGCTAAATTATTGTTCTCCTTTGTTTTTTCAGTTACCTAGTTAACAGTGTCATACCTAGTTGACTATTCATTACATTAAATTCCCTTTCAAATATCTGAAGTGGTTTCTGTCTCCTGACTGGACTCTTGAGTTTATATTCTCAGCCCAAAGCTACACTTTTTAAAAAAGATTTTATTTATTTATTTGACAGAGAGAGAGCACAAGCATGGGGAGCAGCAGAGGGAGAGGGAGAAACAGGCTCCCTGTGGAGCGAGGAGCCTGATGTGGGGCTGGATCCCAGGACCCTGGGATCATGACCTGAGCTGAAGGCAGACACTTAACCGACTGAGCCACCCAGGCACCCCCCAAAAGCTACACTTTTGAAGTGCATTCTTCCTTAGTAAATGGCACCAGCAAACCTCTCCCCATGCCCTGTCCAGTGATTCAAACCCAACGTCTGCACATCATTCTAACTTCTGTTCTCTAAACTCCCTTAAGCAATCAGTGAACAAGGACTGTAGATTTGGCTTCCTGCACATTGCTTCTTTCTGTCTGCTTCTTTCCATCTGTATGCCCGCCACCATAGATCAAGCCACTGCCTTATAACTGACCTCCTCATGTTTCTGTAGCTCTTCAATCTGTTCTCTTCCTATAGCCCTAGAGATGTATCAAAAACATTTTCCAGATAGTTTCTGAAACATTCCAAATCCTTACCATCATTTATAAGTCTTTCTGTGATTTGACTTCTGCTTCTGCACTTCATTTTGAAATATGTTCCTTGCTCCTTTATTAGTTTTCCTTCCTTTATCAGTTTTTCAATTTGCCATGTTTTCTTTACACTCTTGGTACAAACTCTTCCCTCTTTGTAGAAATCTCTGTTTTCATCTGGCTAACTACTATATATCCTTAAAATGTTGTATTAATATCGCTTTCTCTCCCTCTTTTTTTAAAGATTATTTATTTATTTATTTGAGAGAGAGAGAGAGAGAGAGAACATGCATGAGCATGGGGGGAGGGGCAGAGGGAGAGAGACAAGCAGACTCCCCCGGAGCAGGGAGCCCGATATGGGGCTCAATCCCAGGATCCTGGGATTATGACCTGACCTGAAGGCAGATGTTTAACCAACTGAGCCATCTGAGCACCCCTCAGAGATGGCTTTTCTGACCTCTCAGACCAGATTATATTCCCCTATTTGTTTCTATAGATTATTGCACATCTACTTTTTAACTATAAAATTCAGTAAACTTGTAGCTGTATACTTGTCTTCTTTCCTAGATGGTAAGGCCCGTATAGGCAGGGGCTGAGTTTGTATTGTCTAGCATAATATCTGCAACACCCAGTGTTCTTTCCAGCACAGTAGATAGTCAACAAATATTTGCTGAGTTCAGTTAATTTCTGTTCTGTGCACCCATTTCCTCAGATGCACTAGAATCCATCATGGCTGACTGTTACCTCTTTTTTTTTTTTATTTTTATTTTTGGAAGATTTTATTTATTTATTTGACAGAGAGAGACACAGTGAGAGCAGGAACACAAGCAGGGGGAGTGGGAGAAGGAGAAGCAGGCTTCCCGCTGAGCAGGGAGCCTGATGCGGGGCTCGATCCTAGGACCCTGGGATCATGACCCGAGCCGAAGGCAGCCCCTTAACCGACTGAGCCACCCAGGCGCCCCTGACTGTTACCTCTTAAACCAGAGGTTTCTTTGGTTTGCTCTTCTCATATCTGACACCAGTTTACCCCTTATGGATTCTGAAAGTGATTGGAGGAGACTGAATGGGGAGTAGATTGACTAGAATTTATCACCTTTAACTGGACTGGAGACTCAACATTATTTCCTCCTACATTGTCAGAGAGCTCTGTAGTGTCACACAAGTCTTCTGACTACCTGGTGCTAGGTGCATATCTGTGCTTGTTTTATTTAACTCAGGTAGCCAATGAAGGGATGTTCCTCTACTTCTGAACAACCAATATGTTACTCCTCCGCCCAAAACATCACTGTGCTAGTTTCTTTGTTGTTCCCTGAAATGTAGCCATTACTTCTCAAGTGGGGAAAGTGTTGGGGGGGTCGACTAAAACAGAGATGAGAGGGCTTTAAAAAAAATCTATAACAACCAATAATGAAGAAGGAGATAATGAAAATAGAACATGAAAATGAACATAAGAAGACCCATGGAAGCATATGACCACAATCTGTTGGAGAAGCAGACCCGAGGAAATATTATATAAATCCATTTTGATTCTGGTTATACTTCCAGGGAGATAGCTGCATTTATTTAAAAAGGAAAACAAACAATAAAACAACCTGAAGAGCTTTCTTTTCTTTTTATCTTCTAAACAGATTTGACCCAAGATGGACATTTTCTTTGAAGATAATATATTTTTTCCCTTCAGCTGAAAGTTTTACCTTTTGGATTGTATTCCACACACGTTCTTTATTGTTTCTTCTTCCTTCAAGGGTGTCCATAGCATCTGCCATTAGTGACTGCAGCTGTGTCACCAAGATAAAAATTATCAGTGTGGAATTCACACAGAAATAACTTCTCTAAATACACAGATTAAAACCTAATTAAAAAATCATTTGTACGCTGATGATTTTATTACTCATCTTTCCGACAATGAACACTGCCACCTCGTCTTTACTTCAGTCATTACCAAGTATTATTGCAGATATAAAATATTGTGACAATGAAAAGATTCTTCTTGAAAATTTGTAGAAAACATATAGGTTTTAATGTAGTAAGTGTTGATGTTTTGTAAAAAAAACAGATTTGGGTTGTAAAGAATAAAGGCAGTAGTTAATTCCCTCGGGAAATGGCATGTAGTACATGGATGCATTTTAGTATTTTCTCCTAAGGCTAATGTATCATAATTCTAGGCATCATGCAAAAGCTCACCCGAGGACAATACTAAAACTGTGCTGTTTTATTGCCTTTTAAAGGATGTTAGCTCATTTAAATTCTTTTACTGTTCTTTTATTTTCTAAAATTTCAAAATAACCAAGTTGTCTTTTTCAAAGGCAAGTTTAGAAAATTCCACCCTTTGCCCAAAACTGCCGTATTCCAATTTAAAACAATCCTGTGCACATGCTGTATATGTGGCTGCAAAGTAATGAAGCTGCATCAAGCCCTGTGATAATCAAAGCTAAAAAAGAAAGTTCTCTAAATAAAACAAATGCCAGTTCAGTTCACTGTGGCATCAGAGTATGAACTCTCAGATAATCTCTCTCTACTTCAGATATTGCAGAGCTTAAGCAGGAGGGCAGAGAGTTGAGTCACTCAAGACTCTTCTGTTGAGCAGTCCCTGTTTATGTAGCACCATAAAAGATATTTACTAGGATTTATTTTCTAGGTTAACCTATGCTTGGAAGTTGGAAAGTAAAATCTATTACTTCAGGTGATGAAATCTTGCAAGATACATGATTTCTAAATATTTGGCCTATACATATACATTCACATACATTAATTTTTTTTCCTAGTAGGCATATAAATTGTGAAAATATCCCCTGAAATCCTATTTTCCAAGGTTTCAGATAGTGGGCTATTGCACTAACATGTGAGTAAAAGATGTCAATAATGCTAGTTTGATGCTCTTTGTTTATATTTGGAAATATATTTCCAGAAAAAAAAAAAAAGCTGCAGACATGTGGTTAAGAAAACCTAAGTGCAAGAAACTCCCCGGTATTTTTCATTTAAATCTTGAATGTGCTTTTCAGGAAGACATGATCAACACTGTGCCAACTTCTTAAATTAACATTTTCTTTGCTTCCTCTTATCTCAGAGGAGCATTAATCATCTAAAATTGGCTATAATACGCACTTTGAAAACTCCATACTTACTGCATTCCTGAATGCCTTATGAGTGGTAGGATAAACACTTAGTCTTTTAGAAGGTGTTCCGCTGCACAGAACCGTAAAGGTTTAGAAAGTATTCTTGCCAGTTTTGACTTAGTAATTCCCTGATTAATAGACTTTTTTTCACCCCACAGTTTTAAACTTTAGTACGCATAGTTTTATTATTTGGCGAGTCAGACCATTTTATATACTTACTTTGAATATCGGTATTTATTCAATACTCTTTTATAGGGTCAGATGAACATTATAAATGTTGGCAGTTCATTTCTTGATGGATTAATTTGTTACAACTTTAAAGCTCAAAGAGGGAGGGTTGCTTTAGTTATCTGAAAATTACAGGTGATCAGTTTGGGCTGTTCTCATCCCTGCTACGTGAATTCAATTCAGGTCTATTATTAGTTTTAGCTACCTTCAATTAAAGCCTCAAAGTAAAGAGCCCTTCCCTATGACACATTAGGATCTCCATATACAGTAAATTTTACCTTTCCTTGAATGGCCCTCACACTGGTTAGTAATAGTTTTACAAATGAGGAGCCATCATTTCTAATATTAATTATGGTTATAATATACACATCTGTTTGAAGATTTTTCTGTGAGATATTCCTTCAACTAATTTTTGACCGGCTCTGTGTTTTCTGAGTTAATTGGTCAATTTAGTTAAAAAAAAAAATCATTTGACTAACTACATTTTCCCCTCCAATGAAACAACTGTTTTATCTAAATGTACCAGTGTGGGGGCGCTGGGTGGCTCAGTCGGTTAAGCATCTGCCTTTGGCTCAGGTCATGATCTCAGGTTCTGGGATTAAACCCCATGTCGGGTTCCCTGCTCAGCAGGGGTCTGCTTGAGGATTCTCTCTCTCCCTCTCTCTTTGTTCCTCGCCCCGCTACTGTGCTCTCCCTCCCTCTCTCTCTCTAAAATAGACAAACCTTAAAAAAAAAATGTACCTGTGTGTGTGTGTGTGTGTTGGCACCACCAACATATATATGACACTAGAAATGAATAAGAAAACTATAAAGACTATTTTGTGGGGTTGGTTTTTATATAGCAATTACTCTTGTCCTCTCACTTTCCCTTACAAGAAAATTATATATTAACATATCTTGGAGTTTAAGAAATAATTTATTATAATTACACTTTATTTAAAACAAAAAGCTTGATCCACGATATGAATAATCAGCCCTTTTCCATGTTTTTACACATCACAAAGTTTTTGCTATAAAAATGGAAGCTAGGCAATGAGAACAAATAAAAGACAGAAACACCTTTCTACATTTTCCAGTTTCTTTATTAAAATGCCTCAGGAGGGTTGGGCAGTTTGCCCTCAGACTACATTGATTCTCACAAATTTTCTTTTCAGAACATATCACTCTTCTGTTAGCCCAGGGCCCGTGAAAGCCTTAAACAAAGAAAAACACTTACCAATTCCGCCTCCTGTTGACTGATGTCCTGTAGATAGGGAATGGTGGCTAGCTCCGCCATTGCTTGATTGATCACCTGGGACTGCTCCTTTACTCTCTGCAGTTGGCTGAGGAGGCTGGCGTATTGCAACTTCTCCATCACACCTGAGCACCTGTGGAAACTCCCCTAGTCTCCCAGTAAAAGGAAATGTTTTAGAACAAAAATCACAGAAATCCCTGGGGATCGCAGTCAGGGATTATTGTACTATATTTACATCCTTTGAAGCAATGGGTACCTAGCACAAATAAATGTTTGTTTCCATTATTTTAGAGAATCGTCTGTACTGTTCCTTCAAACAGATGAATGTATATAAAGGGGAATGCTTTGCAAGACTGTTCAGAAAGATTTGCAGGTGGCCCTGCATAAGGAACCTGGGCTGAGTGGAAAAGAGGGGACTGAAATTGAACATGCATTCCATTCTCCTAGTGGGGATCCCACAAAGTCGTGTTCGTTGAAAGAGGGTGACTTTTTCTATGTCATCAAAACATCATAGGAGTAAGAGTTGCCTGTTATTTTGTTTCTTTTCTTTTTTTAAAAAATTTTATTTATTTGTCAGAGAGAGCGAGAGAGAGCGAGTGAGAGAGAGAGAGAGAGAGCACGTACAAGCAGGGGGAGTGGCAGGCAGAGGGAGAAGCAGGCTCCCTACTGAGCAAGGAGCCTGATGGGGGACTTGATCCCAGGACCCTGAGATCATGACCCGAGTGGAAGGCAGATGCTTAATTGACTGAGCCACCCAGGCACCCTATTTTGGGCTTTCTTAAAATTGGGCATACTCTTAATAAGGTGGCCCACCTATGTGTTTTTCAACTGCCAGCCATAAAAGAGGAGACATTACCTTCTCTAAAAATTTGAATACAAATTGTACTTCTTGATAGGAGAAATAAAGTTTATCATAAAATTCTCATTTATATTAGGAAAAAGGGGGCATAAAGGGTATCTAAGAGTTAATAGAAAAGCTTTAGATTTCTGCTGTGTGTGTAGGATGGTAAGAAGTGGGAGGTTGCAGAAGGACTTAATTTGGCAACTGCATTCTGCATCCTGGTGCCAGAAGAGAAAGTCTGGATGACCAGTGTTCCTTTATAACAGGGTTCCTCCTGGATCACCTGTACCAGAATCACAAGGTTTTGTTAACCAGGCAGAGTCCTGGGCCTTACTCGGTGAATCACATATCTCTTGATATGTGGCCCTAGGAACACGAATTTTAGCTAGGTGCCCCCTCCGCCCCCCATATTCGAATATCTCAAATGGAAGTTGAACAAACCACCATCTTAAAGCCTAGTATCTGAACAAGGACTATTTTAGTTTGTGCATGCTTATAAAACACATTTTACTCCCCAGACATTACAGAAGGCAGACATGATTTTTTCTTCTTCAAATAGAATCTCTTCTAAAGAGAAAAATTACTAGAAACTAGCATTACTAAAGAGCATCTGAATTTCAACTTGAATTTGCAAAGCAGTTCTTTCTGAAATGTCACACTCATATTTTGATGGACACTGACCTCTAGAAGTTGGCACTTTTGTAGAATCTTGGTAATACGGGAAGGTTGAGCACCATTGCATTGTATTTGCTGTGTGTCTCCCTAACACCTATCTATGCCACTTGACTAATGTCCCTCTATCCCTGCTAATTTGTTCTTTATGATTAATCATTTATCTGAAAACCTATAAACCTATAAGAGCAATGATTGCAAATTGTGGATTTGGGATCCCTTCTCTGACTTGACAAAATAGCTAGCCTACACATTTAGTTTAAACATGCAGCTAAACAATGGGATTCTGTCAAATAGAGAAAAGCAAGTTGCAGGAGAAACTGTTTTCTTTCTGAAGAAAAATTGCTTTCTTTGTTCTTCTTTAAAATAAACAATGGGGCTCCTTGTAGGAAAGTAGTGTAGTGACTCAACTCCAAAGAGCAGAAACAACAGCAGTCTGCTCGGGAACATAATCTATCAGTGTAATTTTCCAAAACATCAGGAAAATAAAAATAGTGGAAGGCACTGGTGCTTTGTTAGCTTGATTGTTGGATGCATAACAAAACAGGAAGTGCTCCATACAAATCAGATACTAGGGACAGAACATTGTTGACTGCTAATAGTCACCTATCCTCCTCCTCTCCCCAAAGCCAATGCAGTTTTGGGTATCAGGAAACTAATAGATTAATATGTTACCTATATAAGATGGGGGTCTTTGAGAGACAAAATGAAAAAGAAGTACAAATGCTATCTAATGCCAGGAGGAATGTTTTACTGCTGTTGCTTTAAGAAAATAAAGGAAATAATGAAACATGAAGGAAGTAGGTTAAACATCTAATGTTACCAAGAGCTAAATCTAAAGGAGAAGTAGCCCTCCCTATGAGACTTCAGGAGTGATCAAAGGGGTCTTTAGCTGCTGGGGAGAGTGTAATAAAGTGGCCAAGATTGAAGCTAAAACCTCACACAGGTACAATGAAGGTTAGGTAAATAGCAAGCTCAAATGAAGGCTTCAGTCAGAGATTTGCCTAGATTTAATAGCAGGTATGGTTAAATGTTTGGCAAATAAGTGGTACCGTGTAATACCACCAGAAAGCAGAGCCCAAGTATTTGGAATATATTTCCATTTGACATACATATAGAAACATTAATTGCCAAAAAGGGATAGAAAACGCATATTACTGTTCATTTCAAATGTGTATATGTAAACATTTTTTATGCTTCACTTAGAGGAAATTAAAAGTAAAATTAATGAGGTATTAAAAACATGGTTAGGTCATTTTTTGGCAAGTCAGCCTGTGAAGAAGGCTTCACACACGGCAAGAGTTTTATTATTTTAACCCTTTAACATTTAACCCAGGAAGCACAGTACATAAGGTTTGCAACTGACAGCAGCCAATAAAGTTAATGAATGGAGAAGCACAGTGGCATCCGGTAGCATGTGAAATAACTAGGACAAGGATCCAGAGAAGGAAAAATACCATTAGGGCAGAGCTACTGGTTGAATGGGATTGCTGTTCAGTGGGATTAAAAGCCACCAGGTAGGAAGGTGGTAGAATATTTGAGATTATAACTCTTACATTGTCAGAATCATTCTTGTTTGGCCATGTGTCACTGTTGTATGCCTAGTAAAAAAATCTATAAGGATAAGGAAACTGGGATCAGAGTGTAAGGAGAATCATTGCCTAATACGTAGAAACCTCCCTCATACTCTCCTTCTACAATTTTATGGCAAGAGGTGAAAATTCACGTTCCCTGGGAAGGCCTATTCTGGTTAGTAGATCTACTCCATGGCTGGAGATGACACTTCTTTTTTTTTTTTTTTTTTAAGATTTTATTTATTTATTTGAGAGAGAGAATGAGATAGAAAGAGCATGAGAGGGGGGAGGGTCAGAGGGAGAAGCAGACTCCCCGCTGAGCAGGGAGCCCGATGCGGGACTCGATCCTGGGACTCCAGGATCATGACCTGAGCTAAAGGCAGTCGCTTAACCAACTGAGCCACCCAGGCGCCCCTGGAGATGACACTTCTAATCCTGCCTTTGTGAGTAGATCTGAGCACATTAGTGATCTGAGGAAAAAAATTAGAAATCTATAGGACACTCACATAATCTTCATTTCAGAAGGACATATCATTTCAGAGTACACACTTCTATCAAGAAAGAGAAAGGTCTATAAAACAGTCCTTTTGTCAAAGCACACTAAAAACCACTACAAATAATTAAAACTTCTGAAATGTGTAATGCTGAACAAAGTGCTTCAACATGGACTATGTACTTTGGATCTCACAACAGCTCCATGAGGTGGGCATGGCAGATATCAGCTTATTTAATAAATGAGAAAAAATAGCTCAGAGGTTAAATGACTTGCCTTAGGGTTACACAGACAGAGCACAACTATGGACAAAAGTCTTCATCTATAGGCGGTACAAGTGAGGGTGACAACTAATAAGAACAATGCAATACCTAAACATTCAAGTGGACAGCATTTGCTATGTGGCAAGGAAAAACACACTTCAGGGAATCTTAAAAACACTGTTGAGTGCTTCTTGGGTCACAGTTAATGGTACCATGTAGGAATAATTTCTACTCACCAACTCATTACTTGCTTCATTAAGCTAGGTTACCTTTGCAGCCAATTTTATTCAGTCCTGCTTTATGGAGCTGTGGTTGGGCATATAATAAAAAACCTAGAGGCCAATATTTGGATATACTTGTGGTCCCTGCATACCTTCTGGCTCACTTGCTTCAATTCCATTAAACTCTTTGTGATAATCTTCCAAAAACTATTATTTCCCATAGAAGCTAACATAGAAACGTTGATAAAATTCCTTGCACAGTACTGACTCATTTTAAAGAACATTGAGTTACTAGTTAGATGCCAAGAATCTTAGTTATGGTTTTCAAATTTCCTTTATAGACACATAAAGATACAGGCATATACCAATTTCTAAGTGGCTAGAATGCCGTTTGAAGGGTGAAAAGAAAATGAGTTAAGAACATTTAAAAAGTGCATGATGCCTAGATGGGCCCAACCTGCATACAGGACACACTGAGATATGAGCTGGCAAGAGGTGATGTGGCCAGTGTCCTGACAAGTAACAAGCTATGGCAGGTATTACCCCAACGAGCCAGGACACAGATCACTTCCACAACTTCTAGTACACTGGCTCTTCTAGGCTAACCATGAACCGATGAGGTAAAATAATGCTGTATGGTGATGGTTCTTGTTAACAAAGATTCCACTACGTGCAAGGGTCTGATGATGACAAGGATGATGTATGTGGATCTCTAATTAAGATGGGAGGTTGGTGATGGTGTGTGTGTGGCTGGAGGAGGTTATGATAGAGGGTAAATTGGAGGACAGGACCTAAAATCTGTGGTAGAGCCAATGAGATTGCTGTAAACTGAACGTTTGTGTCCACCCAAAATTCATATATTGAAGTCTTAACCCTCAATGTGGTGGTATGGTGATGGGGCCTTTCGATTAGACAAGGTCATGAGGGTGGAGGCCTCATGATGGGATTGATGTCCTTATACAAAGAGACACCAGAGAGCTTACTCTCTGCCATGTGAGACAAGGTGGGAGTCTGCAAGCCAGGAAGAGGGCCTTCATCAGAACCTGACCATGCTGACACCGTGATCTTGGACTTCTTGCTTCTAGAACTGTGAGAAAACAGAGATGGATTTCTTCATAATAGAAATATAGGGGAGATAATCGAGTGGAACACAGTTATGGGGAGGGGGGAGATATGTGGTAGGAAAATGGGTAAAAATGTGCTTTTGTATTTGTAATGCATAGAATTACAAATCATGCAAATAGATTAGGGGTTTTATAGCTTTTCTAAAATGCTGAATAATGTTATTGAGCAGATAAACTGCTGAACAGATGTTAAGTAGCTGTTTGTGATGACCCCCTTGGTTCCTCTTGTAAGGTAAGAACATCAAATCAATGATGTAATACAGAAGCCACAAAAAGAAAATTCTTCAAAATTTCCAGCTTACAGGCCTTTTGAAAAATATTTTAAAAAGGGGAAATCTGCAACATTTATAGCCTGTTAATGAGAAGTTCCCTTTATGTTCTTTCAGTATAATGGCTTAAATTTTGTAAAACAGCATAGCATAATTTAGGTCTTATTTTGGGCTTTTTAACACTGAAAAGTAGAAAGGGCATATTTTCCCCAGATCAGAAATAGGGATTAGGTAACTTGCCCTAAGGGTATACAAAGATCAATTGCCAGTGCTTAGGGAAGCATCCAATTTATCAGTGTGGTGTGGAGGCACTAGTTTGAAAACTCCAAATTCTTGTGTAGGTAACAAAATAGTTATGCATAATAGCCCAGTGTATGAAATAGGGAAACACTGTGTTTACTAAAATTTTGTTATTGATCTGAAGTAAGAAATGCACTGCAAACTTGAATTAGATAGCAGGAAGGCACAAAGAAGAAGGCTCTTCAAAGAGCTGGGATGCCTGGGTGGCTCAGTCAGTTAAGCGTCTGCCCTCAGCTCAGGTCATGATCCAGAGTCCTGGGATTGGGTCCCACATTGGGCTCCCTGCTCAGCGGGGAGCCTGCTTCTCCCTCTCCCTCTGCCGCTCCCCCTGCTTGCGCGCTCTCTCTCTGACAAATAAATAAATAAATAAAAATCTTTAAAAAACCTACAAAAAGCCACTAGCCTAATAAATGCTGGAAATTGCAAAGTATAGCATTGTAATAGGTTTTAAAATATAAAAAAATCGTTAGCTAAACTTTGCTTGGTTTTGCAGAGGAGATTTACCATGAATGTTTCTAAAACCCTCCAATACTTGCAATATTTGTACCATAAACTTTCCATACTTCTAGAATTGTCTAATATTTGTGCATTGGACAAATATAAAAGACTCATATACTTACATTCAATTGGGTGCTTCTAATAAAATCCAATATTGGCAAGATTCGCTTCCCCATTGTCTCCATGTGTCTCACTGTGTCTTCTTTGGTCAGCGGACTGAAGGGAGTTTTATGTTCTAAAAATTGTAACAATAAACTTTTATACTACTTTTTCCAGACTTCCATTTCAAAATGCTTTCTTTAGCAAGCTATAAACAGATATCTCAATGTTAATAGATATGAAATCTTTAGTGTAGAAACTAGCACCATCCCTAGACCACATGCATAGCAATGAAAGATCTATGAGGAGAAAGGCAGAGGAGACATTGCCCTTTAGAGACTATCATTTATTCATTTTGTTGTGTTTCCTGATTGAGAGATCTAAGAGACAGCCTATAACAATTCATCCCTCTCTGCAGAGTATGTTTTTCCCGACTTGTGAAAAAATGTTGTCATAAATGTGTCTGATTGTTGTTTTGTTCCTCCCAGGTATTATTCAAGTGTGCAGATCCCATTGACTTTGAATGTAGCTTGAAGTTGAGCTAAGTCTCAGAGAATAGAGTGCCAGACAAAACACAAGTCCTTAATTATGTGGGTAGAGTTGAAGGAAGAAATTCAACCTGTCGTGAATTTTGCCCACAAATCTGAGACTTCGACTCCATGTGAATATTTTCTTGAGTTTTGGAAGTTTCAACAGAATTACTGAATACCATTTAACTGTAATAACTCTTCAGGAGATCTAAGCTCTCGGTTAACCACGTAAGAAAAGAGTGGAACAAATATCAATATAATAACAGATAATCCAAGTGATTTAAGTTTGTCATTGGCTATATTTTTGATTTCACATAAGTATTTTGGATAATTTTCTTCTACATTTGTTAAGTGATTATGACAAAAACTTGTATTCTTAAGTGCCTTATGCTTAGGCACTGGTGATAGCATGGTTGGGGTGAGATGGTTGGAGTGAGGGAGGCGGACATTCTAGAAATGTGTTGGTCTTGGGGGAACCTGAATCCCAGGTATTGTTAACTAACCCACAAGGAAGATTGGAAGGAGTTCATTATAACCTGATAAACATTTTTTGGGGGCCTAGCCCATCTATATGCTAGGCCTTATGATGAATAAGACTTGATGAAGAATGCACAAATCCTGCCTTGTAACAGCATTAAAGGATAAAAATAAGTCCAGGTGATTTACCTGTAAATGTAGGCAGCCTTCTACTTGATAGTTTTTCCAAAAATTTCCCATCTTCTTTGTTTTTGAACCCAAGAGTCAGGAGATATTGTTGGGGAGGAAAAGATGACCAGTCAACTGTCTGAGGCAATATGTGGAGTCCTTGGAGATCTGAAATACAACAGGAAATGAACGAAAGACATTGATAACAAAGGGTATTTTTTTCTCTCCTAAATTTTAGGAACTGTACTTGGAAGACATGATAAATATAAATATTAAAGGTACAAAGTAAAAGTATATGTATCGAAATGTCAAATAGATGATATATCAAAATCACATTTCATTATTTATACTTTTCTTAAAATATAAACACACACAGAACATAGTAGTATAATATGGTTGGGTTCCATGGATCTCTTTCCCCATATTCAAAATAATAGAAAATTGAGGACCAGCTTGTAGGCTTAATAGTTTTCTATGTGCTCTTTTCAAGAGAATTTGATTTTTCTGTTCATAGTTTAAGATTTAAAGAAATAATGTTATACGAAAGGAAAGAGAACAACTACCAAGTGAGAATTAAAATATCAGGCAATTTAGTTACCATCTCTCCCATAGCTAAAGAAAATTTGAAATGACAAATGTACCGACTTTTGCAATTGACTTGGAAATAATTCAAGTGTCATGAAAAAGGTTGTAAAACAGACTCATCTACTTACTGACCATGAGAGCTATTTACTGAGCCCTTACTTTCTACCTTCCCTTCTTCTAAGTACTTTGTGCAGATTGTCTCTTTTTTAATTCAATTAATTAATTTATTTATTTTTGTGCATAATTTTTTATTTATTTATTTTATTTTTAAAAATTATTATGTTAATCACCATACATTACATCATTAGTTTTTGATGTAGTGTTCCATGATTCATTGTTTGCATGTAACACCCAGTGCTCCATGCAGAACGTGCCCTCCTTAATACTCTCTCCCCTTTTTTAAAGATTTTATTCATTTATTTATTTTAGAGATAGAGGGAGGGAGGGAGAGAGAGAATGAGTAAGCAGGGGGAGGGGCAAAGGGAGAGTACAAGCAGATTCCACTTTGAACAAGGCACCCAAGGTGGGGCTCGGTCCCAGGACCCTGAGATCATGACCTGAGGCAAAATCATGAGTTGGGGGCTTAACCGACTGAGCCACCTAGGTGCTCCAGTGCAGTGTCTTTTTAAATCCTCATGATAACTTCACAAAATTGGTGCTTTGTCCCCATTTTATGAATAGGAAGTTGAGGTACACAGATGGGAGGTGACTTACAAAAGAACACAACCTATAAGTGGACAAAGCAGGATTCACACCTGGCGATCTGACTCCAGAAACCTAACCAATGTATTCTGCTTCAGGCTGGCTTGGCTCTTGATTACTTTCAATATAGGGACAGATGTCATCTGTGGAGTCTTGGTGGCCAGATTCACTTAATTCATTTCCATTCTGAGTAATAAAGCTTTGGTTAATTGTGATAGACTTCACAAATGAAGGATGATGAACAGAGGGTTTAATGAGCTCTCCCTACTTAACACTGCCAGAAAGGGAAAAAGATGAAATTCCAAAAATCCTTGAATTATGATTTAGTGAAAGGTCAATTTTTAATGTAGAATTGGAACTTAAATGGTAATGATTCAGATATAGCCTTCATTATTTATCTGTAATCTGTCTTTAAAAAATAATAGACGCAGGGGTGCCTGGGTGGTGCCGTTGGTTAAGTGGCCGACTCTTGACTTTGGCTCAGGTCATGATCTCACGGTCCTGGGATTGAGCCCCTCGTGGGGCTCTGAGCTCAGCACAGAGTCTGCTTGAGATTCTCTCTCCCTCGCCCTCTGCCCCTCCTCCTGCTTGTGCACTGTCTCTCTCTAAAATAAATAAATAAATCTTAAAAAAAATAATAGATGTAGTAAACCATGAGTGTTTTTATCCACCCTCCCTGGCATCCTCCATTCTTGTTTTTAGCTGCAGAACCCTTTGTTCAAACTAAAATTTACTAAGAAGCCTCAGATTTAAAGTTGCTAAAAGTAGAGCTGTTCTGTTTGGAGCCTAGGACACTGACCACCCACCCTCGTGATTATACCCCATTCTACACCTCACATGCAATAGCCGCCTTAAACCCTTCCCCAGAACAATTTTTCAAAGCTCTTTGGCACATTTTGGTTAAGTAAATAGGGTATGCTTGTCAAACAGAGAGTTAACATGTATGCTTACTATCGAAAAAATTAAAATATCACACAATATCTTTTAAACACACAGAACAAAATATATTAGACATGCTTTAGCCTTTCTTTGGTGACTCAAGATCAGAAATCCCTTTAGATTTTTGAGGGCTAACATTTATCTGGCACTTCTGTGCTATATACTTTTTCAGGATTATCTTTTTCACTAACAACCATTCAGGACAGGGCATATTATTATGCCCAGCTTACAGATGGCAAAACTGAAGCTTCAAGAAGAGGTTGCAAACTTGCCTAAGGTCACACAGTGAGCAAATGGAGGGGCCAGAATTGAAAGTCAGGGAGCTGGACATCAAAACTTAATTCCCAAAACTATCCCCAGGACAATTTAGCCATGACAATAATCATCACTCTGAAAATCAATGGGAAAGGTTCCAGAAGCATGGCAATGCCAATAAATAGATGGTTTTAACAGACACGATTCTAGATAGAACATTTCCTACCCTGTCTAAAAAAGTACAGCAAGCACACAAGGGTTCTCAGAACTAATAGAGTAACTTTTGTGTTCTTTAACGTGCAGATTCAACATGCCTCTTGAGTTGGTGTTTGAATTACGAACTGCTTCTACTTAAAAGGAGGTCTCATTTCTATAAACAAGATAAAAATGTGATTTCTGCATTTCAATTTCAAAAGTGCAGGAAGTTTCTTTGCTTTTGAAATCTGCATTAGATCATCACAGAAACACCTAATACTGCTTGCTTCCAACCTAATACTGTCTTGCTCTATACGGTAAGGGAAGAGTTTGTCAGTTTTGCTGAAGTTGCCAATAACCAGATCACTTGAAAAAGCAACAAAGTAAAAATAAAAAGGACACTAGCTCACTCTCCTGATAAATGGTCATCACATTTCTTTTGATTGTGGTCATCCTTTAGCACTCTATGAGATGCCAGTATTTATAAATTGTCAGCATTTTCGGGAATTGACATACTCTGGAGGTTGAGGCCAGAACGTATGTGATCCCTGGCTATGGTTTGCTTTTTAATCTGGTTTTGATCCCTGACTTAGAAGGCCTGAGGGCCTCCAGGCCATGCTGGGGATGATGATGGGGGCTGTCCTATGGAGATGATCTTGGCTTCTTGGGTGTCTCTGGAAGGCCAGAAGCCCCCGGAATAGGTGTGGGAAGCTTTTATGGCTGCTCTGACCTCCACACAAACCCAGAGAGCATGCAGACATAGAAGCTTCTGGATCCCAGGGCTGAAATCTGTTAGCACAGGGAGGGATCCCGGCAGGACACCTTTAAAACTTTAAGGCCTACACTGAAGTGATAGGATGCCCCAGAGCGGCAAAGTTCAGAAGTGACTGGGGTATGCTGTCCAGAGGCTGGTGTTTGTAGTGGGTTTGCAGGGAGCATCTTGAGATTTGTCATTTTCTGGTGCAGTTCTATTGCCAGAAGCAGCCAGATGTTTGAGAGCTCGATTATATAAATAACAGGAGGACTTTGAGAGGTTGAATTCTTCTTGCTCGTAAATATTGGGTGGATAAAGAGGAGACTGATACTAATAGTGCCAGTGATTAGATTGACTAGTGAAACTAATGTCAGCCCTATAGCTAGTTTATTATAAAATATGCTTGCAAAAATAAAAGTATTTTCTGTTCCTTTTGATCCTATATGTTTCATCTTGTGTGTTCGATCTATTATTAACTTCTAGTCGAAGTTTTAAAATGTGAGAGGCCCCTACATTCATACTGTTAAGTTTAGAAAAAATATTTTTTAAAGTATCATTCTTATTCGATTTGTATGCAGAGTAAATTGCAGTTGTATGAACATTTAGCCTAGCAGGTGGTCTATGACCCCAAATGATGACATACTTACCAGATGTTGAATCTCATGTAACATTAATTTGAGTCCTAATTGTTCTCAATTTTATGCTCATAAACCTCTACCTACGTCCGAAAAGCCCTGTGCCCCTGATGGATATGAAAGTTAACCAGATTGTATTTTTTTGTTCTTTGGTAGGAAAATTGAATTGATTAAAAATGTCTTCTTTGCTTCTGTCATGCCAGAAGAACTGAGAAGAAAGAAATAAATACCTTAATGCATCCTTTGAAAATTTATCACAATTAGAGATGAAATTTAGATGACCATGACCAAATTTATTATTAAAAGATCAGTTTGCAGGTATGACATAGTTCCAAGTTTTTACCACTAGGACAATGGATGCTTTAAGAAAGAATATCAAAGATAGGTTATGCAGATTATGTTTCCTACAGAAACGTAATCTTGCAATTCTTTTTGAAAGATGTCTCACCTCAACAAAAAAGGATACAGTTTGCCCTTTATCAAGAATCTTTCATCGTACCACAGAAGGCTGGAACTGACCAGTTTTCAGGTCTTCAAATCATTCATGCAGCTTGACCTTCTGTAGGATTGCCCTCCTCCTCCTCCTTGAAGTCACTTCCCTGGAGTTCAGTGACAGGCTCTTTACTTTCTTTCTCTCTGTCTCTGTCTGTCTCTATTTCCCCCTCTCTCCTACACATACACACACACCTTCTGGTTCCTCTTTCTCCCTTGCTCCTCCTGCCTTCTCAGTCAGTGCTCTCCCAAGCTGTCCCTGGCTCACTGATGAGTTCTTCATACACACACTCTTGGGGGCTTTCTCTATTTTTGTGGCTTTAGCTACTACTTCTAAACAAAAGGTTAGAGATCAAAGCTCTAGCCTGGTCTGAAAAATCTTCACCAAATTCAAACACAGCATTTCCAAATGCCTCCTGGGACATTGCTATTGACTCATCATTACAGAAATTACCAGAAGGCAGCAAATAGATTCTTCAAAAGTGATTTTTATAATCTCCACAACTTCCCTCTTCCTTGCTTTTCACCAATGTGTTGTAAGGATAGCCATTATTCACCCAATTATTTGGGCTTAGAATCTGGAAGCCATTGTTGACTTTTCTTTCCTCTTATCTCTGACATTTAGTGAGTCTCAAAAACTAATTAAATCTGCCCATTGTAGTACATCTCATATTAACTCCTTTCTTAGCATAGCCATTGCTACCACCCTGGTCAAATTTCTGGTCACATAACATCTGGATTACAGAAAAAGTTTCCCAACCAGCCTCCCTGCCACCAGTATCATTTAATGCCACACCACCACCCAATGAATATTTCTGGAACATTGCCTTTGTGGTTGCCACATCCTTCCTCAGGAACTTCAGTGACTTGTTTCCTGGTATTCAAGGTCTCAACTGTGTGCACCTGCTTCACAATCTATACCTAATTCCTACGTTTTCTCCAGTATAAACCTTTATCATCACCTCTGCTGATTTCACTAATGTGTACCAGCCTGTGCTTATCCTGCTTCTGAACTTTTCTTTGTTCAGAAAACTTCTTTCTACCAAGAAACACCTACATACTCTCCTTTTTGCTTTATTCAGTTGATAACTATCTTTCCAGATGTACCTAATTTAAGTCCTATCTTGTCCATGCAGGTTTTCCTGAATATTTCAATATCCTTCTTCAAACTCTTAAAGAAATCTATACTATTCACTCCAGAGTGAATTTCTTAAGGTTTCATTGGGGTATGTCTTATCTCCCAAACAAGTTTTAATCCTCTTGAGGATGACATCTTCAAGTTATGTTCATGCCCCAAGCATCTAGTGCTCATCAATATTTGAATCCAAAAACAAACTTTTCCAAATCCTGAATTTTTAATGGTCAAAAAAAAGAACTTCAAAAAATCTTTTTCAAAAAAAGAACTTCAAAAAGAATGAGTAAAATGTTCAAAGCTTCTGAGATATGATTTATCTCTTTGTCACTAAGCGTAGAAAAATATATCACACAGACTTTGTTCCTTATTTTACTTAAACCTTAAGTGGTTTCTGTTCAACTTATGAAGAGTGAGGGAAGTAAAATAATCAGTATTAAACAACTCAATGGAGTAAAATGCTCAACTGAACAGAGCAGCTTTGCCTGGATGGAAAAATTAGTTTCATATTTGGGTTGTACCTTTGCTGCAGCTTGTTCTCTGAGAAATACAAACTCATAGTCACAAAGGAAGATTGGGTTAATAGAGAGACTTTGACTTAGTGAAACTGTCGACATCACCAGAAAAGCATCTGCGCAAACATGAAATATTGATTGTAGATCAGCAGACTCATCTATATATATGAGGGATAGCTTTAACTGTTATGAAGTTAAATATCCATAAAATTTAAGCTCTCTGGAAGTAAAGTACAAAACACAGAGGCCATCAGCATCAGTGTTTTCTGTTGGACACCTCATCATAAGCACAGGCAAAAGTTCTTATGAAAGAACTTTTCAAAGCAAAGTTTTTTAAAAAAGAAAAAGCACAAGAAACTTAAAAACTCTTTTAGAAGTATGCAAATCTGTTAGTGTTCTATCATCACCTTTCTCTAAGTTTCATTTCCTTCTCTATTTTCTGGCGTCTATGTCATTTCTCTGCCCTTTGTCCATAACAAAATGTTCTGACATTTTGGGTTGGAGTAAAAATCTCATTTCTAAAGGTCCCAATTGCTCACTATGAGATGGGACCATGTCAGTGTTATATGACTGCTTTTTACCGATCAGTTTGAGTTTAGCTTCTACAGTACCTTCGTAATGCCAACAGTTTGTCATTAGTTCTTTCCCAACCATTTTCTGAGTTTTATCTTGTACTCCTTTTAATGCCAATACTTCTATCTTGGAAGTTATCCACAAATTCACATCAGCAAGAAAATAGCAAAAGGCAGCAACTTTGCAGCTAAGTTATCATTATTGCCACCCATAAATTATAAAACAATTTCTACTTTTAAAAACATAGCATATTTTGATTTTTGCATTTGATGTGTGAGAAAGCTCTACGTATAATGAATCTTTGTATAATAAGCTACATTTTCTGTTGACCTTCATTATAATTTCAGAGTTCTAGATGCAAGTGGAAAAAATTGGTTTCCATTCTTAAGATTCGTAATTTTCACTTCAAGCTGCTGGTCTACTTCTCCAAAACCAATCTTTGAATTTTTAAGTTTCTTCTCATAACCCATATATAAACTTTGAAAAAACAGATAATCCCACAGGATTTTTATGCTTAGTTCATTTCCATTTCACTTGGAATTCATGTTGATTCCAAAATTTTATGTTTAATATGCTGTATTATATTGATTCTGGGAAAGTTCCTTGATTTTATCCCCACCAAAGTAAACCTGAGACAATACAACATTAAAGATACTGCTATTTTCTTCAATATTTATTAGACTCACAATCAAAGAAATAATACAATGTTGTTATAATTCCCATAAACAAGCTATATTTTCTAAAGATTTATTTATTTGAGAGAAGAGAGCTTGAAAGAGCAGGGAGAGGGAGAGGGAGAGAGAGAATTAAGAGAATCCTAAGCAGACTCCCTACTGAGCATGGAGCCTGACATGGGGCTCGATCTCACAACCCCGAGATCATGACCTGAGCTGAAATCAAGAGTTGGACACACTCAACTGACTCAGCTACCCAGGTGTCCCCAGCTATATTTTTACACTATGTAAGAATTAGAATGGACATTGGTTGGTTGGCTACCTACTATGCATTCTCTCCTTACCTCTTTTTTCCCTTATAGAATTTCTCAATCTCTACCTGCTCTAAAAGTGAGACCTAACTGATGTAGACCAATCAATCCTGGCATTACCTTGACCTCAGTTTTGGTTCAATCATAAACATAAGTGCAATTTGGGCCAATGAGTAAGAGTAAGTCCAGGGACTGTGTGAAAGAAGCACTCACTGTTCTTCAGGACAGTGTGATTTGAGATCTGTAATGACATTTGAGCATTTTGCTATTACTAAAGATCTTAGCACTTGAGGGGATGGTACAGGTAGTGGAATACCAGGTAGGATTTGAGAATAAAGCTGACTTCAGAAAATAGAGCAGTGAGTGAGCTGTGGGATTAAGCTGCATTTAAAGGCAGTGCTGCCTGTGGATCTTTTAATAATGTAAATCAATGTGTTCCATGCCTCCCCCTACCCCTTTAAAACTTAAATATAATGAAGTCTGTTTGAGTTGTGATTCCTTCCACTTGAAACCAAAGATTTCTGATATCGGGATTTAGCTAGTACTTCAGAATATCTACAAATACTATGGAATCCTTAAAATATTATAGCTGAGATGCAAGGCAGTTATAAACTCTTCAAGAATCTGGGAAGAATATCTTTCTTATTTAAGACACAACAGTTTGAGGATTAGGAATTAATTTTTACAGCTAGACAAAGAGAAAAGTTGAATACATCTTGGTGATGCCATTATTATGATAACATTATTATGACATTATTACCAACAATTAAACTTAAATGTATATTAGCATAATTTTTCTTGATCTTTATCATAATTATTACTTTTTCAGTTTTGGTTAGATTCTACATCTTATAGAAAGTGACTCTTGGATAGTTAACTAAGAATGCATAACAAAAGCCTTACATAATCTGAAAACCTTAATTTTCCTGACTATCTGGATCGGTAATCTACTTATTTGTTTGTTTATACCCCACCGTAGAAGTGTAATGACTTGCCTTACATAAATACATATGACATAAGAAAAAGTGTAAAAGAATGTTTGAGGAAAACAGAGCAAAAGGGAAAGTAAGAGATGAGTGATAAAGCCGTAAGTGAGATTAATACACAAAGTGTGTTTTATAAATTTTTATATACTTGTTAGAATTAAACAGGATCAGCATTCTCATTCACAATATTCCTACAGATTAACACTGGGAAGGAACTAATCTATCTATTTATGAGGGAATCAATTTGGGGAGAGTATTTGGAGAGCTTAGAGTGGAAAAGGGTACTTGGAGAGAAGCTGCCATATAAGTGTGTTTGTGTGTTTGTGTGTGTGTGTGTGTGCATGCATATGTATATGTGTGTGTGTATGTGTATCACAAGGTTTTGCTGAGCATTCTGGATACAGTACCTGTAATACCTGCTTCCTGCCATGTATGCCATTCTTTTTTTTTTTAATTTTTTAATTTTTTAATTTTTTAATTTTTTAAATTTTTTATTCTTATGTTAATCCCCATACATTACATCATTAGTTTTAGATGAAGTGTTCCATGATTCATTGTTTGTGCATAACACCCAGTGCTCCATGCAGAATGTGCCCTCCTCAATACCCACCACCAGGCTAACCCATCCTCCCAGCCCCCTCCCCTCTAGAACCCTCAGTTTGTTTTTCAGAGTCCATCGTCTCTCATGGTTTGTCTACCCCTCCGATTTCCCCCGCTTCATTCTTCCCCTCCCGCTACCTTCTTCTTCTTCTTCTTTTTTTTCTTAACATATATTGCATTATTTGTTTCAGAGGTACAGATCTGAGATTCAACAGTCTTGCACAATTCACAGCGCTTACCAGAGCACATACCCTCCCCAGTGTCTATCACCCAGTCACCCCATCCCTCCCACCCCACCCCCCACTCCAGCAACCCTCAGTTTGTTTCCTGCAATTAAGAATTCCTCATATCAGTGAGATCATATGATACATGTCTTTCTCTGTTTGACTTATTTCACTCAACATAATACCCTCCAGTTTAGAGCTCCGTCTTGCCCCAACCCATCGTGGTTTTTTTTTGTTTTTTGTTTTTTTTTTTTTTGAGAGGCTGCAGTAAAAATTTACATTGCTTCCACTTATTTTTGGATTATTAAATGGTATTTCTTTAAATGCCACTCTGTCTTCAGTCAGACCCCATAAGAAAACATACTTAGCAGGATAAATTAAAGTTCCAGGGAGGTCCAGGAGAAATGCAATCATGGAAGGTAAGAGTAGATGATGGAGACCAGAGGCAAACAGTGCTGTAACCTGTTACTGCAAAGGACAAGTGAACTGCTCGTTGAGAAGATAGAACAGTGCCAGAAAATTGCACTTCCCATTGGAAAGACCAACATTTTCATATTTTAAGAACAGAGACTGTAGCTCTCTATATATGAGGGATTTCTGTACTTTGGGAATTATTCTCTGTTTCTAACAAGAATACTGTGGTACAAATATAAGACCATTTATCATCTTTATAACCAACCTGGCCATAACACTTTCATAATAATATTGGGGATATAGGCTCTTTAATTCTATAACCTTTTCCATTTGAGAAAATGAGTTACAAAGAGGAAAATAGTCTGATCTTGAAAACTTATGATCATGATAGAATTATAACATTTTAAAGAAAAAAGAATAAAATGAGGAATTTTTGACTTCTTGTTTTAGAAAGCATAAGAATGTATTATCCTTACTGGTAAATGATGGCTGAACAAGAACAGGGTTATAAATTTCAGTAAAAAGCAATTCTTAAAGGCCTATTTTAAAACAATATATTATTTCTCTGAACATACATATTTACTCCTGGGAGTTAAATTGCACTGGAAAGACAAAATATGACTCTATCTACCTAAGTGCTAAAGTAATTGATATCTGATCCAGAAAACTTTTCTATTAAACATTACTAAGCACAGATCCATTACTGAATATTTATTTATTTAGCAAATAAATCTTGATATTTTCATCAAGAGAAGACAGGATATGCTTATTGTATTACTTTATTATTATTAAAATACAACCATGCAAGAATAAGAACTATACAAAATTGCATTATTTTGCTGGAATATATGAATAAAAATCTCAAGCAAAATCTTTATAAATGAAAACATAATAATTCTGGGGCTGATGAATTATTATTTGTTTTATATACCCTGACTACTCTGCATGAATCAAACTGGATTTTTCCTTAAATAAGAAAAATGGATAGCTATACTGCTAAAAATTCAGTAATTTTTTTCTCCGTGAAGCATAATACAACTCTATTATAATATGGCTTTAAGATTTTGGCTGGTCTTACCATATTCCCCAAATAGCAAAGGATGAACAGTAGGTTCTTGAGGACGTATAAGCCTAGTTGTCCCGAAAGGCAGATTTGAATTTTAACCTTCCCTCATCAGTCTTGTAGACCTTATAAGGGCAGTGTGGTTCTAGTGCCTGCCACTGAGGGGGAAGTGGGTTTTTCTCATGATAAATCACTAATTTAGTTGGTCTATTCAGTAAAAAGATTAAAAATATTTATACCTATATGCATTTCGAAATTGATTTATTTTTATAGCTTTCCCCTTTCCATCTGTTTTTCATGTGGAAACCCCTGACATGGGTGACTGTGAACTGGGGGCTAGCTAGAGAAAAATACACTGCCTGGGAAATCTTTATTGTGAAAACTCTTCCTGCTCATTACTACCACCTCGGCTAGCTATTGCTGGGCTCACTGCACTGTCGCAAGACCAAGGAGTAATGAACTCAACACTATCTAGGCTTGGTGAAGGTGACCTGGAGTTGGGCAGAGTTTCTGAGTTGGAGGTTTGTCTGCCAGCCCCTGCTGGGAGAATTCAGGGTGTTAGTCTCCAAGTTTTAATGACAATAACTACTTATCCAGCACAACATACATAGGGAACTCCTCATCCAAGATCTTCAAGGTATAGATTTTATGACCTTCATTGGTTGATTGCTTATTTTGATGACCTCCGTAATTTAGAAATTCTTACTTACAGCTTGCATTTCTCTTGAGGCAGTGAAAACTACATAAGTGTGTTCTGTCTCCCATGGGGCATCAGTGGGTCCCCTGAAATGCTATCTTTCTGTGATGGGTACAAAGAGGTGTGTGCTTGAGAGCAGTCACCTGTAGCTGTCTGGAGAAGGATGAGTGAGTGTGAAGTAAAAAAGAATGTGTACAAACTCTGAGTGTTCCTGAGCGTGGACGTGATGGCACATGAAGGAGTGTTTATTCAGTCATTGCGTTCACATGAATTTATTGTGTGCATTGTGGATGGAGTAACAAGCTGCCTACCTGTTAATTATGTAAGGCAGTGCATTAGAGTAAAGCTACTTGGTTTAACAACAACAAAAACACCCAAAACAAAAGACCTCCAAATCCAAATCTCAGTGATCTAAAGCAAGAGAATTTTGTTTTTTGCTCATGGGTGACCTTCCAAATTGTCATTCAGGGAATCCAAGCTTCTTTTGTCTGTGGCTTCTTCAGTTCCACAGTCCTATCTACAGTGGCCACGGAAAGAGAGTTCTGCATGTTGGGTTTTATGGGCCAGGCCTGGAAGTGGCATGTATTATTTCTGCCCACATCCTATTGGCCATTACTCAGTCACAAGGGAGGCTGGAAATGTATTTTAGTTACATACATGAGAGGACAAAATAGCTTGGTAAACAACTAGCTAGTCTCTGTCACTTTCAGTGGCAAGGATTTCTATTTCCAAACTGCTCCCTTTGTCTGTTTTCTCCTCCACCATTCTTTTTCTTAATTTTTAAAATTTTAAAAAATTTTATTATGTTATGTTAATCACCATACATTACACCATTAGTTTTTGATGTAGTGTTCCATGATTCATTGTTTGCATATAACACCCAGTGCTCTTCTTCTTCCTCCGTCATTCTTTTAATTAGAGTCAGCCTTCCATTCCACCATTAGAGCTTAGGTGTTAATTGAAAATATTCTCTAGAAGAGTGGAAAAATATAGTCCAATATTCACCCTGAATTACAAATTACTAAAGTCAGATCCTTTCTTAGGAGCAGGTATATTATAATACTCCTTAGAATAGAGTCTGGAATATATGTGCCCAATAAATGTTTGAGGAATAAATGAATAGATGAACAAACCACACATCTCCATTGTTGATCCTCTTTTTGTCCTGAGGATCCTGGGATTCTGGAGCATAAAGAAAAGGAGAAGAGACATGGCAGACTAACACAGCGAATTGGATAGAGGGCTAAAACTACTCCCAGTCTTTTTTTTTTTTTTTTAAGATTTTATTTATTTATTTGAGAGAGAGAATGAGATAGAGAGAGCATGAGAAGGGGGAGGGTCAGAAGGAGAAGCAGACTCCCTGCTGAGCAGGGAGCCCGATGTGGGACTCGATCCCGGGACTCCAGGATCATGACCTGAGCCAAAGGCAGTCGCTTAACCAACTGAGCCACCCAGGCGCCCCAACTACTCCCAGTCTTTAGTGGAGTACAGGGGATTTCTAGAGTAAGACCCAGAAGGTGAGTGGGTTCACAAACTAGCATTCTGGCAGGGAAAGGGAATCTCAGAGAATGGCTCTAGGTTGGGCCAGCTTATGTGGTGAGGGTGGTTGGTGTACATATAAAGAAGCATAACACCAAAAGGCAGCATGGAAAACTCGTATATATATCCTTTGGTCACCTAATGTGTCACATAAATGAGCCCATTTGGTCCTGCTCGCCAACAGAGGTGATCTCATGTTGCATTAGCCATGTAATCAGCAGCTGCACCAGCCCGCACCAGACTTTGAAAAAAGAATCTTTCCTCACATACCTAATGACCTCTTTGGACACTGGGTATGCTTGAGCTTTGTGAAAGTTGAAACCAGACCAGGGGGAGAAGAAAATCCCATGGAAAGAGGGAAGGGAAGCTGGTGAATTTGATTAGTTACTGAAGGAAGACTAATTTTTAGAAATGACTGAAGGATACTGAGTCCCTGAGAATGGGATAGAATATATTACTGGCTCTGAACAGACCAAAGATGGATGTGTATAGGTTAAAAAAAAAGTCTGTTTGCACACATCTGTTTTGTCCAGTCATACCTGCTGCGTGACTATTTGTTGAAATAAATCACTGAATAAATTTTTGGCAGGTTAGACGCTTCTTAAATTCTATCTACAAGGCAGATAAAAGGAAAATCCTGGTTTTGGGGAAGTGTCAACAAAACAAAATAGCTACTCTCTTTGTGTGACTCACTTTCTAGCTACTGCCTTTGGCTACTGATGCCTGCCCTATCTCTTGGTACCACCTGTAAGAGGGATACAGATGCTAAAGATAACATTTGATGTTCCTTATTCCTATGCTTTGAGTCCTCATTCATGTTAAAATTGCATAGGGGAAAAGAAGCCAGACCACTAAGACTGTACACATACAGTTAATAACAGTGGTTTCACTACCATTCCAACAATGACTTTGGGGAAGATCCTTCCCTGATTTGTGACAGTCAAGTAATGTCATCAGTGCAACAGCCTTGTTCACCCAAAGTACAGGTTCTACAGAGCAAGAACCTAACCAATCCCAATGAAATTTAAAATTCTAGACTACCTTCTCTACCTCTGCTTTTCCCTCCAGAAGCTGTGTCTTTCCTCTCTAGTTTCTTATATAGCACTGTCATATTCCAGCAATTAGTAATTATAAAATAATAGAAATGAAATCATTAGTAACTTATAATTATCTTCTTTCCCAACATATAAGATCCTTTACCATGAATCGTCTTGCCAATAGATCACAATTCATCTTGATAACAGGTTTGATAGAGTTACATGAGACATGAATCTGGCTCATTAATGTCATTATTGTTTTTAAACTCTCAGTGGCAACAGTGCTTCCAAAATATTAATTAATCTTCATGATTTCTCTGTAAAGTAGGTTAAATATAACTAAACTCATTTCACCAGTAGAGGAATTGTCAAACAGGTGATCTCCTCAATGAATTTCTCTTCATTACCAATAGATCCAAGAATAGAAATAGAAAAACTGAATCTAATTCATTTTCTATGACACTAGACAGACATGACTCTTGTTTGCTATTAAGGCTACCCCCACAAAACTCTTAAGAGATCCATAACAAAATAATAAATGCTTTATAACAATATAAATGCTTTATAGCAAAAAATGTGAGTTCTGAAACATTTTTATCAACTTCCTTACAAAATGCTCAGAAGTAAATCAGCATCAATGGTCATTACAGCATGCACTGTGCTTTCTTCTCTTCCCTTTCCTTGCTCTCAAATTTTCATTGTTCTTTAGAGATTCACTATTCAATCATCACTACTTATATTTATGTAATACATTTCCTCTGAAGAGCTTGAGGCATTGTGGCGAAAAATAAGGACTATATCGGACCTAAATTTAATGCTTCTATCACACCTCTGCTCTTATCAGATGGAAATGGTGTAGCTCAATGGCAAGGACATGGGTTCAAATCCAAGGCCTGCACCACTGATTTGCTGTGCATCTTTGGAAAAGCTATTTTCTCCAGTTGCTGTTTTCTTGTTTCTAAATGAGAATCATCTTACTCCATAATGCTTGGCGCTTTAAAAGTGATCACTAACAGGGGTGCCTGGGTGGCTTAGTCATTAAGCATCTGCCTTCGGCTCAGGACATGATCCTAGGGTCCTAAGATCGAGCCCCACATGGGGCTCCCTGTTCCATGGGAAGCCTGCTTCTCCCTCTCCCACTCCCCTTGCTTGTGTTCCCTCTCTTGGTGTGTCTCTCTTTGTCAAATAAATAAATAAAATCTTTAAAAAAAATAAAGTTGATCACTAACAGTACATTATTAATCATATAAATCAGTGACTTGGCCCCAAAACCATGAAAAAAGGAATGAAGGGCTCCTAATGGGAGGATGTGATATTAGGTATGTGCATTTAGAGATTTTCCTTACCATGATAACCATTGAGCGGCTCTTAATACTGTACAAGAAAATCTTTTCTTAATTCAGAATAATGGTTGGCACATAGTAGATATTAAAAAGTATTTTTGAATGAATGAATAAAAGCCACTTGCTTCCAAAGACAAAAAGAGGAAAAAGGGATAATACCCGTGTTGTGTCCTCTGTGTACACTTGACCATCCAGATCTCATTAGGATATCAATGATCCAAGAACATAAGGAAAGAGGAAAGTTCGAAGTGTGAGATAGATGGAAGAAGGAAAGTAGAAATAGGAAGCACTGGAAAAAAATTCATCTTCTGGAAAATACTATAATCCTCCAGTTTACTGGTGAAGAATATGGGGAAAGGTGGCATTTTATGACAGGTTATTCCTTCATTTTTAAAAAATTTTAAGAGTTTATTGGGTTTCTGGTTGGTTCAGTCAGTTAAGCATCTGACTCTTGATTTCATCTCAGGTCATGGTCTGAGGGTTGTGAGATTGAGCCCTGCATCAGGCTCCCCACTCAGCAGGGAGTTTGTTTCTCTCCCTCTCCTTCTACCCTTCCCCCTGCACTCTCTCTCTATAAAAAAAATAATAAATCTTAAAAAAAAACTCCTTTTACTTATTTTTTTAAAAAGATTTATTTATTTATTTTAGAGAGAGAGAGTGCATGAACAGAGGGAGGGGCGTAGGGAGATGGAGAGGGAATCTCAAGCATAGTCCATGCTGAGTGTGGAGCCCAGTGTAGGGCTCCACCCTGGGAACCTGAGAGTGTGAACTGAGCTGAAATCAAGAACTGGATGCTCAACTGACTGAGCCACCTCGGTACCCATACCTCTTCTTTTAAAATATAGAAATATCATGGCACAAGAAATATTGTGCTAGACCTAGTGGACTAGTTCTACTTAAAACCTTAAAATAAGTTCCCATTTCAACTCATCAAATTAAAAGAATGTACCTCTAAACAATCCTAAAATTTGTATGGAACCATAAAAGAACTCAAGTAGCCAAAGCAACCTTGGAAAAGAAAAACAAAACTGGAGGTATCACA